>NC_057795.1:686121240-686428230 GCF_018294505.1 Triticum aestivum | reverse complement strand
CCGGTTGCTGCCACCAACCGGGACAAAGGCCAGTTTTCGGCAGCCAAAGGACGGGAAACGGCGGCTTTGGTCCCGGATGGTGGCACCAACCGGACTAAAGGGGGCGTTGGTACCGGTTCGTGGCACCAACCGGTACCAATGCCCCCTTTAGTCCTGGTTGGTGCCACCAACGGGGACCAAAGGCCCCTGTGCTGCACGCGTCGCGGCCAAAGTTTAGTCCCACCTCACTAGTTGAGAGAGCTCGAGAGTGGTTTATAAGCGCTGCGCCCACCCACTTGAGCTCCTCTCAACTGCAGGCTATCGGCCTAATCTCACACTTGCTGCTGTGGGCCTATTGGGCATTCTGCGGGCCTGAATCCTTGCCCAGGTTGGGTTTCTAGTCGTATTCAGGCGTGGTTGCCCAATAGGTGGCAGTTTTTTTTCCAGTTTTTTTGTTTTGTTTTTGCATTATTTATTTTCTTTGTTTTTTGCTTTATTTTTAATTCTTTTTCTTTTTAGTTTTAGAAAATTATAAACTTTCTGTTAGTGCCATTAGTTTTCAATTTGAACACTTTTTTGTTTTTTATTTTCTTTCTTTCTTTATTTATTTTATTTTGTTTCTTCTTACAACAAAATACTTATTGTTGCTTTTTTTAATTATTTTTTTTCAGTTTTGTTTTGTTTTCTGCATTATTTTTTCTTTTGTTTTTGCTTTATTTTTTAATTCTTTTTTGCTTTTATTTTTAGAAACATTATAAACTTTCTGTTAGTGCCATTAGTTTTCAAATTTGAATACACTTTTTGTTTTTTTGTTTCTTTGTTGCTTTATTTATTTTGTTTTGTTTCTACTTACAATAAAATACTTATTGTTGCTATTTTTATTTTGTTTCAGTTTTTTGTTTTGTTTCTGCATTTTTTTGTTTTTTGCTTTATTTTTTAATTCTTTTTCTTTTAGGTCAGCAAAATTATAAACTTTCTGTTAGTGCCATTAGTTTTAGAAAAATTATAAACTTTCTGTTGAGAGTGTCTCTTGGCTCATCGTATGATGTAGTCACTTCCTTATTTTTTCTTTTTTTCCGGTCTGAGTAGACATGTCCTTCACATAGATAACATGTGCCACATCATGGCTAGGGCACGAATGGTTCGTCAGTGAACCCAAGATTTTTCAGATCGCACTGTTGTCATTCCGTACTGTGGGTCTACCTGTTCCCCGCCTGCTGACAGATTGACCCATTTGCACTTAAACACAAGGGACCTTAAAATCATGTCCGTAGTCAAGTTCCCATATAACCATAATATGTGTCCTTTCCCCTCTCGGGTTGTTGCATCAAAAGCGGACACCGCGTTTTTTGGTTGGTGCTCTTTTGATCTTGGTCAATCGTGTAAAATGTATTCTCATTTATCTCGGTACTTCCAAATCGTAAAGTCGAAGATGGTCCCCTGGACAACAGTCAGCCTCATCACAAACAGTGTTGTCACTCTGAGACGTGGTTTCCAACCAACTGCCTGAAGTCCTGATGTGTTCACATGTAATCTAGTCGTCGCACTACTCCGGGTGTTTGGAGCGCAGACTGTTCTTGTGCTCATCGACATACGGGGTCACCAAGGTAGAGTTTTGTAGAACTGTGTAGTGTGCTTGAGACCAAGAATATCCAGGCGTGTCTTTTCCAGTCAGCCTCCCCTCATACCATGATTTAGGGAGACCTATCTTCTTAAGGCCAGGAATGAAGTTAACACAAAACCCGATGACATCCTCTGTTTGATGGCCCATGGAGATGCTTCCTTCTGGCCTAGCGCGGTTACGGATATATTTCTTTAGGACTCCCATGAACCTCTCAAAGGGGTACATATTGTGTGGAAATACGGGGCCCAGAATGACAATCTCGTCAACTAGATGAACTAGGACGTGCGTCATGATATTGAAGAAGGATGGTGGGAACACCAGCTCGAAACTGACAAGACATTGCACCACATTACTCCTTAGCCTTGGTATGATTTCTGGATCGATCACCTTCTGAGAGATTGCATTGAGGAATGCACATATATAGCTTCACAATGGCTAATTGGACGTTTTCCGGTAGAAGCCCCCTCAATGCAACCGGAAGCAGTTGCGTCATAATCACGTGGCAGTCATGAGACTTTAGGTTCTGAAACTTTTTCTCTGCCATATTTATTATTCCCTTTATATTCGACCAGAAGCCAGTCGGGACCTTCATACTAAGCAGGCATTCAAAGAAGATTTCCTTCTCTTCTTTGGTAAGAGCGTAGCTGGCAGGACCTTCATACTGCTTTGGAGGCATGCCGTCTTTTTCGTGCAAACGTTGCAGGTCCTCCCATGCCTCAGTTGTATCTTTTGTCTTCCCATACACGTCCAAGAAGCCTAGCAGGTTCATGCAAAGGTTTTTCGTCACGTGCATCACGTCGATCGAAGAGCGGACCTCTAGGTCCTTCCAGAAGGGTAGGTCCCAAAATATAGATTTCTTCTTCCACATGGGTGTGTGTCCCCCAGCGTCACTCGGAACAGCTAGTCCGCCGGGACCCTTTCCAAAGATTACGTGTAAATCATTGACCATAGCAAGTACGTGATCACCGGTACGCATGGCGGGCTTCTTTCGGTGATCTGCCTCGCCTTTGAAATGCTTGCCTTTCTTTCGACATTGATGGTTGGTCGGAAGAAATCGACGATGGCCCAGGTACACATTCTTCCTGCAGCTTCCCAGGTATATACTATCGGTGTCAAGTAAACAGTGCGTGCATGCGTGGTATCCCTTGTTCGTTGATAGTCACGAACAACAACGCCTTTAGGTCAAATTCCTCCTGTTTGTGCTCATCCCACGTACGTACATAGTTTCCATTCCACAGCAGTAAAAGTTCTTCAATTAATGGCCTTAGGTACACATCAATGTCGTTGCCGGGTTGCTTAGGGCCTTGGATGAGAACTGGCATCATAATGAACTTCTGCTTCATGCACATCCAAGGAGGAAGGTTATACATACATAGAGTCACGGTCTAGGTGCTGTGATTGCTGCTCTGCTCCCCGAAAGGATTAATACCATCCACGCTTAAAGCAAACCATACGTTCCTTGGGTCACTTGTAAACTCATCCCAGTACTTTCTCTCGATTTTTCTCCACTGCGACCCGTCAGCGGGTGCTCTCAACTTCCCGTATTTCTTACAGTCCTCACTGTGCCATCGCATCAACTTGGCATGCTCTCTGTTTCTGAACAGACGTTTCAACCGTGGTATTATAGGAGCATACCACATCACCTTCGCAGGAACCCTCTTCCTGGGGGGCTCGCCGTCAACATCACCAGGATCATCTCGTCTAATCTTGTACCGTAATGCACCGCATACCGGGCATGCGTTCAGATCCTTGTACGCACCGCGGTAGAGGATGCAGTCATTAGGGCATGCATGTATCTTCTGCACCTCCAATCCTAGAGGGCATACGACCTTTTTGCTGCGTATGTACTATTAGGCAATTTTATCCCTTGGAATCTTCTTCTTCAATATTTTCATAGCTTCTCAAATCCTTTGTCAGGCACAACATTCTCTGCCTTCCACTGCAGCATTCTAGTACGGTATCGAGCTTTGTGTTGCCATCTTCGCAATTGGGGTACAACCCTTTTTTGTGGTCCTCTAACATGCGATCGAACTTCAGCTTCTCCTTTTGACTTTCCATTGCGTCCTTGCATCGACAATGACCGGCGGAGATCATCATCATCGGGCACATCGTCTGGTTCCTCTTGATCTTCAGCAGCTTCGCCCGTTGCAGCATCATGCACATCGTCTGGTTCCTCTTGATGTTCAGTAGCATCACCGTATTCAGGGGCACATAGTTGTCATCGTACTCTTCTTCTTCGCCGTCTTCCATCATAACCCCTATTTCTCCATGCCTCGTCCAAACATGATAGTGTGGCATGAAACCCTTGTAAAGCAGGTGGGTGTGAAGGATTTTCCGGTCAGAGTAAGACTTCATATTCCCACATATAGGGCATGGACAACACATAAAACCATTCTGCTTGTTTGCCTCAACCACTTCGAGAAAATCATGCACACCCTTAATGTACTCGGAGGTGTGTCTTGAACCGTACATCCATTGCCGGTTCATCTGCGTGCATTATATATAATTAAGTGTGTCAAAAATCATTACAAACATCATGAATAGATAATAATTAAGACCAAATTAATAGAAGTTCATCATCACATTAAAACCAAAGTACATACATAGTTCTCATCTAACAACATAAAGCTCTGCAGAGCATCTAAATTAATTAAACCATACATTGAAACTATGTAAAACATTTCAATGCGAAAATAAATGCGATCATAATCGCAACCAATGTAACAACTGATCCAACGGCATAATGATACCAAGCCTCGGTATGAATGCATATTTTCTAATCTTTCTAATCTTCAAGCGCATTGCATCCATCTTGATCTTGTGATCATCGACGACATCCGCAACATGCAACTCCAATATCATCTTCTCCTCCTCAATTTTTCTTATTTTTTCCTTCAAGAAATTGTTTTCTTCTTCAACTAACATCTTAACCTATCTCGACAATCAGGTCGTCGGCTGCGCAATTTCCACTTCAACCAACCTCCTAAGATTAAATAAACTCTATGTCACGTGGTCGGCACACATTGTCCATAAACATAATAAATGAACCTATATTATGAAAAGGAATAATACTACACCAAATCCGAATCATAGACAGTGACGACGGGGTCGACGAGGCGGCGGATACCAAAAACCATCGCAATCTATTTAAGATGCAATAAGTAAAATTGAAGCAAGAATTATAATCAAGTATCTATATAAACACATAAAAGGAAGAATTCTTTCTTTCCTTTCAGCAAGAAGATAAGAACAAGAGGCTCACCATGGTGGTAGCGGCGACGAGATCGGGCGGCCGCGATCACGACGCGTGGTGAAGACGGGGACGCGGAACGATGACAGACCGCTAAACCTAAGACAAATATTGAGGAAAAATGGAGTTGGAGGTCGAGCTTGGAGAGGAGACAGCTTTAAGTAGTGTGGCTCGGGGCATTCCATCGAACACCTCGTGTGGCATACGAGGTGAGCTAGAGCACCCACAAAGCTCTCTCCTCGCCGGCCAGAAAAAACAGAGCAGTGGGAGTTCTCTGCTCACGGGCGAGGGGTATATATAGGTAATAATTGGTCCTGGTTGGTGGCACGAACCGGTGACTAAAGGCAGCCTTTGGGGTCCCGGTTCAGGCCACCAACCAGGACCAATGGTGGGTGGGCCAGGAGAGAGGCACATTGGTCCCGGTTCGGTTCCCACCAACCGGGACCACAAGGTCCAGACGAACCGGGACCAACGGCCCACGTGTGGCCCGGCCGTCCCCCGGGGCTCACAAACCGGGGGGGTCCAATGCCCCCATGGGGTCCCGGTTCTAGATTGTAACCGGGACTATGGGCTTGACCTGGCCTCGACCATTGCCCCCTTTTCTACTAGTGCTGGAAGACACACTGTTGAGATATAGATATTGCATGTGTATTTCTTGTACACAAGCCCTCCTCCATTCCTTGGTATTAGTTGAGGGAAGTGGCCCTCCTTATGTACCTGGTATATACGTGCATATTGCACCCGATGAATATATCGTGAGCTGCATAATTCTCTACATGGTATCAGCCTTAGTCCGATCCCTCCTACCCTAGTACGTCGCCGTTGCTTCCAAGCCGCCGCCGCTTCACAAGCTACGCCCGCGTCACCGAGTTCTAGCCGCCACCGTAGCCTCCCCCACGCGCCGCTGGCTCCCTGCCGCCGCCCCACTCGCGATCTCCTTCCCAGGCCGTCGCTAGCCGCCACCCTTCTCGCCGCTAGCCACCCGCCTCTTGCCGGAGCTCTCCTCTCCCTCTCACTCTGCTCGCTGTGACTTGCCATGGCTCGATCAACAAGAGGAGGAAGAAGAGATTCAGAGAAGTTCAGAAAATGGTGGACACAGGGATTTTCCCAGCACACATACGCTTTATCCTTTCCTCGAGCACGAACTCGATCATGTCCTAGACCACAGCCGTTACAACAACCTGCACTTGGGCTTTATACCAGGCCGGCGCTGGGGCACGATCCCCTCGCCTCCTACTCATCCGCACGCCCGATCGGCTCGCTCAGCCCGCGATCTCGCCGTGCACGCACGCCGACGCATCGCACCGAGCCCTCCACGATCTCTACGCGCACCCGGACCAGGTCGCCAACGGCCTATCCCTACAGCGGGGTGTCGCATGCACACACCCGCGCGCACCCAACACAACACACACACGCATGGGCATGGATTGCTGCTAATAGAGTTTAGAAAGGTCACGTTTACGTTTTCGTTACATTAGAAACGGAGACAAGTAATGAGCGACTGAGGGCGGAGTCGCCGGCGGCAGCTTTGCTGACGCATCGCGGGAGCGGGGGAGTATGACCGCCTCTGCCTGCCGATTTACGAGGAGCGTCGTTGGTGGCGGGGCAATCTCAGCGCGGCAACCATCATAGGATAGACCTAGAGGGCTTCTTCGGTGACCCTGATGCTGCTCCTTCTTTCCCTGCAGCATTTTCTTACTTCATGAGAAATCGACCTGGTTCAACTATTATTTTCAGGGCGACTTACAAGTAGCTTAAACTACAAAATGATTGTGATTCCCCTACCATGAACAAACCATTGTTTAATAGCCGTAGATGGTGTGAACACTGAACAGCCATGGCCTTAAATGCAAGATGGTCAAGCATGTAGTAGATGGGCAACGTCAATATGATTTTTTTACCTACTTTATTATATGAACAGCACACAAGAAATGTGAATCAACGCAATGGCTACCCTGTCCGTCACGAGATCAATAATACCTGTGTTTCCACTCGTGTACACTACATCTCATGCAGACTAATCTTTATTCACTTATATGACCGACCAAACACTAATAAAAACTAGTACGCTACACACTAAAACAGGAAGCCCTAATTAGCAGCGATGCAAAAGTGCCTACTAGCACCGTTCAGGTGTCACGCCGCTAGTAGGTTATTACCAGCGGCGTGCAACTAGAACGACGTTATAGTAAACGAACATATCCACATTGTTTGTCCAGCATGCCGCTAATAAGTATCATCCTAGTGGCGTTCATGTTGTTGCACGCCACTAGTGACTAAACTAATAGCAGCGTGTGACTCACACGCTGCCAATAATATCGTAACCAGTGGCGTGTTGTTTTACTGGCATATGGCTACTAGTGGGAATTGAACAAGTGATACGACGTTGTTTGTTGTGCGCTGCTGGTAACTCTTGCCTAAAAAAATCGTTTATTATGTTTGGCAAGACTTTGTACCTAATTTCCTTCTATGGCACCAACTATGAATCGGAGGCCTCCTTATACCGCCATGGCAGCAAAACAGGATCAAAATTTTATCATGTAACATTTTGGCTACACGAGTCAAATTTAGCAATTACTACCATTGGATCATAATCTAAACAAACCATATGCGAATGTTCAATACAGTTAACTACCACATAGTATATACATCATAGCAACTCTGAATAGAAGGTACTCAACAGTACGGCCATACAAAGTACTGATTCGTTCCATATTAGTTGTCGTTCAGTTAGTACAAAGTTGTACTAAATAAGCAACAGTACTCCCTCTGTTTATATTAGTTGTCACTAATTAAGTAGTCTCTACTTCTAATGGAGCAGTTTGGTGAATAGTACACCGGTTATTTTTTGCTGGTTTTATTTCGCCTCACCATTTTCGTTGGTTTATTTCGCTGGTTTTATTTTGTCTCCCTCCCACCTGCCTTTTCGCTTCACCACCCACATAAACCCATCAAATTAGTTACCATATAAAAAATAAATCGCAATCAATCAAGTATTGATGATCAGATTAGTTACCATATAAAAATTAAATCGCAATCAATCAAGTATTGATGGGATATTTCCTTATATTGATGTGATTTTCCCTTTCTTATCATCAATCATCTCTACTGCCTAAAAAAATGCGTACCTTTCCTTTTCCTGCCAACCGACCGCGTCCCGTCTCCCTACATCCGCCCTTGTTGCTCTGCCTCCCGCACGAAAAAAAACCTCTCGTTTGACCTCCCCCAAATCCCGCACGATGGAAAAACCCAGCCGCCTACTTCCCCTCCTCTCGACCTCTCCATACGTCCAGATCGCGGCCCCATCCCCATCCTCCTCTCACGTCACGGCGGTCGATGGACTGCCGCCACCACCCTCCTACTCTCTTGCCGCCGCCGTCCTCCCGCTCGCTCGCCGCCGCCGTCGCCACCAATCCCGGCGAAGGCGCCATTGCTGCTATGTCGCCTCCTTTTCCCATCCAAGCCTGACCATGGCAATGGCGCCCTCTCATGTGTCCCGCGGTGAGGTTTGGGGAGGCACGACCACAATCCAGTAGGGATCTCACCGCGGACCCGTCCGCTAGGATGGGTGTTGCCTCCGTTGCGAATGGGATCGAAGGGAGGGACCACTTCGTCGTCAAGGTCGGCGAGGCAGCGGCCGATTGGGAGCCCGGTTGTGAACATGGGAGTTCGTCCCCATGGAGGCGGTGGCCGTGGAGATTGGATGTGAAGCAACCCCACTTGCCGTTGGTGGAGGCTTGCCATCCATGTGATTCTTTCTTCTCCCAGTATCCCCATTCCTTGACTCTCATTACAAAAGCGAGCATGAATGAGAGCAGGGGTTATTTTCATCAATTCATTTTTCATACTTTTAGTTGCTTTTTTGAGATTATACAAGATGCTTCCGATCCGTTTTGTCAAATTACTTGGATCGTCTTATGGAATTGACAGCCATCGTATTTTTCACCTCATGTTATTTCTTAATCCTTGTCCCACTAGGCATCCACTACATGTTTGGTAATGACGTGATGTTGAGGCGGCTAGGAGAAGCTCAGCAGCCAGATCAAGGGCTATCGAGATGGATCTGGGAGCCAAGCAGTAGTTCTTCTGTTAAATTTTGGTTATTATCTTTTCTATTGTTACGATTGTGCGATGGTTGATTTTGACTCGGTGTAACATTTGCATTTGTTTCCCCAGCTTGTTGGCGTAGATGCGTGGCACTGCGTCAACTAATCAAGAGTGAGGGCAGTGCACATCAGAGCTATGCTGAATGTAGCGAGCCAACCACAAATTGGGTATGTTCACACGAGGGATGGGAGAGGAGAGGAACATTAACATTTTTCATGATTTGGATGAAAATTTCAGTTCGTAGTTTCTCCGTACGTGGCAACACACTAGCGGTACTCATGGGCTTAGGATGAAAGTAGCGCCAGCAGAATTAGTAGGTTGGATGGGAAGGCGGTTGTTGTCCTTGTCCCTTGGTGCTAGCCTACCGTGGAAAAAAATGATAGGGGGAGGTTCAGACTTCAGAGCAATGATAAAAAGGTTTGTTCCTCACTCTTTTGTTGGAATTTTAGTTCCAAGTTAACATGATTTCTTATCCGCTTCATAATTCATGCATTTGCTTAATTAGGTGATAAGTAGAGCAAAAAAATTGATCATGTTTTTGTGGGGTTTGTTTAAACTCCGGCATAAGGAATTCTGGTTTAAGAAAAAAGACTTTTGGCTTCTTTAATTACAAATTGATTGCAACATCGTGTTAGTATGTGATTTCTCACATCTGGTTATAATATTTGTGAAGACGTGCATTGCACGTGCACTTGGAAGCGGGCACGTGGCCCGCGCCGGACAGCGCCGACGATGACCCGGGCCACCTCCTCCGCGTATTCTTGGAGTTGGGCTGGCCGATTTACATGAAATTAATTCCCTCAGTTCTGGTGGCAAATATAATACACATAATCCATATTGTTATGCACTAGCGTGTTTGTGTGAAATAGATGGATTATGGTCCCGTACCCAATAAGATGGATATGTGACTGTTAGAGAGAGGGAGAGGGGGAGAGAGAGTGAGGAAGAAGGAGGGAGAGTGTGTGTGTGAGGATTTGATGGTAAAAAAGGCCGCCAATGTCGTAATATTGAACTCTTAAAGTTAATGTGGCCCCGTTGCAACGCACGAGTGTTCTTCTAATTCCATATAAATAACAACGAAATCACTCTTTCATGACCGCGTGTTGCAGCACGCGATCCCTCCAGAGCTATCCCCGCTAGCTGTAAAAAAAGGGAAGTACAGATCGATCCCATAATTCCTTCCCTTCCCGTGAATTCAACCAGTGGGCCTCAACATGTATTTCCATAATCGCCCCCTCCCTGAACTCAACAGGTAGGCCCGACATCTCATTAAATTTCACGCAATGTTATTTTCTTAAAAAAAAGGGAACCTAATACACCCCTAAATTTCAGGGGGTGGGCCGCCATAATTTCTCATGTAATTGAATCCATCTAGATCTTTTAGAGGAACTGGGGACCTCCAAACAAGGAATCCCAACTATCTCGCACGAATTAGACTCGCCCCAATGACAACTAATGTGGAACAGAGGGAGTACTTTAGTAAAAGCTTGTTAGAGACCCTAGCTTAGAGGGCATCATCCTCCCATGAGTTCAGTAACTCAGAGTCTCCTATGGGGGGAAAATGCGAGAATCCTTCCCGGTCCATTTCCGGATCACCAAAGAAAGTAATCACTCAGCTCTACACACAGGTAGTTGAGCGGTTGACTAAAACAGGCAGTCGATCTTGGTATTTTACCTGGTATACCTTGGGTTGTCTTTTCGAAGTAATCGTTAATTCATAGTTTATGTTGTCATTGATAGACATTGGATCCTTCCTATCATAATTTTGACATTCTCTCTAACCCTTTGGCAATGGAATTTGGACACCACAAAAATATTTCGTCCTTTGTGACTTCCGCGGAAATGGATCAAAGAGCATTAGAGGTATTACTCCCATGCTAGCTAACTTTTGCAAAGCTTGCCCAAAAGATCTAGATCCACTGACTTTTGTTTTCATTGTAAGCTTTAAAGTTAGGAACAATGAGAGTAGGTAGTCAACTTTCTTACTCGAGGACAAGCATGGTTTAAGCTTTGGGAGGTTGACAGATCGATTGTATATGCAATGTTGGAGCTCATTTGTTCCATATTATCCCCATAAATCACTACAAAACAGAAGGTTTTTAGTGACAGTTTACCCGTGTCATGCAAAATTGATTTTCATCATTGAATGTGTGCCGCACTGTCACTAAGCGCTGTCACAAAACATAAATCTTGATAGTTCCAGTTTCTCGCCACCTAACTTCGTATCTTAGGTGACATATCAACTTTTTCATGGAAGTCGTTTTTCAGCAAGAGCCAAAATTGTCACCTGGGATTGACTGATTTTTAACCCAAGATCGTTTTTGGTGACGATGATTTGTCACTAGTTATCGGTACCTCCTTTTGACAAGTGAATGTTTCTTGCAGATGGGCCCAACATATGATGATATGGCTGCTCCCATTATATGTGTATGTATTGCCCACGAATTGCTGAGGCAACATTGCATTGTGTTGCTCATCAGTTGTTTCGCGCTATATATGTTTCTTTTTTGCATGGTAATCTGGATTTGTCAATGCTTTGAAGAAATGTTTATTCATTTACATTTAGTCCAATTTCTGGCACTTAACATGTCCCTTTTTAGCGAAGGTGATGCCAAAATTTTGTAATAATTTTACATATATACTTGAGATTGATTTTATAGGTTTAATTGATACATTTTTGTTATACTTTATCCAACTAGTCTATTAATATGTCAATTTCTAGGAACTTTTTTTATATGTCCCCATGCCAAACTTTGTAGATAATTGTTTTCCAAATATAATTATTACAATTTTTTACCCTTGTGATAAGTTATTCTTTTTCCAACAAGTTGCCATGTGATCAACAAAAATTTCCAACAAATTGCCATGCCATGGCATTTCTATTCTCGGTTTTTTGTATTCACACACATACTTTTTTTTCTGATGTCTAAATTATGCAATTTTTGGTAACTTAAAATACATTGATATTTGTGTGTGTGTCTTTAATTGTACCATGCCAAATTCATGTGCTTTTGTTGTACAATTTAACACGAAATTTACCTGTTGTGGCTTTTTTGTACAATTCATGGGCTCAATTGTCTAGGGCCTGGTTCGCCCTCGAGGTGGTTTTCTAGCGAAGGAAATTTTTTGCTGGACAGAACCCCCCATGGAGAACAATTCGTTCGCCTGGTCCACTTCCCTTTGGAAATGGCAACCAGTTATTGGCCAACAATCGATGTAATTTAAAAATAGGCCGGCGGGGGGATACAAACCATCGAAAACACTAAAATTGAGAAAGGAATTAGCATTGGCAAATCAAATAAGTGTATCGATCATGACAATTGTGGATAATCGGATAGGTTATCCGGTGATTAAAATTCTATTCCCCACACAAACACAAGTGTATAGAAAGCTACATGATAGTTGACTTGCGTTATATGTGGAGCATCATTATTTGCTACTCCCTCTGATCCTAAATAAGTGTGGCACTAGTTCAAAACTATGACAAGATGAGTGTGTACTTTCTAAAGTACTCAATGAAAACGATATGCAGATTGCGGGTGAGAACAAGCGCAAGTACACGTACAAGTTCTCACCCAAGGTTGATGAATGGTTGGAATTTTAATCACGGAAGGCGGATTTCCAGGAATCTATATTATATAACAACGACGATTGGTTGTACGAAGTGAAAGAGTCAGGAGGAAGCACAAACGTTGACCGTCAACACGGGGGCCGAGCTTTCAAGGACTCTATAACACGGTGTGATTGGTCAACAACCGGGCGGTGTAATTTAAAAATACGCCGGTTGGGGGATACAACCCATCGAAAACACTAAAATTGAGAAATGAATTAGCATTGGCAAATCAAATAAGTGTATCAATCATGACAATTGTGGATAATCGGATAGGTTATCCGGTGATTAAAATTCTATTTCCCACACAAACACAAGTGTATGGAAAGCTACATGATAGTTGACCTGCATTATATGTGGAGCATCATTATTTGCTACTCCCTCTGATCCTAAATAAGTGTGGCACTAGTTCAAAACTGTGACAAGATGAATGTGTACTTTCTAAAGTACTAAATGAAAACGGATACGCAAATTGCGGGTGAGAACAAGCGCAAGTACAAGTACAAGTTCTCACCCAAGGTTGATGAATGGTTGGAATTTCAATCACGGAAAGCGGATTTCCAATAAGCTATATTATATAACAACGACGATTGGTTGTACGAAGTGAAAGAGCCAGGAGGAACCACAAACGATGACCGCCAACACGGGGGCCGGGCTTTCAAGGTCTCTATAATACGGTGTGATTGGTCAACAACCGGGCGGTGTAATTTAAAATACGCCGGTTGGGGGATACAACCCATCAAAAACACTAAAATTGAGAAAGGATTTAGCATTGGCAAATCAAATTAGTGTATCGATCATGACAAGTGTGGATAATCAGATAGGTTATCCGGTGATAAAAATTCTGTTCCCCACACAAACACAAGTGTATGGAAAGCTACATGATAGTTGACTTGCATTATATGTGGAGCATCATTATTTGCTACTCCCTCCTATCTTAAATAAGCGTGGCACTAGTTCAAAACTGTGACATTTATTTTGGATTGGAGGGGGTAGTATTTTATTTCTAATGGCCTAGTAAGAGTTGACCGATCGTGCATGACCGAAGGGAGGGCGTACCCCATCGTACCAACATGGCTTTAGCCTTTCGTTCAGTGTATGCGGAGATGAAACAACTTCTACTGGTTGGCTACTGGTTTATAATTGGACCGTGGAGTTCCATCGCTTCTCGGTATAAGAAGGCTAATGCAAATCCTTCACCGTGGCGCTTTGGAATTTGAACCTGGCAAAAGTGATGGCCGGACTATGTACAGTTACTATGCATCTACGTTGTAGTTGGTGTGTATTGAGAACTGTCGGAAGGGAGAGAGAGGATTGATGGAATAGTTGTTGTATTGCTTGAGCCTCGTGGGCGTATATATAGGTGTACATGGTCATTTTGGAGTACAAGGCAAGGTAGAATAATATCCGATGCTATCCTAGCTCTCCTAATAATCACGATACTCGACATACCCCCGCAGTCACAACAGTAGCGATGCAGACGGTGAGACTGGAGAAAAATCCGAATGTAAGACGACGGACAACCCCCACGGTCGTAACGGTCAACGCATCGCGAAAGTCGTGGCTGGAGTGAAAACCGACGAGGTTTGTCAAGCAAGGCGATAGCCCTTTGTGCCGATGTCGATGTAGCCGAGAGCGTAGGGTGGTGTAGCCGTTGTTGAGGTAGCCGTGTGAGGGACGCCATGGTCGATGTCGAGTCGGGGTAGCCGGTGTCGAGGTAGTCGTCGTGGACCGGGAAGAAGAGCGGCGGCAGCGACCTGACGAGGCGGTGGCGGCGGCGGCTAGGTCAGAAGCAAAGTGACAGTGCTCGAAGTAGGCGAGGAAGAACTCGACAGCGTGACGAGGACCGGCGCGGACGGTGGCGTTCCCGCGCCTAGGGAGGCGGCGCGACTCATACCACATCGAGGTCGACGCGCGGGGACGGCGGTATGGACCGCGTGCCGCGACGCTACGGCCCGAATGGGTGATGCAGCGGCAGCGCGTGGGTCGGGGCGACGGCGAGGAAGACCTCAGGCCGGTTGCAGAGACCGCGTGCCACGCTCGCTACGGCCCGACGGGGCAACACAGCGGCAACGCGAGGGTCGGTGCAGCCTCGGGGACAGCCTGGAGCAGAAGGCCTCAGGGTGACGGTTGACCGCGGGCCGCGGCACTACATCCAGAAGGAGCGACGCAGCGGCAGCGCGCGGGTTGGTGCAACCATATGGACGGCCTCAGGGAGACGGCGGGTACCACGTGCCGCGGTGCTACGGCCCGAAGGAGCAACGCATCGGCGGCGCGGATCGGTGCAGCCACAGGAAGAACCACAGGGCAGCGGCGCTGCGGCCTGACGGGCGACACAGCGGCAGCCTGTTGCTTGATCGATGGTTGTGCGCTTATACGCGATGATGAAATTTGCAGCAGGTACAAGCAGCAAAGCTCTGCATGCATTGGACGTACAAGCCACCCTATACACAGTGACTTGGATCGGTAGATGTAGATCACCGAGCAGCAAATCACGCTGGAAGGCGGCCTACAATCCACGCCTGCGGCCACAGTCCACGGGACGCACAACCAGAGGCCACGCGACGCAGGAGGACGGCCTAGCACGAGCGGTCGGTCGTCGCAGCTGCGCGGCAGACACCGTGATGCAGGCGATCTCAATGGAGAGGGACGCGCGGATAGACGCAGACTTCCCTCGGGAGCCACGGCCGCGCCTGGACATGTAGTCGCCGTCAAATTTGGAGTAGCTGCGCACAAAATCGACTGGGCAGTGGGCGACGCAAACTGATCTGTCGATCGGAAAACCAAAAAATAACACCGATCAACGCAATGGCGAAGAGAGAAAAATCCGAATCAAAGGATCAGAAAAAAAAGATTCTAGAACAGCCGATCAAACACGATCAGTGGACGAACCCTAGGTACGGGTCCCGCAGCCCCCGGTTGCATGGAGACCGACAGCCCCGGAGGCGGCACGTAGCGGAAGCGGCGGCTAGTGCTTGGATTGAGATTAGGCTGATCCCATGTTAGAAGGAAGAGAGAGAATTGGTGGAATAGTTGTCGTATTGCTTGAGCCTCGATATATATATATATATATATATATATATATATATATATATATGTGTGTGTGTGTATGTATGTATGTATTTCGGAGGCACCATACGAGGCTTCATGTTAATCCTCAAAACTAAAAAAATTGTCCGTATGATCTCTATGTTAATCATCTAGAGCCGTTGGATGAGGTAACTTAGGAGTCCTAGGCTAATATCCCACGTATATCACTTTTAAGGAAAAAAAGGATGAGGTAACTTAGGAGTCCTAGGCTAATTAATGTCCCACGTATAGCACTTTTAGGGGGAAAATTGGCTGCTATCCCACGTGCAATTAGGAGTCCTAGGCTGATGTCCCACGTATAGCTCTTTTAGAAAAAAAAAACTAGGTTGTTGTCTCACGTGAAATTCTTTTAGGAGAAAGAAAATCTCTTTGCGAACTTCTTCCTTCGCCAATCCTGCCGGCAAGAGAAACAGAGCCCTAGCGCTGCTCCTCCTTATCCGGTTAGCAACAATCATCTAAAGTGTTCCAACCAATCTCTTTTTAATCTTCATCCATGTTGGACCGTCACTACCCCAACACCCCAACGAAGATGCAATCCATGTTGGCTGAGGAGAAGGCGTTCAATCCCCTCAACTTCAAGACCTAAGCAAACTCCAATTAAACTTGAAAGATGTAATGCAGAAGGAGGCACATCAAACAAGTTGGAATCAGATCGGACATCCACCATTGTTGGTGAAGCTTCAGATCAAGTAGAGGAACTATGAGCAGAGAGATGGCGCCACCCTACATTATTAGAGTTTGTCCCCGGTCACTCCTATCCGTACACTGCAGGCAAGTACTCCATTATCTTTAAATCTCTGATGTACTCTACCTCCCGTTATAATCACGAACTCCCAATAAATCTTATTTATCCAAAACACATGATTAAAAACATTGAACCTGTAGATGCCCATCTAGAGCACTGTAAGGAACGAGGACGACCACCAGGGGTGGTCTGCATCTCCTCCTGCAGCAGCACACAATCCCTGCAACAGTGTTTGCACATGTTAGATTGATCCCGTTGCTCTACATACTTTGTATCTCTCCACCCTCCAAGTTTTGGCCACGCATCAATCTAGCGTCTTCAGTTGATGAATTTATCCATGATGGTAGATGCAATGGAGGAGGTGTACCGATGGCTGTTCGATTTATATTGGGTGCCTGCTGCCATCAGTGACGTTGCTAAGGAATGAACTGCAGTAGACTAGCCATGAAGGGCTCAATTCTAAAAGCATGATATCAGTGACGTAGCTATGTGTCTTTAATTATCTGCCTGACAATATATTTACTCTTATAATTTTCCTATAATACCCTGCTCAAATCGTTCATGTTATGCTCACAATTTTCAGATTTCAGTTCTTCCATTGATGTTATGGCTTCAACAGAAAATAGTCGTATTAGACATTGAGGACAATCAGGAATAGGTGGTACTGCTAATGTTTATTGTGTTACTCTATGATCTGTTCCACTTTCTCATGTTTTACCTAACATACTTATATCATGCTTTTAGAATAGAGCCCATAGAAGAAAATACACTAATATTTTCAGTTATTTCCTCCAGGAGCTTAAGTATATATGTGATCGAGTTCCAATCTTTATAGATAAGTCACTTGATGAGTTATACTAGGAACCTTTTAGGATATTTGTATATTTTTAGTTATGCTATCATATGGGCTATCCACAGTTTTTGTCAGATCTAATTAAAGCAGAACAAAATGTACTGAAGATGATATGTTCAGCTGTGCGCCATGCCAAATTATTTTGTTTCCGGTACAAATACCAAATTACTTACGTATTTTGTGATGCTTCCCCGTGCTCTTTGCTCTCATGAAACACCTATGGGTGAGGCAATATATTTCCACGTGTATATATCGGCATTGCTGTTTTCAAAAATTGACATTGAGGATCTCTTTTACATGTTTCTTCTACACCCTGCCGGGGGCTTAATTGCCTTTCCTATGAATGAACAAATGGCAAGACATACAAAGCACAGTTCGGCACATCTGAATGACAGTTTTTGTACGTTATACCTTTATCCATCTCACAGATCCACCCTTCTATCTACTGGAAAATATATCATTTTTCCTACTGCTAAGGCAATCTATCTACACACACTATATGGATTATTTTTACTTCAAACAGAGTACTCTATGTAATTTAATATTTATGCAAAACTGTTTATTTGGTTAAATGTTTCCTTTTCTAGAGAGAGTGAAAACTAGCGTAGGGCAGGTTATATGGGTAGAGCAATAGAATAGCTATGTATTGGTAGTTGGCCAGCAATGTTAATCCTAGAAAACTGCTAATATTAGTCATTAGTTCATAATCTTGCGGTTAATATATGATGATAGAAAAAGGTGTTCTATTTCTATACGTGTTGGAGAGTCCAAGATGTCTTAAGCACTCTATCTCTCCTTTTTCTTTTTGCAATCCACTCTATCTCTCCCTTTATTCTAACTGTGGTAGGTAAACATATGCATGTACTACAACCACACCTGATTGATTTTCTTGATCAACTCAGCTGATTTTTTTGTCCGATGGGAAAGTAGTGGCTGAACCCCTCCTTGGTGCATCACGCAAGAAAACATAACAAAACATTTTACAAAAAATCTAAAACTTTGTGAAAATGATCATCAACAAATGTCCGATAGCAGAACGACAAGTCGATCTGCACGCTGCCGTCGGCCAGGGGAGCCCAATGGATCAGAAGCTGGGTGGTACACCGGACGTGCTTACTAAGTAGCCATGCAAAATTTCAGCGTACAATTTTTCTTTTCTCAACGTCCTGTGAAGATATTCATTTGTCTTCCCATATTGCCATGTATAAATTGCTAACTGCATGGATAGATATCTACAATATGTAAGAACATGCATGATATGGATATGTTCTAATTTATTTGCAGCATGCACCTGCAATTTCTTCCCGGATGCTTTCTAATGCTCATCATGACATATTAGAACAGAATTCTGTTGCTTTTGGGGCTTCTTGCTTTCTCATCATACAAACAACAGGAAGCGAACAAGAGTTGAAGTAAGTTTTATGCACTGATGTGTGCGGCATGTCAAGCAAATATACTATAATGTTCATCCAATGGTCAAATTTTTTTAAACAAACAAATTATGCGACTAGATTACATGATGTAGCAAGGAGATCTTACAAGGCGAAGTCAAATGGATTTTACATTCCAAATGGTGGAGAAATAGACTGGCCTATACAAACAAAAGTACAGAATAAAATTTTCCATGACCTGTGTACTTGATATGGAATCTCCGTTAGTATATTAGTTCATTCCTAGAACTTTTGTTCAGCTTCAGCAAAAAGGATAACTAACTACCATATAAAATTCGACCAACTGAATCGCACATTCAGGACTTAAGTTTTAGATATTGTTAAGTTTCACCGGAAACATCAATTGGAAATCCTGTGCTTAATCCTTTTTTCATCATGGAACAACTATTTCTTGATTCTATTTTTCCCAGCGAAACCAAAAAAATTGTGCATCAAAACACGGATGTGTAGGCTATTATGTAACTGACCAATATGATTATTCTTTTGTATTAGAAACATTAGTGTATGTTCTACAATCTACATGTTGTTGTTTTTCTGTCTCTTTTAGGTCAACCCACATTTCTTTTAGGTCAAACTAAATGTTGTTTGGTGTGGTGCTTTGTATATAAAGCGGGGCGACAGGCTTTTTCAGTCATGTGAGGTACGTGAAGTGCTTGAGCTATAAGAATACCTGAACTATGTACATATCTAAAGATACTATAATCTATCACCCGCAGTTCGTGTGTTCTTATTTATTAAGATGTATAATTGTTTCCTTTGAATATAATTGGGAACAGATGAGTTTTCGTGTCATCTGTACCTGGGAAAAGGGGGAGAAGTACTACATGTCAAAGCTTCAGATCTAATGTTGATTTATATTGCTTCTAGATTACAGATTTCTTATATTTAGTTAATCTGACATTGCAACCCCGCAAAAAAAGGGACACTGTAGTTATGCAATACAATCTTTTATATGTAGTGTCCATTGTTAAATGAATTTAATAATGATCCTTGGATGTATGTTTTAATGTTAATAATGCAATGCTGAACATTTTTGTTGGAGATGCTGACTTATTGTTATTGTAGTAATAGTTCTCTTTTGTAAGCAAGGTACTTCTGAAAATATGTATATGGTTGATTCTTCATCCGATCGTGCTCTGTTGGTTAAAACTAGAGAACAGTTTTGAAAATTACTTGATGGTTAAAGCATTTACCATATATATAAGATAATTAGTTGTTGGTGGTTTACCTTGATCACGTGGCACTTAAACGGACACAACATACTTCAAATTGGTTGCATGCAAGTTATCACCTAATTATGAAGGATTGATGGAATATTATTCATATTTGCTATATAGGATGAAAAATTGAAAACTATTACCTGATATTAAGAATTTGCAGAACGCTTACTTTTCTATACATATTTTCCAGTCACCCAAGAATGCAAAAATGCAAGAAAAATGTTATACTGAACTTCTACGAAGTATAACTATGTTTACTTCTAGCCCGTGCAGATGCACGGGTTGATGACTAGTTCCTAATAATCACGATACACAACAAGAACAATACTGAGCAAAGTGACAATTGAACCGTAGACACCGATAGGGACTAGGTAGAACAGCCGGCCAAGTAAACAAGTGGGACAAAAAATACTAGTAGGTGGTTCCTCGATGCTGACTTGCCCGGTCGGTCACAGTCGAGCAGCCACTGTCGCCCTGCCGCTAGGCATGAAGTAATACGTCGGTCTACAGTATGCACCAATAATGTTGCTACTGGTTGATCGAGTTCGGGATAAACTTTTTAAACGTTGAAGCTCGTGCAGTCAACTCTCTAAGTGTCAAGTCGTGCCATGCCTCATGCAGCAAAAAGAAAAAGGTATATCCACCGAGATGCTGCATATCTGTGCACATGGTGACGTGGCCCAAGTTTCATATACTATTAGGGCTTTTGTATAATAGTACTATCTTAGAATCATATTGATAAATATTGATGTGTTCTTTTAGAAAGATTATCATGGTTAGCTTCATTGACTTAGAAAGAAATTGCATTGTTCACAAGTTTAGAGACTAGACAGCCCAGAGGCTCATCCTTCCGTACTAGAAGTCTTATTACCATAACTATGATTAGGGCATCTTCAAAGCGGATCCTCAAACCTTCACTATATGTCCCGACGATTTTTGTTATCCAACTATGACCTTTATATGTCCGTTTAGCAGTTCGGTCGTACTGATTCTGGTATCCAAGGGACAAACCTGGGGCTTTGTCCGAGTCCAGACATGCACTTGCCCAATCACATGCATGATCCCCTCTTCTCTCTCTCCTCCCAACCACACATGCATGGCCCTCCTCTCATCCCTCTCCTCTCAACCGCACACTACATCACAAATATCCCACCATATGCATGGTCTTCACCTACTTTTTCTCCTCCCGACCGATACTTTCTGATTATCATTGGATGGCCCCCTCACGCATCATGTCCGTGGATCACGTCCTAACATAGAAACGGATATAGACCGGAGACATTTGCGGGTTAGCTTTGGAGATGCCCTTAACTAGCACGTGCACTGATCCGTTGAGTAGTAGATGCGTGTAAGTCAAGCCCCTATCTAATTTAGACTATTTTTTTATTCTTCTGAAGTATATACGTTCATCTTAGGAAACACCATATTGCAGTACATCTTGGCGATCACTATATTGAATAATGAAACTTTTGCTGGATGGTCTCAAAGGAATGGACAATTATATTAATCTTCTATCTCATCATTGTGAAATCGACAGTCTAGTTCCTTCAGATGTCACTCATCAAATTCTTTGAAGATAGTACCTCTTTCGGTTAAATAAATAAAATTTAAGGCCACATTTTGCATTTCACACCGGGGATCCAAATTTCTCGAGACGGCATTGCATTTCCAGCGGCTGCTGAACAGTCCATACAGTGGAAATCCTCGATCACTCCAGTGGAATCTAAATCCAAGCAGTACTTGGCTGATGAAGGTTTCTTTGGTGGTATTGCCAAATTGAAATCAAGGTACTCGTAGTGGTAACTATGTGTGCTCAGACTCTTTGCTCAAGACATGTCTAACCACCTAGCTACGGAAGAGTGACTCAACCATTGTAGGTTCTTCATTATTCAACCCACCTCGCAAAGAACCAAGCATGTTCTTACTATCTTCCATCATGCCAGGTCTAAATCCAAATTTCTTAAGCGCATATATGCGATGAGCTGCTCTGGCACCAGCACGTCTTTGTGTCATTGGTACTGGTTGTCATCTCAAACAAATTATGTAGTTCCTGACACTAGTAGAAAACCACCCATTAGACCCGGTTCGTAAGGGCCTTTAGTCCCGGTTCACGAACCGGGACTAACGGGTCGTTACTAATACCTCCACCCATTAGTTCCGGTTCAAACACGAACCGGGACCAATGTGCCTCCACGTGGTCCGGTTCGCCGAGTCCAGCCAGGGGGCCTTTGGTCCCGGTTGGTGGCTCCAACCAGGACCAAAAGGCATCCACGCGTCTGCATTCCAGTGGCTGGGTTTTTTTTTGAAAGGAGGGGGGTTGGGGGTTTTGGGGGGTTAATTTAGGTGTTTCGTATATTGTGTTAGCTAGCTAATTAATAGAGAGAAGTGTCCTCTTTTATGTCTGTGCTTGGTCGACGCTACGTAGTATATATACATAAGTGATCGAGAGAACCATTCAGTACAGAAGTTCGTCATGCATACCGAGAGAAGATCGATCGACCTCTCCTTCTCCAAGAGATTGGTCGAACAACAAGTTTTTTACTGGCTACATACATGTATAAGATCTCTTAATTACAAACCCCTAGCATTTGAAATCAAGTTCCACATGGTATTCTCCGGCTTTACTGATGACGTGTTCAAGAAAGAATCCCGCCAATTCCTCTTGAATTGCTTTCATGCGATCTGGTTCTAGGAGTTCATCCCGCATCTGCCACGTCTAATTTGAAGAAGGGGGTTAATTAATACATATATATGAATGAAACTCAACAGAAATGATGGTGTAATAAAATGAAATTGTGAATATTATTGCTTACGCACTTCATATTGTCTTCTAGAGTAGCCCCGCTTGTTTTTCAAAGTCACGTTGTGGATGAACTGCACACGTAGTATCCACAGAAATCATTCCCTTCCTCCTGCCACAAGCACTTTACGAGAAATAGGGGTCAATCAAACTGATAATGAAGCATTATAAATGGCATTGATGAAAGTATAGCTATAGAATCAACGGGAGATGCGCAACTAGCTAGCCAGTAGTACTTACTTTCGGGTATGTATACCGCAGCTCCTTCGGCAGTCCCGGAGCTTGTGCGGTGAACTGTTTCCAAACCCTGCAAGACAAAGAAAATAATTATTATTACTTGAGATATTAGGAAATGAACAAAAAGTTGCCGATATGGTGCGATAATGATCGATATTGTGCGGTGAGCATTTCAGTGATGTCCGCATAGTTTTCGGGATCTTTCCGTCTCGAGTCTAAGACGGTTACTTGTCCACGCTCCAGAAGAATATAGTGGTACCTGCGCACGCATGCATAACTCATCAATTACATTACTATAACCTCGCTCGAGTAATAAGGGAAACCGAATATGCACACGACAGTAACACTCACGGGCCGTTGTAAGGAAAGAGTATGGTATCTTTGTTTTGATTTTTGATCAACGATTGTAGCAAGTTGTCCTCGGCCTCTTCGACGCGCTTTTTAACCAGAAATGCATCTATGATATTTGTGTTAATGAACCCAATATCATAGATTTCATTTTTTTTGCACTCGACGATCTTCAATCTGCATAATATATTGAGGATAATTAATTATAAATACATGCGATGAAAGAGCCGAGCTATACATAGAGACTTAATGAAAGAAATAGTACTTACAGGCAGTAGCAAAAGACCATTAATTTATCGAGGACCTTTTGATTGAAGAACTCGAAGAACTCCTCAAATGGAACACAAAACAGATCATTTGAAACGAGGTCGTGCTCCTCTTTAATGTTCAGATACAAACTGTTCGTCCCCTCAGACTCTCTGCAGGTTTTCATGTACCAACTATGGAATCTTCGCATCATTGTTGTCAGAGATTTTTCATCTTTGACGAGAGGCTTCCCGTACTCGTATCTGAATACGTCCACCTCCATGAAATCAGGAAGTGCATCGTCAGGCAGGTAATCTCCAAGATTGCCATAACCGGCCACCGTCCCCGGAGGATTAGACACATTGAGCGGGGGGCACGATTGTTGTGCTTGTTCGCCGAGCTGGGCAATTTTTTCCCCTTTGCTCGTTGTTCTTTTAACCTTTTATCACTGACAGTAGTTCCCGACCACTTGGCTTGGAGATATGTCTGTTCAGTAATGCGCTCATAGTTGGTTCTCGGCGGAGACTTTGGTGGTTTCCTCAGGGCATCGAGAGTGCGCTTTGCTTTCACCGGATCTACCTTCTCCTCCGGAGGTGCATGTCTCTTTGCTTTCACCCCTTCAAAGAACTCCTTCACATGGGCCTGCACGATCGTATTGTTTTCCTCCTTGGTCCTCTCGTACGGTAACTTCTCTAGAGGCTTTAGAGGTGGACCATATCTGTATTGCCTCTCTCTTCTTGTGCTGCTAGACGCCGAAGCAGAGGGAGCGGCTGCGGCGTCTGTCTTCTTTCGTGCTTGCTTACGAGGCGGAGGAGAAGGACTACGACGTGCCGGAGCAGCCGGGGCGGCGGCGGGTCTCTTCCGCCCTTGCTGGCGAGGCGGAGAAGGAGGAGGCGGAGTGCTGCCACGCGCCGAAGAAGGAGGCGGAGTGCCGCCACGCGTGCCCTGATCGTCACTCGCCGGAGGAGGAGGCGGTGGAGGAGGCGGAGTGCCGCCACACGTGCCCTGATCGTCACTCGCCAGAGGAGGAGGTGGTGGAGGAGGCGGAGTGCCGCCACACGTGCCCTGATCGCCACTCGCCAGAGGAGGAGGCGGTGGAGGAGGCGGAGTGCCCTAGCTAGCCGGAGGAGGAGGAGGAGGCGGAGGCATCCAGTTCAGAAGGTTGATGAGCTCCTTCTGCCATAGGCATGGAGTCTTCAGAGCAGAACCCAGCCTAGTCTCCCCTTCACCGGTAGGGTGCTCAAGCACGAGGTCCTCAAATCCCTCCGTTATTTCATCCACCATCACCTTAGCAAATCCTTGTGGAATCGGCTGGCAGTGATAAGTTGTGCCGGGTCCACTAGGATAAACTTGGGCAACAGCCGCCTTGACCTTCAAATTCATCCATCGCGCCATAATGTGGCAATTTTGAGACTCCGTGATACCATCCACGGGATAGCTGGCAGGAGCCGTCAAGACATGCTCCGGCTGAAGCAGCTCAGTGGAAGCCACGCTGCTTCTCCGCTGAGATGGCGGGGTAGCTTCGGGGGAAGCTTCGGCAGGTCGTTTGTTGCGATTTGCTGCTTCTCGTACCTGTTCTCGTTCCTCTAGCCCCATTACCCTTTCATGCAGCGCCTGCATTTGGTCCTGCTCCAGTTTCTTCCTCCTCTCGTGGGTTTTGTAACCCCCTGCGTCCGGAAAACCAACCTTCCACGGAATGGAGCCTGGCGTGCCTCGTGTCCGTCCAGGGTGCTCGGGATTCCCAAGGGCCATTGTGACCTCGTCCTTCTCCCTGTTTGGAAGGAACGTCCTAAACTGCGCTGCATCAATATAGTGTCGAAGGTTCTTGACTGGTGTTTGTAGTTGCTCATCCGTCCACTGACACTTCCCTGTTACAGGGTCCATGGTTTCGCCAGCACCGAAGAACCAACTCCGGCAATGGTCTGGCCAGCGCATTGTCTCTGGTTCGATCCCTTTTTCAAGCAGATCATGCTCAGCCTTGGACCATTTAGGTCGGGCTTCTTCTTCGCAGCATTTTTCTTGTTTGTCTCCGACATCTTCTTACTCTTTTCCGATGTCTTGTGGGCCACAAATGCGGGCCGGTGATCTTTATCTTCTCATATTTGCCGATGAATTCTGGTGTCTTTTTTTTCTCAACAAACTGGTTCAGCTCTTTCCTCCACCTCCTCATTAGGCCTGCCATCTTCTTAAGAGCACAAGACTTGATTAATTGCTCTTTAACTGGCTTCTCCGGATCCTCCTCTGGCGGTAGGGTGAAATTTGCCTTCAGCTTAGTCCAAAGATCTTCTTTCTGCATATCATTGACATAAGACACCTCAGGGTCTTCATCCTTAGCAGGCTTATACCATTGCTGGATGCTGATCGGGATCTTGTCCCTAACAAGAACCCCGCACTGAGCAGAAAATGCCTTCCTTGTCCGGATGGGTTCAATCAGTTCGCCGTTGGGCGCGATTTCTATGATCTCAAACTTTTCATCCGAGCTCAACTTTTTCTTCGGGCCTCGTCTCCTTACCGAAGTTGTGCTCGATCCGGAGGGCTAGAAATTATAAGGAAGAAAGACGACGGTAATTAATATGTGTACATATACCAAAACAATGGATGCATCAATTAACTAGTCAGCACGGGCTTAACTAATATATATATACCTGGCCGGACTCGGTTCGGTGACCGGAGCAGTCAGCATGGTCTCCTTCGTCTTGTACCTCCGTTGTGTCACCGGAGCAATCATGAACATAGTCCTCCTCTTGTACCGGCATTAATGGGTCGAAGCCATCATAAACACAGCCCTCTTCTTCATCCAGCTGACCATCGTTGTCGAGGAGAAATGACGCAACATCATCACTTCCATTTGCGATTATGTCCCCCAACATCGCTTCTGTTTCTTCATCTCGGGAGTGCTCCATAGTTTCTGCAAATATTTACAACATGTCAATTAATATTCAAACATGGTACAGATGGATATATATATATATATATATATATATATATATATATATATATATATATATATACATTAGTGGCAAACGTAGAACTAGCTAGCTAATCACAATAAGGAATCATGTTAGTGGCCTCGACGCTGCTTCTCTAGGGTTTGGGGTCGCCTCGACACAACGTTTCAAGGGTTTGGGATGGCCTCGACGACAACGCTCTTTTAACTTGATAAATTTGGGTGGCCTCGGGAGAGTTAATTTGTCGGGTAGGGGCGCGGCGGGAGGGGGTAGGAGACCAACATCGTTTTCTCTCTAGGGTTTGGGTGTCCTCGAGAGTTATCGGGGAGGGGGTATCGGTACCACCCCCTAGCTCGTGTTGAAGTTTCTTCTTTCTCCTCTATTCCTTTTTTTCTTCTTCTCCTCTTCTTTTTCTTCTTCTCCCTCGAGAAAGGAAAATAATTAACGAAAAGGAAGAAAAGAGAAAGAAGGAAGAAGGAAGAAGAAGAAGAAAAAAAAGAAGAAAAAAAAGAAGAGAAGAAGAAAGGAATAGAGGAGAAGAAGAAAAAATAGAATTTTTTTCTTCTATTTTTTCTTCTTTCTCCTCTATTCCTTTCTTCTTCTCCTCTTCTTTTTCTTCTTTTTTCCTCTTCTTATTTATTTCTCCTCTTCTTCCTCTCCTCTTTTTATCCTTTCTTCCTCTTCTTATTTTCCTTTTTCCTCTCATTCTTTTAGTATTGCTTGTTTTAAAAAAAATGTTCAAATAGAAAATTTCGAAAAAAAACGAAGGTTTTGCCTAATGCATTGTTCATATGAATATACAAACATTTGCATATTCTACAATAATTAATATCACCAAAAAAATCTATGAACAGAAAAAAAACCTAACTTTTCTAAAAATCTTTCTTTTGCATATATGAAAACATTAATACACATATGAACAAAAAATACATATATGAACAAAAACATGCTCTGAACAATTTTTGAACATCTACATACACATAGCCACATACATACACATATACATTATATATATAGCCAAATACATACACATATATATATACATTGAACAAATATATTAAACTAATAAAAATGAAAAAAAACAGAGCCGGACCGGCGCGGCGGCTCACAGCGGTGGCGGCGCGCGGGGGCGGGCAACGGCAAAGGGGCAGGGGCTCGGGGCGCGGCGCGCGGGGGTGGGCGACGGCGACGGGGCAGAGCCTGGCGGCGACGACGGCGGGCGCGGGCTCGGGGAGGCCGGCGACGACGACGGGCGCGGGCGACGGCGACGGCGATGGCGGGGGCGGCGGGCGGCGTCGGGGCAGCCTGGCGGCGACGATGTGCTCGGCGTCGTCGGGGGGCAACTGGTGGCGATGAACTCTGCAAAACTGCGAAGTGCTACTTATATACAAGGAGCATTGGTCCCGGTTGGTGGCACCAAACGGGACTAATGCCTCATTTAGTCCCGATTGGTGCCACCAACCGGGACCAAATGCCTCTTTTCGGCAGCCCAAAGGGCGGGAAGCTGTGGCCTTTAGTCCCGGTTGGTGGCACCAACCGGGACCAATGCCCCCCCCCCCTTTAGTCCCGGTTGGTGCCACCAACCGGGACCAAAGGCCCCTGTGCTGCCCGCATCGGGGCCAAAGTTTAGTCCCACCTTGCTAGTTGAGAGGGGCGCGCAGTGGTTTATAAGCCCCACTACCGCACCCCTCTCGAGCTCCTCTCCATTGCAGGCTTACGGGCCTACTAGCTACTGCTTTGCCTGATGGGCCTTCTGGGCCTACTACGGGCCTGAATCCTGGCCCAAAGTAGGGATTCAAGTCGTATTCAGGCCGTGTGGGCCCAGTAGGTGGCATTTTTTTTGTTTTTTTGTTTTCTTTACTTATTGTTGCTATTTTTATTTTATTTTCCAGTTTTTTTGTTTTGTTTTCTGTATTATTTATTTTCTTTTGTTTTTTGCTTTATTTTTAATTCTTTTTGCTTTTAGTTTTAGGAAAATTATAAACTTTTTGTTAGTGCCATTACTTTTCAAATTTGAAAACACTTTTTTTTGTTTTCTTTCTTGCTTTATTTATTTTATTTTGTTTCTACTTACAAAAAAATACTTATTGTTGTTTTTTTGTTTTGTTTTCTGCACTATTTATTTTCTTTTGTTTTTTGCTTTATTTTTTAATTCTTTTTTGCTTTTAGTTTTAGGAAAATTATAAACTTTCTGTTAGTGCCATTACTTTTCAAATTTGAAAACACTTTTTTTGTTTTTTTGTTTTCTTTTTTGCTTTATTTATTTTATTTTGTTTCTACTTACAACAAAATACTTATTGTTGCTATTTTTAATTATTACGAGGGCCGAAACATAAGACATTAAAGCATTTCAAATGAACTCTGAAAAAGTTGAAAGTTGGCATGGTATCATAAATTGACCCACACATAGCATGTGCATGTACAAAACGGACAATGGTATCATACTCGTCAGTTATAAAAGTGGCATGGTATCATCATAATAGTTGCGGGAGAAAGTCTTCACTTTTTCTTCGCTTGTGTCATTTGCTTATTGCGCTGTAACCATGGATAATCTTCATCGTTCATCAGGATGCTGGGGTCAGCCTTGACTTTAAAGGGAGGAATTTCATGAAACTTTTCATAATCTTCAGACATGTCTGTCTTGTCCTCCACTCCCACGATGTCCCTTTTTCCTGAAAGAACTATGTGGCGCTTTGGCACATCGTATGATGTATTCGCTTCCTTATCTTTTCTCTTTCTCGGTCTGGTAGACATGTCCTTCACAATGATAACCTGTGCCACATCATTGGCTAGGACGAACGGTTCGTTAGTGTACCCAAGATTTTTCAGATCCACTGCTGTCATTCCGTACTGTGGGTCTACATGTACCCCGCCTCCTAACAGATTGACCCATTTGCACTTAAACAAAGGGACCTTAAAATCATGTCCGTAGTCAAGTTCCCATATGTCCACTATCTAACCATAATATGTGTCCTTTCCCCTTTCGGTTGTTGCATCAAAGAGGACACCGCTGTTTTGGTTGGTGATCTTTTGATCTTGGTCAATCGTGTAAAATGTATTCCCATTTATCTCGTATCCTTTCCAAATCGTAACAGTCGAAGATGGTCCCCTGGATAACAAGTACAGCTCATCACAAACAGTGTTGTCACCTCTGATACGTGCTTCCAACCAACTGCTGAAAGTCTTGATGTGTTCACATGTAATCCAGTCGTCGCACTGCTCCGGGTGTATGGAGCGCAGACTGTTCTTGTGTTCATCAACATACAGGGTCACCAAGGTAGAGTTCTGTAGAACTGTGTAGTGTGCTTGAGACCAAGAATATCCGTCCCTGCATATTATTGAGTCCCTTCCAAGCGTGCCTTTTCCAGTCAGTCTCCCCTCATACCGCGATTTAGGGAGACCTATCTTCTTAAGGCCAGGAATGAAATCAACACAAAACCCGATGACATCCTCTGTTTGATGGCCCATGGAGATGCTTCCTTCTGGCCTAGCGCGGTTACGGACATATTTCTTTAGGACTCCCATGAACCTCTCAAAGGGGTACATATTGTGTAGAAATACGGGGCCCGGAATGACAATCTCGTCAACTAGATGAACTAGGACGTGCGTCATGATATTGAAGAAGGATGGTGGGAACACCAGCTTGAAACTGAGACATTGCACCACATCACTCCTTAGCCTTGGTATGATTTCTGGATCGATCACCTTCTGAGAGATTGCATTGAGGAATGCACATAGCTTCACAATGGCTAATCGGACGTTTTCCGGTAGAAGCCCCCTCAATGCAACCGGAAGCAGTTGCGTCATAATCACGTGGCAGTCATGAGACTTTAGGTTCTGAAACTTTTTCTCTGCCATATTTATTATTCCTTTTATATTCGACGAGAAGCCAGTCGGGACCTTCATACTAAGCAGGCATTCAAAGAAGATTTCCTTCTCTCTTCCGTAAGAGCATAGCTGGCAGGACCTTCATACTGCTTTGGAGGCATGCCGTCTTTTTTGTGCAAACGTTGCAGGTCCTCCCGTGCCTCAGCTGTATCTTTTGTCTTCCCATACACGCCCAAGAAGCCTAGCAGGTTCACGCAAAGGTTCTTCGTCACGTGCATCACGTCGATCGAAGAGCGGACCTCTAGGTCTTTCCAGTAGGGTAGGTCCCAAAATATAGATTTCTTCTTCCACATGGGTGCATGTCCCCCAGCGTCACTCGGAACAACTAGTCCGCCGGGACCCTTTCCAAAGATTACGTGTAAATCATTGACCATAGCAAGTACGTGATCACCGGTACGCATGGCGGGCTTCTTCCGGTGATCTGCCTCGCCTTTGAAATGCTTGCCTTTCTTTCGACATTGATGGTTGGTCGGAAGAAATCGACGATGGCCCAGGTACACATTCTTCCTGCAGCTTGCCAGGTATATACTGTCGGTGTCAAGTAAACAATGCGTGCATGCGTGGTATCCCTTGTTGGTCTGTCCTGAAAGGTTACTGAGAGCGGGCCAATCGTTGATGGTCACGAACAACAATGCCTTTAGGTTAAATTCCTCCTGTTTGTGCTCATCCCACGTATGTACACCGTTTCCATTCCACAGCTGTAAAAGTTCTTCAACTAATGGCCTTAGGTACATCAATGTCATTGCCGGGTTGCTTAGGGCCTTGGATGAGAACTGGCATCATAATGAACTTCCGCTTCATGCACATCCAAGGAGGAAGGTTATACATACATAGAGTCACGGGCCAGGTGCTGTGATTGCTCCTCTGCTCCCCGAAAGGATTAATGCCATCCGTGCTTAAAGCAAACCATACGTTCCTTGGCTCACTTGCAAACTCATCCCAGTACTTTCTCTCGATTTTTCTCCACTGCGACCCGTCAGCGGGTGCTCTCAACTTCCCGTCTTTCTTACGGTCCTCACTGTGCCATCGCATCAACTTGGCATGCTCTCTGTTTCTGAACAGACATTTCAACCATGGTATTATAGGAGCATACCACATCACCTTCGCAGGAACCCTCTTCCTGGGGGGCTCGCCGTCAACATCACCAGGGTCATCTCGTCTGATCTTATACCGTAATGCACCGCATACCGGGCTTGCGTTCAGATCCTTGTACGCACCGCGGTAGAGGATACAGTCATTAGGGCATGCATGTATCTTCTGCACCTCCAATCCTAGAGGGCATACGACCTTCTTTGCTGCGTATGTACTGTCGGGCAATTCGTTATCCTTTGGAAGCTTCTTCTTTCAATATTTTCAGTAGCTTCTCAAATCCTTTGTCAGGCACAACATTCTCTGCCTTCCACTGCAGCAATTCCAGTACGGTACCGAGCTTTGTGTTGCCATCTTCGCAATTGGGGTACAACCCTTTTTTGTGGTCCTCTAGCATGCGATCGAACTTCAGCTTCTCCTTTTAACTTTCGCATTGCGTCCTTGCATCGACAATGACCCGGCGGAGATCATCATCATCGGGCACATCGTCTGGTTCCTCTTGATCTTCAGCAGCTTCGCCCGTTGCAGCATCATTGTGCAGATCGTCTGGTTCCTCTTGATCTTCAGGAGCATCACCGTATTCAGGGGGGCACATAGTTGTCATCGTCCTCTTCTTCTTCGCCGTCTTCCATCATAACCCCTATTTCTCTGTGCCTCGTCCAAACATTATAGTGTGGCATGAAACCCTTGTAAAGCAGGTGGGTGTGGAGGATTTTCCGGTCAGAGTAAGACTTCGTATTCCCACATATAGGGCATGGACAACACATAAAACCATTCTGCACGCCCTTAATGTACTCAGAGGTGTGTCTTGAACCATACATCCATTGCCGGTTCATCTGCGTGCATTATATAATGAAGTGACCAAATTAATAGAAGTTCATCATCACATTAAAACCAAAGTACATACATAGTTCTCATCTAATAACATAAAGCTCTGCAGAGCATCTAAATTAATTAAACCATACACTGAAACTATGTAAAACATTTCAATGCGAAAACAAATGTGATCATAATCGCAACCAATGTAACAACTGATCCAACGGCATAATGATACCAAGCCTCGGTATGAATGACATATTTTCTAATCTTTCTAATCTTCAAGTGCATTGCATCCATCTTGATCTTGTGATCATCGACGACATCCGCAACATGCAACTCCAATATCATCTTCTCCTCCTCAATTTTCTAATTTTTTCCTTCAAGAAATTGTTTTCTTCTTCAACTAAATTTAACCTCTCGACAATAGGGTCGGTTGGAATTTCCGGTTCAACAACCTCCTAGATAAATAAAATCTATGTCACGTTGGTCGGCATAATTGTCATAAACAATAAATGAACCAATAGCTATGAAAAGATAATATATACCACATCCGAATCATAGACAGGACGAGGGCCGACGGGGGCAGATACCAAAACCATCGCACTATATTAGATGCAATAATAAAAGTAAGAAAATAATACAAGTATCTATCTAAACATACATGTAAGAATATTTTTCCTTTCAGAAAGAAGATAAGAACAAGAGGCTCACCACGGTGGTGCCGGCGATGAGATCGGCGCGGGTGATCGACGATGGTGAAGACGGGGACGGGGCGTGACGGACCGCTAAACCTAGACAAATATTGAGGAAAATGGAGCTTGGCGGTCGAGCTTGGAGGGGAGAAAGCTTAAGTAGTGTGGCTCGGGCATTCCATCGAACACCTCGTGTGCATAGGAGGTGAGCTAGAGCACCACAAAGCTCTCCCCTCGCCGGCCACGAAAAACAGAGCACTAGGCGTGCTCTACTCGCGAGCGAGGTGTATATATAGGGACCACCATTGGTCCCGGTTGGTCGCGTGAACCGGGACTAAAGGGTTGCCTTTGGTCCCGGTTCGTGCCACCAACCGGGACCAATGATTGTGGGCCAGGAGCGAGGCCCATTGGTCCCGGTTCGACCCACCAACCGGGGCCAAAAGGTCCAGACGAACCGGGACCAATGGCCCACGTGGCCCGGCCGGCCCCTGTGGCTCAAGAACCGGGTCCAATGCCCCCATTGGTCCCGGTTCTGGATTGAACCGGGACTAATGGGCTGGACCGGCCTGGACCATTGCCCCCTTTTCTACTAGTGTGACCAAGGCTCCCTGTTAGTGTATCCGGTCCTAACATCCTTGCACGTAGCTTATCAGGTGGAAGAAGACTTTGTAACACTTCACTAAAGTAACATGTGTTCCCACCATTCTTCATCCCCCTGACCACCACATTGCCACGTTGTCCATTCTAATGATCAACTATATCTACGCTTACCATTTCAATACACCCATTCCTCTCCTCTGCATCAACTTTCTATATCTCTGATCTCAGTATGTCGTCTTCTTTTTTTCCTCCTTTGTTCCTACTGCACAAGTTTTCTTTGCATGGTAAACAGTATTATCCAAACATTGTTAACCTAAAGTGATGGTCCAGGGGCTTCATTTCCACACACACATCTTACACTAGCAATTATTTGATATTTCTGATTCCACAGTGCCACAACCATGCCCAGATATGAGTTATGATTCCGCTCCTGACACAAGGCACTGCCTATGCGCCTCTGCGTTCCAAGTGGGGGCAATGTGCACTACAAAATCTGCGCATAAACCTGACATGATATCCAAACATTCTTCTTAATTCTCTTGATCAATTAGTTCGTTGCCAGCTTAATTTGCACATAGTTGCACAATATCATCCTTCTACATGATATTGTTGCATCTTGGATGGACTTCTCTGCTTCTTCCATTAGTTTGTCATACTTTCTCTATAAAGAGTCATAGCTTTCAAGAATATCATCAGGACCGCATGTCACGATACCTTGTAAGACCATCTTGGGTATGTAAAAGCTATCAGGGAGCAGGGGTCAACCTTTGAAACTAGCACATATGCACAATACTATTTGTGGAGATATACTTTTCCCGGAGCTTAACAGACAACTGCTCATTCACTTTCTTATTTCCTTTCATCTTGTCATCCACATCCACAAGATATGGTTTTGATTAGCATTAATTTCTAGAGTACGGCGAGAAGGAGCCCATTAATCCATGTTTGAAAAAATCAGCATCGCCAGCTCAAGAAAGCGTCATCTTGCAGTGGGTGGTTGTGATGTGCCACACTAGAATTACATCTAAGTATGTGGGCAGGTCGAGGCAGATACAACCGTACCACTTAGTTCGCTCATTGTGAGCATCAGACAAGACAACGATGTGATGACCCTAGAAGAAGATGCCTTGCTCCTCATGATCTATTTTAGGACTCTTTGCTGATCATTCAATATCACTAACATGATCATGATATTTCTCCAATTTTTCTTTAGGAACATTAATATGAGCAGCAAAATATTTACACAGAGTAACAATTGTATCAAAATCAAGTCCATACATAGAACAAGGCTTGTGAAATTTAAAAGTTCCAGAAAAAGACTTAACATTTATAATTTATAACTGACTCCTTAACTTTGGGGATCTCCAAATATTTAGTGTTACAAGATGTTCTCAACATTTATCACCAGTATTCTTCTCACTAAAGCAGCCTCCAAAAGACATATCAAGTGTTTCTTTATCATATCGAGAAAGTCGCGCATAGAAGTTTTTAACAATCATCTCTTTGGAAAGCCAAGGAGTAGGGCATTTAAGTATCAAGGATATAAGCCTCCGCCAAGTTTGGTTCGTGCTTTCACCGAAGCGAGACAAAAATTTATAAATATAATTCATGTCCCCATGTACATGTTGAGCTGGATGAAACTTGAAGATAAATTCAGTATATAATGCATTCCATTTCATAGCAAAGGGATAATCCAATAACCTAATCAAACATTTCTCTCCAAAGATCGGAATATTTTCTTCAAAACCCCATCCTCTTGTAAACCTGAAAGCTTAAAAAGACCACATAGTTCAAGAAGATGGCGCAAATTGTCCTCAAGAGCGGACCATCACCTCCATAACGGTTAGCCCTCACATGGTTCCAGAAATCCAATAGGGATCCTATAAGGTGTTCCAGAAGTTGGAGGTTTTCTCCAAACCACATGGGTGGCATAGGCGACACCTCCTGCTAACAAGTTATGAACATCAAGCAAATCCTTAGTGGACTAAATTAGCAAAAAAAAAATCAAGCTGAGTAAATATTTCTCTCACCAAATTGCACTTACAAAAGCACTACGCTCCCGAAAATGGTTAAAAAAAGAGTCTTGATAACACTTAAGTGAAGCGATCTATCATAGCCTTTTCGCTTAGTAAGGATGTCAAGCCCAACGAGAAGTAGGAGGAATCAGTTGATGGAAACTAGTAAGAGTTCACTGTAAAGCTACAAAGAGTGTCTCATGGTTTGTTCGAAAGCAAGAGTAATTACGAAAAAACAAAATAACAATAGTGCAACAAGTGGCCCAATCCTCACTTATGCTAAGCACAAGCTGACTGTTTTAGTTGTAGGGATCAAGGCGTTCCCGCATTTAGTTCCTATTCATTGCTATGATTGTTTGTTGCGCGGTGAAAAGATTGTTTTAGTTTTAGGGATCTAGGCGTTCTCGCATTTAGTTACTGCTCATTGCTATGATTGTTTGTTGTGCGGTGGAAATTATGGCCGCTTCTTTTATTTCAAAATAATTTCCGGTATTTTCTTGGAATTTTTTAAGCTCTGAATAATTGATTTTCCTTTTGGTACATTTTCACCCACTTTTCATGTTGTCCGGTAATTTCCTAAGAATTTTCCTCTCTGTGTGCTTTGAAGGGGAAAATACATTAGAATTGGGCAATAATATGCAAAATATTGATAATGAAGAGGAAACTGTAATAAGAAATAGTGATGTAAAATGGACGTATCGCTCCTCCATTCGCCTGGACCCATCCACGTCTTTGTCCCGATCGCTCTTGACGTTCCGTCCCACCACCACATATGGTACGCCGTCACTGCCACCACCACCGACTGGACAGCCAGAGGGCGGAGGAGGAAGTTCCCGTGCGAGGTTCTCAGAGTGATGGTCAACGACGCTTGCTCTTGTGGACAGTGGAGATCTGACCCGAACAACATTGTGCACATCGTATTCTTGAGAATGCGGCTAGTGGCCTCCCCAGCCTGCCAGGCATTGACGAAGATAGGTTGCTCGGTGTGGGCGCGCTTCCCTTTTTTTTTTATTCTGCTCGAGGATTCTTGCACCCGGGAAATCGACCAGTACCGACGTTTTGGGCGGGCCCTTAAGTTTTTAATTATCGAGCTCAAATCATTCCCTGAGTGCCTAGTTGTCGAGTGTCTGTAAAAAACACTCAGCAACGCTTCGGTGGAAGGGTGCATGTCGAGTGCGGTTTGCCGGCTGTAACACTCGGCGAAGTCTTTGCTGAGTGTACTTGGTAGTCGGGGAAAAACCGATTTCCAATAGTGCATAGCTAAAGCAGAGGCCAAGTCAAGCTGTTTTGGGGGGCTCGCCGGAGCACAGAGCTCGAACTAGCTCGGCCAAAGGAACGACGAGCTTGCGGGCGGCACGGGCTGAGCCCAGGCCATGTCCACCCTGACTTACAGAGGCGCGTAAATATTTTCCGACATGCATGGCAAGTAAGAAGTATAAATTCTCAGGAAAATACCTCCCTCCGCGAAGAAATATAAGAGCGTCTAGATCACTACTCTTATATTTCTTTATGGAGGGAGTACTTAGTTTCTGAGACTTTTATTCATCTTATAGTTACACAGGCTAGGACGATACAATATATATGGAAACAAAGAGCGAGCACGCGCACACACGCACGGACGGCAGGGATCCATCCATCCATAGGATGCAGCAGCGAGGGATCCCCATTTTATTTAGCTGCAAATACAAGCAGTAGATATAGGTCGAACACATGTATCCACCGAAGCCAAACATACGGAAGTCAGCAGACACGTATGCTGGCCATGATGGATAGATGGATCAAACCCCAAGTTTGTAGGCGCCGATGGCATTGAGTTTCTCTGAGGAGCGGCCCAAGAAGGCGAGGATGGAGCCGCCCTGGAAGCTGAAAGTACTTATGGTAGACGGTGCCCCGTATGGCCCATACGGATCAGAAGCCCGGTCAGTGACAAATTTAAGCGAGGTGACAAACTTGCCATCGCTGGTGCCGTAGACAGTGATCAGGCGCTCGTCTTCACCAATGTTAATCTGCATAAAATAAGTATGCAGGTAGATCACAAGATATATAAGTAAAAATTAAACAAATATATACGTACTCTTTCCAATATCACATGCACGTACGTACCACGTGGGGTTTACCGGTCTGGGAGCCCCATGGACCCGAGGGGATTAGTTGCCCTGCCATGTCAAGATAGCTGAACGAGATGCCGTTGATGACCCCGCCGGCCCCTTCGCAGGAGGAATCAGTGCTCCAAATCTGGATGCTCACAAGCCTTTTGGGCGGATTGAGAGCATTAATGTCCCAGTGATTACCTCCTGGGCCGCCATACGGGCCGATCTTCATCGCCGGCGTTGACTGCATGCACGGACGCGGTTAATCGATGGAGGAGTATATCTTTTGTTAGGTTACCTATACAATAATAAAGTAATCGATCTTCACTAGTGATCTAAAACATCATATATTAGTCTACAAAACAAAGGAAGTAGAAAGCTAGATAGGCAGTAGGCTGATACTCCTACCATATCGTCGCGTGCTTGGAGATCTCTTTCTGTTCTAGTCTTTGCAAGGAATGCTAGCTGCTTGCTTGCTTTGTGGCCGTCCTTGAACCAAAATGCCCGCCTATTTATAGCGAAACTTTTCAGCACCTACAAGTCGTATGGTACTACCACGATGATAGATGCAACAATTTTGTTTGTCATGCTGCACTATTCCTATTTTCTATACCTTTCTTCAGCACAACGCAACTGGTAGTTGCTGGTTTGTTGTCATCAATGGATAAAAGAAAAATATCCGGATGTAGCCAACTGCCAACCAAAATATTATCCCTGAGATCATTTCTCAAATTTATTTTGTACATATATTAAGAAAATTTTGCACAAACATGCCTACCAAAATGAGAAGTAGAATGATCACTAATAGCATGGGATGGAGAACACACCAACTAGATGTTAAAGGAAAAACAAGCTGCCGGCCGATGGAAATGCATGTCAACAAAAACAAGTTGCATGCAGAGCAGAGCAGGTTATCTGCTCTTGTTTTCTAATGCGAGCAGAGTAGGTTAGGGCATTTCTAACCAATCCCAATAACCGGTTAGAGGAGTAAAACAAATCGCGACCTAGCCGATCCCCAGTCGGCGTTAGTGGAGTAAAAATTATACTCAGCCGCGGCGAATCTCCCTGTATTTACTCCACCACTCGGCGATTGAGTAAAAATATCTTCCCTCCCTCCTCTCCTTACCCTCCTTCCCCTCGCCCATCCGTCGGAGCCTCCTGCGCCGTTCCCGGCCGCCCCCTCTCCTCCCAATGGCCGGACGCGCGTGGTGGCCAATGGTCCCCTCCGTCGATCCGCCGCTACTCCCCCGGTTCATCCTCTAGCGGCGCATCTTCGAGCCGCCACCGCTCACCCGATTCGCCCGCCGCCGCCCGGTTTGCCGACTTCCCCTAGCAACCTCCGTCGCGGCCGCCGCAAAGGACATATATCAGTGTCCGGCAGTGCGCGTGGGGGACATGGGTGGTGGAGGTCACCGACCGGGAGACCCACAAGAGGAAGTGGGCCGGGTCGTACCACACGGCGGAGCCCACGGTGATGGAGTATGAATAGTAGCAAGTCTGGTTCCACGACGCTGCCACGAGGCTGAACTTCCCGTTTGGGATTGCGTCGGTCCACCTCATCCCGCCAGCGCCGGGTGTGGTAAGCGCGACGATGGCTCGGGAGGACCGAGAGGCGAGGGAGCACCTCGAGGCATAGTCCACTGAGGAGGCGTACAGTGAGGACCTCCGCCGCCAGCACCCCGAGCTCGTGGAGGCAGAGCGGGCGATATTCGCCGAAAATGGCGGGAGGTCATCGTCATCTCCGGCGACGAGGTGTAAGGCTGTGGCCTGTCGAAGAAAGATTGGCCTGACCTCCACTATGACCGATAAAGATGAGTAGTCTAGTGTAGTTTAAGTTTAGTGGAGTTTAAGTTTGAATTTATGTTTAATGTTCTGTTGTCAAGACTATGTTTGTTGAACTTATGTTTAAATGTATGCAAATTTCGGTTGAAACTCGGTTGAATTAATGCAAATTTATGTTTTACTATGCTAAGTTTAGGGGGTTGGCTAGAACCGACAAAAACTTAATGGAGTATAGTAGAGTATAAATACTCCACTAAGGCTTACTTGGTCGGATGCTTCTCTATTTTATAGGGGCTCGGTAAGAAATGCCCTTAGCTCTATGCATCTTGCTGCACTAGTAGAAAAGGGAGCATTTGTCCCGGTTCGTAAGGGCCTTTAGTCCCGGTTCATGAACCGGGACTAATGGGTCGTTACTGATACCTCCCCCCTTTAGTCCCGGTTCTAACACGAACCGGGACAGATGGTCCTCCACTGGGCCGGTGCATCAAGCCCAGGCAGGGGGGCCTTTGGTACCGGTTGGTGGCACCAACCGGGACCAAAAGGCATCCACGCGTCACCATTCCAGTGGGTGGGGTTTTTGTTTTTTTTGAAGGGGGGGGGGGGGTTGGGGTTTTGGGGGGTTAATTTAGGTGTTTCAGATATTGTGTTAGCTAGCTAATTAATAGAGAGAAGTGTCCTCTCTTATGTATGTGGTTGGTCGACGCTACGTACTATACATAGAGAGGCCCTCGACACACTAGCTAGTAAGAAAATGAAAGGAACCATTAAGTACAGAAGTTCGTCATGCATACCGAGAGAAGTGATCGATCGACCTCTCCTTCTTCGAGAGATTGGTCGAACAACAAGTTTTCGTATTATCTATCCGACGCTACTGGCTACATACATATACAATATGTAAGATCTCTTAATTACAATCCCCTAGCAATTGAAATCAACTTCAACATGGTATTCTCCGGCTTTATTGATGACGTGGTCAAGAAAGAATCCCGCCAATTCCTCTTGAATTGCTTTCATGCGATCTGGTTCTAGGAGTTCATTCCGCATCTGCCACGTCTAATTTGAAGAAGGGAGTTAATTAATACATATATATGAATGAAACTCAATAGAAATGATGGTGTAACAAAATGAAATTGTGAATATTATTGCTTACGCACTTCATATTGTCTTTTAGAGTAGCCCCGCTTATTTTTCAAAGTCGCGTTGTAGATGAACTCGAACACATAGTATCCACATAAATCATTCCCTTGTTCGTGCCACAAGCACTTTACGAGAAAAAGAGGTCAATCAAAATGATAATGAAAGTATAGCTATAGAATCAACGGGAGATGCGCGCAACTAGCTAGCCAGTAGTACTTACTTTCGGGTATGTATACCGCAGTTCCTTCGGCAGTCCCGGAGCTTCTGCGGTGAACTGTTTCCAAACCCTGCAAGACAAAAAATAATTATTATTACTTGAGATATCAGGAAATGAACAAAAAATTACCGATATGGTGCGATAATGATCGATTGAACTTACTTGTTGAGCAATTTAGTCATGTCCGCATAGGTTTCGGGATCTTTTCGCTCAAGTCTAAGACAGTTACTAGTCCCCGCTCAAGCTTAATCTCCAGAAGAACATAGTGGAAGCTGCGCTTGCATGCTCATCAATTACATTACTATAACCTCGCTCGAGTAATAAAGGAAACCGAATATGCACACGACAGTAACACTCACTTGAAGTTGTAAGGAAAGAGTATGGTATCTTTGTTTTGATTTTTGATCAACGATTGTAGCAAGTTGGCCTCGGCCTCTTCGGCGTGCTTTTTAACTAGAAATTCATCTATGATATTTGTGTTAATGAACCCAATATCATAAATTTCTTGTTTTCTGCACTCAACGATCTTCAATCTGCATAATATATTGAGGATACTTAATTATAAATACATGCAATGAAAGAGCCGAGCTATATATAGAGACTTAATGACAGAAATAGTACTTACAGGTAGTAGCAAAAGACCGTTAATTTATCGAGGGCCTTTTGATTGAAGAACGCGAAGAACTCTTCAAATGGAACACACAACATATCAGTTCCAACGAGGTCGTGCTCTTCTTTAATGTTCAGATACAAACTATTCGTCCCCCCAGACTCTCTGCAGGTTTTCATGTACCAATTATGGAATCTTCGCATCATCGTTGTTAGAGATTTTTCATCTTTGACGAGAGGCTTCCCGTACTCATATCTATGTTCGTCCACCTCCATGAAATCAGAAAGTTGATCGTCATGCAGGTAATCTTGTAGATTGCCATAACCGGCCACCATCCCCGGAGCATTAGCGACGATGTTGCCGCTAGACACATTGAGCGGGGGGGGGGGGCACGATTGGTTTGCTTGTTCGCTGAGCTGGTCAATTTTTTCGCAGCTGCTCGTTCTCTTGACCTTTGATGTCTGACAGTACTTCCCGACCACTCCGCTTGGAGATATGTTTGTTCAGTAATGCGCTCATAGTTGGTTCTCGGCGGAGACTTTGCCGGTTTCCTCAGGGCATCGAGAGTGCGCTTTGCTTTCACCGGATCTACCTTCTCCTCCGGAGGTGGATGTCTCTTTGCTTTCACCCCTTCAAAGAACTCCTTCACGTGGGTCCGCACGATCGTCGCATTTTCCTCCTCGGTCCTCTCGTACGGTAACTTCTCTAGAGGCTTGAGAGGTGGACCTTATCTGTATTGCCTCCCGCCTCTAGCTGTGCTGCTAGACGCCGGAGCAGACGGAGCGGCTGCGGCGTCTGTCTTCTTTCGTGCTTGCTTACGAGGCGGAGGAGAAGGACTACGACGCGCTGGAGCAGCCTGGGCTGCGGCGGGTCTCTTCCACCCTTGCTGGCGAGGCGGAGAAGGAGGAGGCTGCTGGCTGCTCGGGCGCGCCGGCGCAGGCGGAGAAGGAGGCGGAGTGCCGCCACGCGCCGGAGAAGGAGGACCAGTGCCCTGATCGTCCCTCGCCGGAGGAGGAGGCGGTGGAGAAGGCGGAGTGCCCTGACTCGCCGGAGAAGGAGGAGGAGGCGGAGGCGTCCAGTTCGGAAGGTTGATGAGCTCCTTCCTACATAGGCATGGAGTCTTCAGAGCAATTTTGAGACTCCGTGATAGCATCCACGGGATAGCTGACAGGAGCCTCCAAGACATGCACCAGCTGAAGCAGCTCGGTGGAAGCCACACTGCTTCTACGCTGAGATGGTGGGGTAGCTTCGGGGGAAGCTTCGGCAAGTCGTTTGCTATGATCTGCTGCTTCTCGTTACTCTTCTCGTTCCTCTAGCCCCATTACCCTTTCGTGCAGCGCCTGCAGTTGGCCCTGCTCCAGTTTCTTCCTCCTCTCGTGGGTTTTGTAACCCCCTGCATCCGGAAAACCAACCTTCCACGGAATGGAGCCTGGCGTGCCTCGTGTCCGTCCAGGCTGCTCAGGATTCCCGAGGGCCATTGTGAGCTCGTCCTTCTCCCTGTCTGGAATGAACGCCCCTCGCTGCGCTGCATTGATATAGTTCCGAAGCCTCTTGACTGGTATTTTCAGTTACGCGTCCGTCCAATGGCACTTCCCTGATACAGGGTCCAAGGTTCCGCCAGCCCCGAAGAACCAAGTCCGGCAACGGTCTAGCCAGTTCATTGTCTCTGGTTCGATCCCTTTTTCAAGTAGATCAATCTCAGCCTTGGACCACTTAGGCCGGGCTTTGAGGTAGCCACCTGACCCCGTGCGATGGTGAAACTACTTCTTCGCAGCATTTTGCTTGTTTGTCGCTGACATCTTCTTACTCTTTTCCGATGTCTTGTGGGCCACAAATGCGGGCCAGTGATCTTTGATCTTCTCATATTTTCCGATGAATTCTGGTGTCTCTTCTTTGTCGACAAACTTGTTCAGCTCTTTCCTCCACCTCCTGAATAGGGTTGCCATCTTCTTAAGAGCACAAGACTTGATTAATTGCTCTTTAACTGGCTTCTCCGGATCCTCCTCTGGCGGTAGGGTGAAATTTGCCTTCAGCTGAGTCCAAAGATCTTCTTTCTGCATATCATTGACATAAGACACCTCAGGGTCTTCCTCCTTAGGCTTATACCATTGCTCGATGCTGATCGGGATCTTGTCCCTAACAAGAACCCCGCACTGAGCAGAAAATGCGTTCTTTGTCCGGATGGGTTCAATCGGATCATCGTCGGGCGCGATTTCTACGACTCAAACCTTTCATCTGAGCTCAACTTTTTCTTCGGGCCTCGTCTCCTTACCGAAGTTGTGCTCGATCCGGAGGGCTGGAAAAAGGAAGAAAGACGAGAGTTAATTGATATGTGTACATATACCAAAACAATGAATGCATCAATTAACTAGTCAGCACGGGCTTAACTAATATATATATACCTGGCGGACTCGGTTCAGTCACCGAAGCAATCAACACGGTCTCCTTCTTGTACCTCCATTGGGTCACCAGAGCCATCATGAACATAGCCCTCTTCTTGTACCGGCATTAATGGGCCAGAGCCATCATGAACATAGCCCTCTTCTTCACCCAGTCCTTCTTGACCATCGGTGTCGTTGAGAAATGACGCAACGACATCACTTCCTTGTGCGATTATGTCCCCCAACATCGCTTCTGTTGCTTCGTCTCGGGAGTGCTCCATAGTTTCTGCAAATATTTACAACATGTCAATTATTATTCAAACATGGTACAGATGGATATATATTAGTGGCAAACGTAGAACTAGCTAGCTAATCACAATAAGGAATCATGTTAGTGGCCTCGACGCTGCTTCTCTAGGGTTTGGGGTGGCCTCGACACAATGCTTCAATGGTTTGGGGTGGCCTCGACGACAACACTCTTTTAACTTGGTAAATTTGGGTGGCCTCGAGAGAGTTAATTTGTCGGGTAGGGGCGCGGCGGGAGGGGGTAGGAGACCAACATCGTTTTCTCTCTAGGGTTTGGGTGTCCTCGAGAGAGATTTGGTCGAGCGAGAGGGTCGAGGGGGGTGCTGCCGTGGTATAAGTTATCATGGTCGAGAGGGGGTATATATATCGAGCGCCCCTCATGTCGAAGTTATCTCGAGGGGGTTATATCGACAATGACACGACATACATATACATGGGAAAATAAGGAAAATGAAGAAAAGAGGAAGAAGGAAGAAGGAAGAAGGAAGAAGAAGAAGAAGAAGAAGAAGAAAAAGAAGAAGAAAAAGAGGAGAAGAAGAAAGGAATAGAGGAGAAGAAGAAAAAATAGAATTTTTTTTTCTTCTCCTCTATTCCTTTCTTCTTCTCCTCTTCTTTTTCTTGTTTTTTCCTCTTCTTATTTATTTCTCCTCTTCTTCCTCTCCACTTCTTCTCCTTTCTTCCTCTTCTTATTTTCCTTTTTCCTCTCATTCTTTTAGTATTGCTTGTTTTTAAAAAATGTTCAAATAGAAAATTTCGAGAAAAAACAAAGGTTTTGCCTAATGCATTGTTCATATGAATATACAAACATTTGAACAGAAAAAATCCTAACTTTTCTAAAAATCTATCTTTTGCATATATGAAAACATTAATACACATATGAACAAAAATACATATATGAACAAAAACATGCTCTGAACAATTTTTTTATACATTTTGAACATCTACATACACATAGCCACATACATACACATATACATTATATATATATATATATATATATATATATATATATATATATATATATATATATATATATATATATGAACAAAAATTAAACTAATAAAAATGAAAAAAGCAGAGACGGGGCGGCGCGACGGCTCACAGCGGGGGCGGCTAGCGATGACGATGGCGACGGTGGGGGCGGCGAGGGCGCCGGCGCGCGGGGGCGGGATGTGGCAGGGGCTCGGGGCGGCACACGCTGACGGGGACGGCGGTCTCGGGCGGCACACGGCGACAGGGACAAGGAGGGTGGGCTCGGGGGGGCACGCGGCGACGGGGACGAGGATGGCGGGCTCAGGGAGGCCGGCGATGAGGACGGCGTGGGCTCGGGGAGGCCGGCGACGAGGACAACGCAAGCTCGGGGAGGCCGGGGACTTGGACAGCGCGGGCTCGGGGAGGCGACGGCCTTGGCGGCGGCGACGGCGACGGCGAGGTGGAGCAGCCTGACGCCGTCGATGAGCTCGGCATCGTCGGGGGATGGGGGCAACTGGCGATGAAAACTGAAAATTTTTCACAAGTCTTTGCTTATATAGCAAAGCCATTGGTCCCGGTTCGTGGCACGAACCGGAACCAATGCCCCCTTTAGTCCCGGTTGCTGCCACCAACCGGGACCAAAGGCCAGTTTTCGGCAGCCCAAAGGACGGGAAACGGCGGCCTTTGGTCCCGGTTGGTGGCACCAACCGGGACTAAAGGTGGGGCATTGGTACCGGTTCGTGGCACGAACCGGTACCAATGCTCCACCTTTAGTCCCGGTTGGTGCCACCAACCGGGACCAAAGGCCCCTGTGCTGCACGCGTCGCGGCCAAAGTTTAGTCCCACCTCACTAGTTGAGAGAGCTCGAGAGTGGTTTATAAGCGCTGCTGCGCCCACCCACTCGAGCTCCTCTCAACTGCAGGCTATCGGGCCTAATCTCACACTTTGCTGCTGTGGGCCTATTGGGCATTCTGCGGGCCTGAATCCTTGCCCAGGTTGGGTTTCTAGTCGTATTCAGGTCGTGGTGGCCCAATAGGTGGCAGTTTTTTTCCAGTTTTTTTGTTTTGTTTTTTGCATTATTTATTTTCTTTTGTTTTTTGCTTTATTTTTTAATTCTTTTTTCTTTTAGTTTTAGAAAAATTATAAACTTTCTGTTAGTGCCATTAGTTTTCAAATTTGAAAACACTTTTTTTGTTTTTTTATTTTCTTTCTTGCTTTATTTATTTTATTTTGTTTCTTCTTACAACAAAATACTTATTGTTGCTATTTTTATTATTTTTTCAGTTTTTTTGTTTTGTTTTCTGCATTATTTATTTTCTTTTGTTTTTTGCTTTATTTTTTAATTCTTTTTTGCTTTCAGTTTTAGAAAAATTATAAACTTTCTGTTAGTGCCATTAGTTTTCAAATTTTGAAAACACTTTTTTGTTTTTTTGTTTTCTTTGTTGCTTTATTTATTTTGTTTTGTTTCTACTTACAATAAAATACTTATTGTTGCTATTTTTATTTTGTTTCAGTTTTTTTGTTTTGTTTTCTGCATTTTTTTGTTTTTTGCTTTATTTTTTTAATTCTTTTTCTTTTAGGTCAGCAAAATTATAAACTTTCTGTTAGTGCCATTAGTTTTAGAAAAATTATAAACTTTCTGTTGAGAGTGTTCTTGGCTCATCGTATGATGTATTCACTTCCTTATTTTTTCTTTTTTCCGGTCTGGTAGACATGTCCTTCACATAGATAACATGTGCCACATCATTGGCTAGGACGAATGGTTCATCAGTGAACCCAAGATTTTTCAGATCCACTGTTGTTATTCCGTACAGTGGGTCTACCTGTACCCCGCCTCCTGACAGATTGACCCATTTGCACTTAAACAAAGGGACCTTAAAATCATGTCCGTAGTCAAGTTCCCATATGTCCACTATATAACCATAATATGTGTCCTTTCCCCTCTCGGTTGTTGCATCAAGGCGGACACCGCTTTTTTGGTTGGTGCTCTTTTGATCTTGGTCAATCGTGTAAAATGTATTCCCATTTATCTCGTATCCTTTCCAAATCGTAACAGTCGAAGATGGTCCCCTGGACAACAAGTACAGCTCATCACAAACAGTGTTGTCACCTCTGAGACGTGTTTCCAACCAACTGCTGAAAGTCCTGATGTGTTCACATGTAATCTAGTCGTCGCACTACTCCGGGTGTTTGGAGCGCAGACTGTTCTTGTGTTCATCGACATACGGGGTCACCAAGGTAGAGTTTTGTAGAACTGTGTTGTGTGCTTGAGACCAAGAATATCCGTACCTGCATATTATTGAGTCCCTTCCAGGCGTGCCTTTTCCAGTCAGCCTCCCCTCATACCGTGATTTAGGGAGACCTATCTTCTTAAGGCCAGGAATGAAGTTAACACAAAACCCGATGACATCCTCTGTTTGATGGCCCATGGAGATGCTTCCTTCTGGCCTAGCGCGGTTACGGACATATTTCTTTAGGACTCCCATGAACCTCTCAAAGGGGTACATATTGTGTGAAAATACGGGGCCCAGAATGACAATCTCGTCAACTAGATGAACTAGGACGTGCGTCATGATATTGAAGAAGGATGGTGGGAACACCAGCTCAAAACTGACAAGACATTGCACCACATCACTCCTTAGCCTTGGTATGATTTCTGGATCGATCACCTTCTGAGAGATTGCATTGAGGAATGCACATATATAGCTTCACAATGGCTAATCGGACGTTTTCCGGTAGAAGCCCCCTCAATGCAACCGGAAGCAGTTGCGTCATAATCACATGGCAGTCATGAGACTTTAGGTTCTGAAACTTTTTCTCTGCCATATTTATTATTCCTGTTATATTCGACCAGAAGCCAGTCGGGACCTTCATACTAAGCAGGCATTCAAAGAAGATCTCCTTCTCTTCTTTGGTAAGAGCGTAGCTGGCAGGACCTTCATACTGCTTTGGAGGCATGCCGTCTTTTTCGTGCAAACGTTGCAGGTCCTCCCATGCCTCAGTTGTATCTTTTGTCTTCCCATACACGTCCAAGAAGCCTAGCAGGTTCACGCAAAGGTTTTTCGTCACGTGCATCACGTCGATCGAAGAGCGGACCTCTAGGTCCTTCTAGAAGGGTAGGTCCCAAAATATAGATTTCTTCTTCCACATGGGCGTGTGTCCCCCAGCGTCACTCGGAACAGCTAGTCCGCCGGGACCCTTTCCAAAGATTATGTGTAAATCATTGACCATAGCAAGTACGTGATCACCGGTACGCATGGCGGGCTTCTTTCGGTGATCTGCCTCGCCTTTGAAATGCTTGCCTTTCTTTCGACATTGATGGTTGGTCGGAAGAAATCGACGATGGCCCAGGTACACATTCTTCCTGCAGCTTCCCAGGTATATACTATCGGTGTCAAGTAAACAGTGCGTGCATGCGTGGTATCCCTTGTTCGTTGATGGTCACGAACAACAACGCCTTTAGGTCAAATTCCTCCTGTTTGTGCTCATCCCACGTACGTACACAGTTTCCATTCCACAGTAGTAAAATTTCTTCAACTAATGGCCTTAGGTACACATCAATGTCGTTGCCGGGTTGCTTAGGGCCTTGGATGAGAACTGGCATCATAATGAACTTCTGCTTCATGCACATCCAAGGAGGAAGGTTATACATACATAGAGTCACGGTCCAGGTGCTGTGATTGCTGCTCTGCTCCCCGAAAGGATTAATGCCATCCACGCTTAAAGCAAACCATACGTTCATTGGGTCACTTGCAAACTCATCCCAGTACTTTCTCTCGATTTTTCTCCACTGCGACCCGTCAGCGGGTGCTCTCAACTTCCCGTATTTCTTACGGTCCTCACTGTACCATCGCATCAACTTGGCATGCTCTCTGTTTCTGAACAGACGTTTCAACCGTGGTATTATAGGAGCATACCACATCACCTTCGCAGGAACCCTCTTCCTGGGGGGCTCGCCGTCAACATCACCAGGATCATCTCGTCTAATCTTGTACCGTAATGCACCGCATACCGGGCATGCGTTCAGATCCTTGTACGCACCGCGGTAGAGGATGCAGTCATTAGGGCATGCATGTATCTTCTGCACCTCCAATCCTAGAGGGCATACAACCTTATTTGCTGCGTATGTACTATTAGGCAATTTGTTATCCCTTGGAATCTTCTTCTTCAATATTTTCAATAGCTTCTCAAATCCTTTGTCAGGCACAACATTCTCTGCGTTCCACTGCAGTAGTTCTAGTACGGTACCGAGCTTTGTGTTGCCATCTTCGCAATTGGGGTACAACCCTTTTTTGTGGTCCTGTAACATGCGATCGAACTTCAGCTTCTCCTTTTGACTTTCGCATTGCGTCCTTGCATCGACAATGACTCGGCGGAGATCATCATCATCGGGCACATCGTCTGGTTCCTCTTGATCTTTAGCAGCTTCGCCCGTTGCAGCATCATCATGCACATCGTCTGGTTCCTCTTGATGTTCAGTAGCATCACCGTATTCAGGGGGCACATAGTTGTCATCGTACTCTTCTTCTTCGCCGTCTTCCATCATAACCCCTATTTCTCCATGCCTCGTCCAAACATTATAGTGTGGCATGAAACCCTTGTAAAGCAGGTGGGTGTGAAGGATTTTTCGGTCAGAGTAAGACTTCATATTCCCACATATAGGGCATGGACAACACATAAAACCATTCTGCTTGTTTGCCTCAACCACTTCGAGAAAATCATGCACACCCTTAATGTACTCGGAGGTGTGTCTTGAACCGTACATCCATTGCCGGTTCATCTGCGTGCATTATATATAATTAAGTGTGTCAAAAATCATTACAAAACATCATGAATAGATAATTAAGGGACCAAATTAATAGAAGTTCATCATCACATTAAAACCAAAGTACATACATAGTTCTCATCTAACAACATAAAGCTCTGTAGAGCATCTAAATTAATTAAACCATACATTGAAACTATGTAAAACATTTCAATGCGAAAATAAATGCGATCATAATCGCAACCAATGTAACAACTGATCCAACGTCATAATGATACCAAGCCTCGGTATGAATGCCATATTTTCTAATCTTTCTAATCTTCAAGCGCATTGCATCCATCTTGATCTTGTGATCATCGACGACATCCGCAACATGCAACTCCAATATCATCTTCTCCTCCTCAATTTTTCTTATTTTTTCCTTCAAGAAATTGTTTTCTTCTTCAACTAAATTTAACCTATCAACAATAGGGTCGGTTGGAATTTCCATTCAACAACCTCCTAGATAAATAAAATCTATGTCACGTTGGTCGGCATAATTGTCATAAACAATAAATGAATCTATAGTTATGAAAAGATAATATATACCACATCCGAATCATAGACAGGACGAGGGTCGACGGGGGCGGATACCAAAACCATCGCACTATATAAGATGCAATAATAAAATTAAGAAAATTATACAAGTATCTATATAAACATACAAGGAAGAATTTTTTTTCCTTTCAGAAAGAAGATAAGAACAAGAGGCTCACCATGGTGGTGCCGGCGACGAGATCGGCGCGGGCGATCAACGGTGGTGAAGACGGGGACGGGACGTGACGGACCGCTAAACCTAGACAAATATTGAGGAAAATGGAGCTTGGAGGTCGAGCTTGGAGAGGAGAAAGCTTAAGTAGTGTGGCTCGGGCATTCCATCGAACACCTCGTGTGCATAGGAGGTGAGCTAGAGCACCACAAAGCTCTCTCCTCGCCGGCCAGGAAAAACAGAGCAGTGGGAGTTCTCTGCTCGCGAGCGAGGGGTATATATATGTAATTAATTGGTCCCGGTTGGTGGCACGAACCGGGACTAAAGGGCAGCCTTTGGTCCCGGTTCAAGCCACCAACCAGGACCAGTGGTGGTGGGCCAGGAGCGAGGCACATTGGTCCCGGTTCGTCCCACCAACCGGGACCAAAAGGTCCAGACGAACCGGGACCAACGGCCCACGTGGCCCGGCCGTCCCCCGGGGCTCACGAACCGGGTCCAATGCCCCCATGGGTCCCGGTTCTGGATTGAACCGGGACTAATGGGCTGACCTGGCCTCGACCATTGCCCCCTTTTCTACAAGTGCTGGAAGACACACTGTTGAGATATAGATATTGCATGTGTATTTCTTGTACAACAAGCCCTCCTCCTTCCTTGTATAGTTGAGGAAGTGGCCCTCCTATGTACCTGTATATACGTGCATATTGCACCCGATGAATATATCGTGAGCTGCATAATTCTCTACATGGTATCAGCCTTAGTCCGATCCCTCCTACCCTAGTACGTCGCCGTTGCTTCCAAGCCGCCGCCGCTTCACAAGCTACGCCCGCGTCACCGAGTTCTAGCCGCCACCGTAGCCTCCCCCACGCGCCGCTGGCTCCCTGCCGCCGCCCCACTTGCGATCTCCTTCCCAGGCCGTCGCTAGCCGCCACCCTTCTCGCCGCTAGCCGCCCGCCTCTTGCCGGAGCTCTCCTCTCCCTCTCACTCTGCTCGCTGTGACTTGCCATGGCTCGATCAACAAGAGGAGGAAGAAGAGATTTAGAGAAGTTCAGAAAATGGTGGACACAGGGATTTTCCCAGCACACATACGCTTTATCCTTTCCTCGAGCACGAACTCGATCATGTCCTAGACCACAGCCGTTACAACAACCTGCACTCGGGCTTTATACCAGGCCGGCGCTGGGGCACGATCCCCTCGCCTCCTACTCATCCGCACGCCCGATCGGCTCGCTCAGCCCGCGATCTCGCCGTGCACGTTGTTGTAACGAACATATTTAGAAAGGTCACGTTTAGAAAGGTCACGTTTACGTTTTCGTTACATAGAAACGGAGACAAGTAATGCGCGACTGAGGGCGGAGTCGCCGGCGGCAGCTTTGCTGACGCATCGCGGGAGCGGGGGAGTATGACCGCCTCTGCCTGCCGATGAACGAGGAGCGTCGTTGGTGGCGGGGCAATCTCAGCGCGGCAACCATCATAGGATAGACCTAGAGGGCTTCTTCGGTGACCCTGATGCTGCTCCTTATTTCCCTGCAGCGTTTTCTTACTTCATGAGAAATCGACTGGTTCAACTATTATTTTCAGGTGACTTACAAGTAGCTAAACTACAAAATGATTGTGATTCCCTACCATGAACAACCATTGTTAATAGCCGTAGATGGTGTGAACACTGAACAGCCATGGCCTTTAAATGCAGATGGTCAAGCATGTAGTAGATGGGCAACGTCAATATGATTTTTTACGTACTTTATTATATGAACAGCACACAAGAAATGTGAATCAACGCAATGGCTACCCTGTCCGTCACGAGATCAATAATACCTGTGTTTCCACTCTGTACACTAAATCTCATGCAGACTAATCTTTATTCACTTATATGACCGACCAACACTAATAAAAACTAGTACGCTACACACTAAAACAGGAAGCCCTAATTAGCAGCATGCAAAAGTGCCTACTAGCACCGTTCAGGTGTCACGCCGCTAGTAGGTTATTACCAGCGGCGTGCAACTAGAACGACGTTATAGTAACGAACATATCCACATTGTTTGTCCAGCATGCCGCTAATAAGTATCATCCTAGTGGCGTTCATGTTGTTGCACGCCACTAGTGACTAAACTAATAGCAGCGTGTGACTCACACGCTGCCAATAATATCGTAACCAGTGGCGTGTTGTTTTACTGGCATATGGCTACTAGTGGATTGAACTAGTGATACGACGTTGTTGTTGTGCGCTGCTGGTAACTCTTGCCTAAAAAAATCGTTTATTATGTTTGGCAAGACTTTGTACCTAATTTCCTTCTATGGCACCAACTATGAATCGGAGGCCTCCTTATACCGCCATGGCAGCAAAACAGGATCAAAATTCTATCATGTAACATTTTGGCTACACGAGTCAAATTTAGCAATTACTACCATCGGATCATAATCTAAACAAACCATATGCGAATGTTCAATACAGTTAACTACCACATAGTATATACATCATAGCAACTCTGAATAGAAGGTACTCAACAGTACGGCCATACAAAGTACTGATTCGTTCCATATTAGTTGTCGTTCAGTTAGTACAAAGTTGTACTAAATAAGCAACAGTACTCCCTCTGTTTTATATTAGTTGTCACTAATTAAGTAGTCTCTACTCCTAATGGAGCAGTTGGTGAATAGTACACCGGTTATTTTTTGCTGGTTTTATTTCGCCTCACCATTTTCGTTGGTTTTATTTCGCTGGTTTTATTTCGTCTCCCTCCCACCTGCCTTTTCATTTCACCACCCACATAAACCCATCAGATTAGTTACCATATAAAAAATAAATCGCAATCAATCAAGTATTGATGATCAGATTAGTTACCATATAAAAATTAAATCGCAATCAATCAAGTATTGATGGGATATTTCCTTATATTGATGTGATTTTCCCTTTCTTATCATCAATCATCTCTACTGCCTAAAAAAATGCGTACCTTTCCTTTTCCTGCCAACCGACCGCGTCCCGTCTCCCTACATCCGCCCTTGTTGCTCTGCCTCCCGCACGAAAAAAAACCTCTCGTTTGACCTCCCCCAAACCCCGCACGATGGAAAAACCCAGCCGCCTGCTTCCCCTCCTCTCGACCGCTCCATACGTCCAGATCGCGGCCCCATCCCCATCCTCCTCTCACGTCATGGCAGCCGATGGACTGCCGCCACCACCCTCCTACTCTCTTGCCGCCGCCGTCCTCCCGCTCGCTCGCCGCCGCCGTCGCCACCAATCCCGGCGAAGGCGCCATTGCTGCTATGTCGCCTCCTTTCCCCATCCAAGCCTGACCATGGCAATGGCGCCCTCTCATGTGTCCCGCGGTGAGGTTTGGGGAGGCACGACCACAATCCAGTAGGGATCTCACCGCGGACCCGTTCGCTAGGATGGGTGTTGCCTCCGTTGCGAATGGGATCGAAGGGAGGGACCACTTCGTCGTCAAGGTCGGCGAGGCAGCGGCCGATTGGGAGCCCGGTTGTGAACATGGGAGTTCGTCCCCATGGAGGCGGTGGCCGTGGAGATTGGATGTGAAGCAACCCCACTTGCCGTTGGTGGAGGCTTGCCATCCATGTGATTCTTTCTTCTCCCGGTATCCCCATTCCTTGCCCCTCATTACAAAAGCGAGCATGAATGAGAGCAGGGGTTATTTTCATCAATTCATTTCTCATACTTTTAGTTGCTTTTTTGAGATTATACAAGATGCTTCCGATCCGTTTTGTCAAATTACTTGGATCGTCTTATGGAATTGACAGCCATCGTATTTTTCACCTCATGTTATTTCTTAATCCTTGTCCCACTAGGCATCCACTACATGTTTGGTAATGACGTGATGTTGAGGCGGCTAGGAGAAGCTCAGCAGCCAGATCAAGGGCTATCGAGATGGATCTGGGAGCCAAGCAGTAGTTCTTCTGTTAAATTTTGGTTATTATCTTTTCTCTTGTTACGATTGTGCGATGGTTGATTTTGACTCGGTGTAACATTTGCATTTGTTTCCCCAGCTTGTTGGCGTAGATGCGTGGCACTGCATCAACTAATCAAGAGCGAGGGCAGTGCACATCAGAGCTATGCTGAATGTAGCGAGCCAACCACGAATTGGGTATGTTCACACGAGGGATGGGAGAGGAGAGGAACATTAACATTTTTCATGATTTGGATGAAAATTTCAGTTCGTAGTTTCTCCGTACGTGGCAACACACTAGCGGTACTCATGGGCTTAGGATGAAAGTAGCGCCAGCAGAATTAGTAGGTTGGATGGGAAGGCGGTTGTTGTCCTTGTCCCTTGGTGCTAGCCTACCGTGGAAAAAAATGATAGGGGGAGGTTCAGACTTCAGAGCAATGATAAAAAGGTTTGTTCCTCACTCTTTTGTTGGAATTTTAGTTCCAAGTTAACATGATTTCTTATCCGCTTCATAATTCATGCATTTGCTTAATTAGGTGATAAGTAGAGCAAAAAATCGATCATGTTTTTGTGGGGTTTGTTTAAACTCCGGCATAAGGAATTCTGGTTTAAGAAAAAAGACTTTTGGCTTCTTTAATTACAAATTGATTGCAACATCGTGTTAGTATGTGATTTCTCACATCTGGTTATAATATTTGTGAAGATGTGCATTGCACGTGCACTTGGAAGCGGGCCCGTGGCCCGCGCCGGACAGCATCGACGATGACCCGGGCCACCTCCTCCGCGTATTCTTGGAGCTGGGCTGGCCGATTTACATGAAATTAATTCCCTCAGTTCTGGTGGCAAATATAATACACATAATCCATATTGTTATGCACTAGCGTGTGTGTGTGAAATAGATGGATTATGGTCCCGTACCCAATAAGATGGATATGTGTCTGTTAGAGAGAGGGAGAGGGGGAGAGAGAGTGAGGAAGAAGGAGGGAGAGTGTGTGTGTGAGGATTTGATGGTAAAAAAGGCCGCCAATGTCGTAATATTGAATTCTTAAAGTTAATGTGGCCTCGTTGCAACGCACGAGCGTTCTTCTAATTCCATATAAATAACAACGAAATCACTCTTTCATGACCGCGTGTTGCAGCACGCGATCCCTCCAGAGCTATCCCCGCTAGCTGTAAAAAAAGGGAAGTACAGATCGATCCCATAATTCCTTCCCTTCCCGTGAATTCAACCAGTGGGCCTCAACATGTATTTCCATAATCGCCCCCTCCCTGAACTCAACAGGTAGGCCCGACATCTCATTAAATTTCACGCAATGTTATTTTCTTAAAAAAAAGGGAACCTAATACACCCCTAAATTTCAGGGGGTGGGCCGCCATAATTTCTCATTTAATTGAATCCATCTAGATCTTTTAGAGGAACTGGGGACCTCCAAACAAGGAATCCCAACTATCTCGCACGAATTAGACTCGCCCCAATGACAACTAGTGTGGAACAGAGGGAGTACTTTAGTAAAAGCTCGTTAGAGACCCTAGCTTAGAGGGCATCATCCTCCCATGAGTTCAGTAACTCAGAGTCTCCTATGGGGGGAAAATGCGAGAATCCTTCCCGGTCCATTTCCGGATCACCAAAGAAAGTAATCACTCAGCTCTACACACAGGTAGTTGAGCGGTTGACTAAAACAGGCAGTCGATCTTGGTATTTTACCTGGTATACCTTGGGTTGTCTTTTCGAAGTAATCGTTAATTCATAGTTTATGTTGTCATTGATAGACATTGGATCCTTCCTATCATAATTTTGACATTCTCTCTAACCCTTTGGCAATGGAATTTGGACACCACAAAAATATTTCGTCCTTTGTGACTTCCGCGGAAATGGATCAAAGAGCATTAGAGGTATTACTCCCATGCTAGCTAACTTTTGCAAAGCTTGCCCAAAAGATCTAGATCCACTGACTTTTGTTTTCATTGTAAGCTTTAAAGTTAGGAACAATGATAGTAGGTAGTCAACTTTCTTACTCGAGGACAAGCATGGTTTAAGCTTTGGGAGGTTGACAGATCGATTGTATATGCAATGTTGGAGCTCATTTGTTCCATATTATCCCCATAAATCACTACAAAACAGAAGGTTTTTAGTGACAATTTACCCGTGTCATGCAAAATTGATTTTCATCATTGAATGTGTGCCGCACTGTCACTAAGCGCTGTCACAAAACATAAATCTTGATAGTTCCAGTTTCTCGCCACCTAACTTCGTATCTTAGGTGACATATCAACTTTTTCATGGAAGTCGTTTTTCAGCAAGAGCCAAAATTGTCACCTGGGATTGACTGATTTTTAACCCAAGATCGTTTTTGGTGACGATGATTTGTCACTAGTTATCGGTACCTCCTTTTGACAAGTGAATGTTTCTTGCAGATGGGCCCAACATATGATGATATGGCTGCTCCCATTATATGTGTATGTATTGCCCACGAATTGCTGAGGCAACATTGCATTGTGTTGCTCATCAGTTGTTTCGCGCTATATATGTTTCTTTTTTGCATGGTAATCTGGATTTGTCAATGTTTTGAAGAAATGTTTATTCATTTACATTTAGTCCAATTTCTGGCACTTAACATGTCCCTTTTTAGCAAAGGTGATGCCAAAATTTTGTAATAATTTTACATATATACTTGAGATTGATTTTATAGGTTTAATTGATACATTTTTGTTATACTTTATCCAACTAGTCTATTAATATGTCAATTTCTAGGAACTTTTTTATATGTCCCCATGCCAAACTTTGTAGATAATTGTTTTCCAAATATAATTATTACAATTTTTTACCCTTGTGATAAGTTATTCTTTTTCCAACAAGTTGCCATGTGATCAACAAAAATTTCCAACAAATTGCCATGCCATGGCATTTCTATTCTCGGTTTTTTGTATTCACACACATACTTTTTTTTCTGATGTCTAAATTATGCAATTTTTCGTAACTTAAAATACATTGATATTTGTGTGTGTGTCTTTAATTGTACCATGCCAAATTCATGTGCTTTTGTTGTACAATTTAACACGAAATTTACCTGTTGTGGCTTTTTTGTACAATTCATGGGCTCAATTGTCTAGGGCCTGGTTCGCCCTCGAGGTGGTTTTCTAGCGAAGGAAATTTTTTGCTGGACAGAACCCCCCATGGAGAACAATTCGTTCACCTGGTCCACTTCCCTTTGGAAATGGCAACCAGTTATTGGCCAACAATCGATGTAATTTAAAAATAGGCCGGCAGGGGGATACAAACCATCGAAAACACTAAAATTGAGAAAGGAATTAGCATTGGCAAATCAAATAAGTGTATTGATCATGACAATTGTGGATAATCGGATAGGTTATCCGGTGATTAAAATTCTATTCCCCACACAAACACAAGTGTATAGAAAGCTACATGATAGTTGACTTGCGTTATATGTGGAGCATCATTATTTGCTACTCCCTCTGATCCTAAATAAGTGTGGCACTAGTTCAAAACTATGACAAGATGAGTGTGTACTTTCTAAAGTACTCAATGAAAACGATATGCAGATTGCGGGTGAGAACAAGCGCAAGTACACGTACAAGTTCTCACCCAAGGTTGACGAATGGTTGGAATTTTAATCACGGAAGGCGGATTTCCAGGAATCTATATTATATAACAACGACGATTGGTTGTACGAAGTGAAAGAGTCAGGAGGAAGCACAAACGTTGACCGTCAACACGGGGGCCGAGCTTTCAAGGACTCTATAACACGGTGTGATTGGTCAACAACCGGGCGGTGTAATTTAAAAATACGCCGGTTGGGGGATACAACCCATCGAAAACACTAAAATTGAGAAATGAATTAGCATTGGCAAATCAAATAAGTGTATCAATCATGACAATTGTGGATAATCGGATAGGTTATCCGGTGATTAAAATCCTATTTCCCACACAAACACAAGTATATGGAAAGCTACATGATAGTTGACCTGCATTATATGTGGAGCATCATTATTTGCTACTCCCTCTGATCCTAAATAAGTGTGGCACTAGTTCAAAACTGTGACAAGATGAATGTGTACTTTCTAAAGTACTCAATGAAAACGGATAGGCAAATTGCGGGTGAGAACAAGCGCAAGTACAAGTACAAGTTCTCATCCAAGGTTGATGAATGGTTGGAATTTCCATCACGGAAAGCGGATTTCCAATAAGCTATATTATATAACAACGACGATTGGTTGTACGAAGTGAAAGAGCCAGGAGGAACCACAAACGATGACCGCCAACACGGGGGCCGGGCTTTCAAGGTCTCTATAATACGGTGTGATTGGTCAACAACCGGGCGGTGTAATTTAAAATACGCCAGTTGGGGGATACAACCCATCAAAAACACTAAAATTGAGAAAGGATTTAGCATTGGCAAATCAAATTAGTGTATCGATCATGACAAGTGTGGATAATCAGATAGGTTATCCGGTGATAAAAAATCTATTCCCCACACAAACACAAGTGTATGGAAAGCTACATGATAGTTGACTTGCATTATATGTGGAGCATCATTATTTGCTACTCCCTCCTATCTTAAATAAGCGTGGCACTAGTTCAAAACTGTGACATTTATTTTGGATTGGAGGGGGTAGTATTTTATTTCTAATGGCCTCGTAAGAGTTGACCGATCGTGCATGCCCGAAGGGAGGGCGTACCCCATCGTACCAACATGGCTTTAGCCTTTCGTTCAGTGTATGCGGAGATGAAACAACTTCTACTGGTTGGCTACTGGTTTATAATTGGACCGTGGAGTTCCATCGCTTCTCGGTATAAGAAGGCTAATGCAAATCCTTCACCGTGGCGCTTTGGAATTTGAACCTGGCAAAAGTGATGGCCGGACTATGTACAGTTACTATGCATCTACGTTGTAGTTGGTGTGTATTGAGAACTGTCGGAAGGGAGAGAGAGGATTGATGGAATAGTTGTTGTATTGCTTGAGCCTCGTGGGCGTATATATAGGTGTACATGGTCATTTTGGAGTACAAGGCAAGGTAGAATAATATCCGATGCTATCCTAGCTCTCCTAATAATCACGATACTCGACATACCCCCGCAGTCACAACAGTAGCGATGCAGACGGTGAGACTGGAGAAAAATCCGAATGTAAGACGACGGACAACCCCCACGGTCGTAACGGTCAACGCATCGCGAACGTCGTGGCTAGAGTGAAAACCGACGAGGTTTGTCAAGTAAGGCGATAGCCCTTTGTGCCGATGTCGATGTAGCCGAGAGCGTAGGGTGGTGTAGCCGTTGTTGAGGTAGCCGTGTGAGGGATGCCATGGTCGATGTCGAGTCGGAGTAGCCGGTGTCGAGGTAGTCGTCGTGGACCGGGAAGAAGAGCGGCGGCAGCGACCTGACGAGGCGGTGGCGGCGGCGGCGGCTAGGTCAGAAGCAAAGTGACAGTGCTCGAAGTAGGCGAGGAAGAACTCGACAGCATGACGAGGACCGGAGCGGACGGTGGCGTTCCCGCGCCTAGGGAGGCGTCGCGACTCATACCACATCGAGGTCGACGCGTGGGGACGGCCGTATGGACCGCGCGCCGCGACGCTACGGCCCGAATGGGTGATGCAGCGGCAGCGCGTGGGTCGGGGCGACGGCGAGGAAGACCTCAGGCCGGTTGCAGAGACCGCGTGCCACGCTCGCTACGGCCCGACGGGGCAACACAGCGGCAACGCGAGGGTCGGTGCAGCCTCGGGGACAGCCTGGAGCAGAAGGCCTCAGGGTGACGGTTGACCGCGGGCCGCGGCACTACATCCAGAAGGAGCGACGCAGCGGCAGCGTGCGGGCTGGTGCAACCATATGAACGGCCTCAGGGAGACGGCGGGTACCACGTGCTGCGGTGCTACGGCCCGAAGGAGCAACGCATCGGCGGCGCGGATCGGTGCAGCCACAGGAAGAACCACAGGGCAGCGGCGCTGCGGCCTGACGGGCGACACAGCAGCAGCCTGTTGCTCGATCGATGGTTGTGCGCTTATACGCCATGATGAAATTTGCAGCAGGTACAAGCAGCAAAGCTCTGCATGCATTGGACGTACAAGCCACCCTATACAATCGTTAGATGTAGATCACCAAGCAGCAAATCACGCTGGAAGGCGGCCTACAATCCACGCCTGGACATGTAGTCGCCGTCAAAGTTGGAGTAGCTGCGCACAAAATCGACTGGGCAGTGGGCGACGCAAACTGATCTGTCGATCGGAAAACCAAAAAATAACACCGATCAATGCAATGGCGAAGAGAGAAAAATCCGAATCAAAGGATCAGGAAAAAAAGATTCTAGAACAGCCGATCAAACACGATCAGTGGACGAACCCTAGGTACGGGTCCCGCAGCCCCCGGTTGCATGGAGACCGACAGCCCCGGAGGCGGCACGTAGCGGAAGCGGCGGCTAGTGTTTGGATTGAGATTAGGCTGATCCCATGTTAGAAGGAAGAGAGAGAATTGGTGGAATAGTTGTCGTATTGCTTGAGCCTCTATATATATATATATATATATATATATATATATATATATATATATATATATATATATATATCGGAGGCACCATACGAGGCTCCATGTTAATCCTCAAAACTAAAAAAATTGTCCGTATGATCTCTATGTTAATCATCTAGAGCCGTTGGATGAGGTAACTTAGGAGTCCTAGGCTAATATCCCACGTATATCACTTTTAAGGAAAAAAAGGATGAGGTAACTTAGGAGTCCTAGGCTAATTAATGTCCCACGTATAGCACTTTTAGGGGGAAAATTGGCTGCTATCCCACGTGCAATTAGGAGTCCTAGGCTGATGTCCCACGTATAGCTCTTTTAGAAAAGAAAAACTAGGTTGTTGTCTCACGTGAAATTCTTTTAGGAGAAAGAAAATATCTTTGCGAACTTCTTCCTTCGCCAATCCTGCCGGCGAGAGAAACAGAGCCCTAGCGCTGCTCCTCCTTATCCGGTTAGCAACCATCATCTAAAGTGTTCCAACCAATCTCTTTGCAATCTTCATCCATGTTGGACCGTCACTACCCCAACACCCCAACGAAGATGCAATCCATGTTGGCTGAGGAGAAGGCGTTCAATCCCCTCAACTTCAAGACCTAAGCAAACTCCAATTAAACTTGGAAGATGTAATGCAGAAGGAGGCACATCAAACAAGTTGGAATCAGATCGGACATCCACCATTGTTGGTGAAGCTTCAGATCAAGTAGAGGAACTATGAGCAGAGAGATGGCGCCACCCTACATTATTAGAGTTTGTCCCCGGTCACTCCTATCCGTACACTGCAGGCAAGTACTCCATTATCTTTAAATCTCTGATGTACTCTACCTCCCGTTATAATCACGAACTCCCAATAAATCTTATTTATCCAAAACACATGATTAAAAACATTGAACCTGTAGATGCCCATCTAGAGCACTGTAAGGAATGAGGACGACCACCAGGGGTGGTCTGCATCTCCTCCTGCAGCAGCACACAATCCCTGCAACAGTGTTTGCACATGTTAGATTGATCCCGTTGCTCTACATACTTTGTATCTCTCCACCCTCCAAGTTTTGGCCACGCATCAATCTAGCGTCTTCAGTTGATGAATTTATCCATGATGGTAGATGCAATGGAGGAGGTGTACCGATGGCTGTTCGATTTATATTGGGTGCCTGCTGCCATCAGTGACATTGCTAAGGAATGAACTGCAGTAGACTAGCCATGACGGGCTCAATTCTAAAAGCATGATATCAGTGACGTAGCTATGTGTCCTTAATTATCTGCCAGACAATATATTTACTCTTCTAATTTTCCTATAATACCCTGCTCAAATCGTTCATGTTATGCTCACAATTTTCAGATTTCAGTTCTTCCATTGATGTTATGGCTTCAACAGAAAATAGTCGTATTAGACATTGAGGACAATCAGGAATAGGTGGTACTGCTAATGTTTATTGTGTTACTCTATGATCTGTTCCACTTTCTCATGTTTTACCTAACATACTTATATCATGCTTTTAGAATAGAGCCCATAGAAGAAAATACACTAATATTTTCAGTTATTTCCTCCAGGAGCTTAAGTATATATGTGATCGAGTTCCAATCTTTATAGATAAGTCACTTGATGAGTTATACTAGGAACCTTTTAGGATATTTGTATATTTTTAGTTATGCTATCATATAGGCTATCCACAGTTTTTGTCAGATCTAATTAAAGCAGAACAAAATGTACTGAAGATGATATGTTCAGCTGTGCGCCATGCCAAATTATTTTGTTTCCGGTACAAATACCAAATTACTTACGTATTTTGTGATGCTTCCCCGTGCTCTTTGCTCTCATGAAACACCTATGGGTGAGGCAATATATTTCCACGTGTATATATCGGCATTGCTGTTTGCAAAAATTGACATTGAGGATCTCTTTTACATGTTTCTTCTACACCCTGCCGGGGGCTTAATTGCCTTTCCTATGAATGAACAAATGGCAAGACATACAAAGCACAGTTCGGCACATCTGAATGACAGTTTTTGTACGTTATACCTTTATCCATCTCACAGATCCACCCTTCTATCTACTGAAAAATATATCATTTTTCCTACTGCTAAGGCAATCTATCTACACACACTATATGGATTATTTTTACTTCAAACAGAGTACTCTATGTAATTTTAATATTTATGCAAAACTGTTTATTTGGTTAAATGTTTCCTTTTCTAGAGAGAGTGAAAACTAGCGTAGGGCAGGTTATATGGGTAGAGCAATAGAATAGCTATGTATTGGTAGTTGGCCAGCAATGTTAATCCTAGAAAACTGCTAATATTAGTCATTAGTTCATAATCTTGCGGTTAATATATGATGATAGAAAAAGGTGTTCTATTTGTATACGTGTTGGAGAGTCCAAGATGTCTTAAGCACTCTATCTCTCCTTTTTCTTTTTGCAATCCACTCTATCTCTCCCTTTATTCTAACTGTGGTAGGTAAACATATGCATGTACTACAACCACACCTGATTGATTTTCTTGATCAACTCAGCTGATTTTTTTGTCCGATGGGAAAGTAGTGGCTGAACCCCTCCTTGGTGCACCACGCAAGAAAACATAACAAAACATTTTACAAAAAATCTAAAACTTTGTGAAAATGATCATCAACAAATGTCCGATAGCAGAACGACGAGTCGATCTGCACGCTGCCGTCGGCCAGGGGAGCCCAATGGATCAGAAGCTGGGTGGTACACCGGACGTGCTTACTAAGTAGCCATGCAAAATTTCAGCGTACAATTTTTCTTTTCTCAATGTCCTGTGAAGATATTCATTTGTCTTCCCATATTCCCATGTATAAATTGCTAACTGCATGGATAGATATCTACAATATGTAAGAACATGCATGATATGGATATGTTCTAATTTATTTGCAGCATGCACCTGCAATTTCTTCCCGGATGCTTTCTAATGCTCATCATGACATATTAGAACAGAATTCTGTTGCTTTTGGGGCTTCTTGCTTTCTCATCATACAAACAACAGGAAGCGAACAAGAGTTGAAGTAAGTTTTATGCACTGATGTGTGCGGCATGTCAAGCAAATATACTATAATGTTCATCCAATGGTCAAATTTTTTTAAACAAACAAATTATGCGACTAGATTACATGATGTAGCAAGGAGATCTTACAAGGCGATGTCAAATGGATTTTACATTCCAAATGGTGGAGAAATAGACTGGCCTATACAAACAAAAGTACAGAATAAAATTTTCCATGACCTGTGTACTTGATATGGAATCTCCGTTAGTATATTAGTTCATTCCTAGAACTTTTGTTCAGCTTCAGCAAAAAGGATAACTAACTACCATATAAAATTCGACCAACTGAATCGCACATTCAGGACTTAAGTTTTAGATATTGTTAAGTTTCACCAGAAACATCAATTGGAAATCCTGTGCTTAATCCTTTTTTCATCATGGAACAACTATTTCTTGATTCTATTTTTCCCAGCGAAACCAAAAAAATTGTGCATCAAAACACGGATGTGTAGGCTATTATGTAACTGACCAATATGATTATTCTTTTGTATTAGAAACATTAGTGTATGTTCTACAATCTACATGTTGTTGTTTTTCTGTCTCTTTTAGGTCAACCCACATTTCTTTTAGGTCAAACTAAATGTTGTTTGGTGTGGTGCTTTGTATATAAAGCGGGGCGACAGGCTTTTTCAGTCATGTGAGGTACGTGAAGTGCTTGAGCTATAAGAATACCTGAACTATGTACATATCTAAAGATACTATAATCTATCACCCGCAGTTCATGTGTTCTTATTTATTAAGATGTATAATTGTTTCCTTTGAATATACTTGGGAACAGATGAGTTTTCGTGTCATCTGTACCTGGGAAAAGGGGGAGAAGTACTACATGTCAAAGCTTCAGATATAATGTTGATTTATATTGCTTCTAGATTACAGATTTCTTATATTTAGTTAATCTGACATTGCAACCCCGCAAAAAAAGGGACACTGTAGTTATGCAATACAATCTTTTATATGTAGTGTCCATTGTTAAATGAATTTAATAATGATCCTTGGATGTATGTTTTAATGTCAATAATGCAATGCTGAACATTTTTGTTGGAGATGCTGACTTATTGTTATTGTAGTAATAGTTCTCTTTTGTAAGCAAGGTACTTCTGAAAATATGTATATGGTTGATTCTTCATCCGATCGTGCTCTGTTGGTTAAAACTAGAGAACAGTTTTGAAAATTACTTGATGGTTAAAGCATTTACCATATATATAAGATAATTAGTTGTTGGTGGTTTACCTTGATCACGTGGCACTTAAACGGACACAACATACTTCAAATTGGTTGCATGCAAGTTATCACCTAATTATGAAGGATTGATGGAATATTATTCATATTTGCTATATAGGATGAAAAATTGAAAACTATTACCTGATATTAAGAATTTGCAGAACGCTTACTTTTCTATTCATATTTTCCAGTCACCCAAGAATGCAAAAATGCAAGAAAAATGTTATACTGAACTTCTACGAAGTATAACTATGTTTACTTCTAGCCCGTGCAGATGCACGGGTTGATGACTAGTTCCTAATAATCACGATACACAACAAGAACAATACTGAGCAAAGTGACAATTAAACCGTAGACACCGATAGGGGCTAGGTAGAACAGCCGGCCAAGTGAACAAGTGGGACAAAAAATACTAGTACGTGGTTCCTCGATGCTGACTTGCCCGGTCGGTCACAGCAATACGTCGCTAAGTGTCGCCCTGCCGCTAGGCATGAAGTAATACGTCGGTCTACAGTCTGCACCAATAATGTTGCTACTGGTTGATCGAGTTCGGGATAAACTTTTTTAACGTTGAAGCTCGTGCAGTCAACTCTCTAAGTGTCAAGTCGTGCCATGCCTCATGCAGCAAAAAGAAAAAGGTATATCCACCGAGATGCTGCATATCTGTGCACATGGTGACGTGGCCCAAGTTTCATATACTATTAGGGCTTTTGTATTATAGTACTATCTTAGAATCATATTGATAAATATTGATGTGTTCTTTTAGAAAGATTATCATGGTTAGCTTCATTGACTTAGAAAGAAATTGCATTGTTCACAAGTTTAGAGACTAGACAGCCCAGAGGCTCATCCTTCCGTACTAGAAGTCTTATTACCATAACTATGATTAGGACATCTTCAAAGCGGATCCTCAAACCTTCACTATATGTCCCCACGATTTTTGTTATCCAACTATGACCTTTATATGTCCGTTTAGCAGTTCGGTCGTACTGATTCTGGTATCCAAGGGACAAACCTGGGGCTTTGTCCGAGTCCAGACATGCACTTGCCCAATCACATGCATGATCCCCTCTTCTCTCTCTCCTCCCAACCACACATTCATGGCCCTCCTCTCATCCCTCTCCTCTCAACTGCACACTACATCACAAATATCCCACCATATGCATGGTCTTCACCTACTTTTTCTCCTCCCGACCGATACTTTCTGATTATCATTGGATGGCCCCCTCACGCATCATGTCCGTGGATCACGTCCTAACATAAAAACGGATATAGACCGGAGACATTTGTGGGTTAGCTTTGGAGATGCCCTTAACTAGCACGTGCATTGATCCGTTGAGTAGTAGATGCGTGTAAGTCAAGCCCCTATCTAATTTAGACTATTTTTTTATTCTTCTGAAGTATATACGTTCATCTTAGGAAACACCATATTGCAGTACATCTTGGCGATCACTATATTGAATAATGAAACTTTTGCTGGATGGTCTCAAAGGAATGGACAATTATATTAATCTTCTATCTCATCATTGTGAAATCGACAGTCTAGTTCCTTCAGATGTCACTCATCAAATTCTTTGAAGATAGTACCTCTTTCGGTTAAATAAATAAAATTTAAGGCCACATTTTGCATTTCACACCGGGGACCCAAATTTCTCGAGACGGCATTGCATTTCCAGCGGCTGCTGAGCAGTCCATACAGTGGAAATCCTCGATCACTCCAGTGGAATCTAAATCCAAGCAGTACTTGGCTGATGAAGGTTTCTTTGGTGGTATTGCCAAATTGAAATCAAGGTACTCGTAGTGGTAACTATGTGTGCTCAGACTCTTTGCTCAAGACATGTCTAACCACCTAGCTACGGAAGAGTGACTCAACCATTGTAGGTTCTTCATTATTCAACCCACCTCGCAAGGAACCAAGCATGTTCTTACTATCTTCCAGCATGCCAGGTCTAAATCCAAATTTCTTAAGCGCATATATGCGATGAGCTGCTCTGGCACCAGCACGTCTTTGTGTCATTGGTACTGGTTGTCATCTCAAACAAATTATGTAGTTCCTGACACTAGTAGAAAACCACCCATTAGACCCGGTTCGTAAGGGAACCGGGACTAACGGGTCGTTACTAATACCTCCACCCATTAGTCCCGGTTCAAACACGAACCGGGACCAATGTGCCTGCACGTGGTCCGGTTCGCCGAGCCCAGCCAGGGGGCCTTTGGTCCCGGTTGGTGACTCCAACCAGGACCAAAAGGCATCCACGCGTCTGCATTCCAGTGGCTGGGGTTTTTTTTTTTTGAAAGGAGGGGGGTTGGGGGTTTTGGGGGGTTAATTTAGGTGTTTCGTATATTGTGTTAGCTAGCTAATTAATAGAGAGAAGTGTCCTCTCTTATGTCCGTGCTTGGTCGACGCTACGTAGTATATATACATAAGTGATCGAGAGAACCATTCAGTACAGAAGTTCGTCATGCATACCGAGAGAAGATCGATCGACCTCTCCTTCTCCGAGAGATTGGTCGAACAACAAGTTTTTTACTGGCTACATACATGTACAATATGTATAAGATCTCTTAATTACAAACCCCTAGCATTTGAAATCAACTTCCACATGGTATTCTCCGGCTTTACTGATGACGTGTTCAAGAAAGAATCCCGCCAATTCCTCTTGAATTGCTTTCATGCGATCTGGTTCTAGGAGTTCATCCCGCATCTGCCACGTCTAATTTGAAGAAGGGGGTTAATTAATACATATATATGAATGAAACTCAACAGAAATGATGGTGTAATAAAATGAAATTGTGAATATTATTGCTTACGCACTTCATATTGTCTTCTAGAGTAGCCCCGCTTGTTTTTCAAAGTCGCGTTGTGGATGAACTCGCACACGTAGTATCCACAGAAATCATTCCCTTCCTCCTGCCACAAGCACTTTACGAGAAATAGAGGTCAATCAAACTGATAATGAAGCATTATAAATGGCATTGATGAAAGTATAGCTATAGAATCAACGGGAGATGCGTGCAACTAGCTAGCCAGTAGTACTTACTTTCGGGTATCTATATCGCAGCTCCTTCGGCAGTCCCGGAGCTTGTGCGGTGAACTGTTTCCAAACCCTGCAAGACAAAGAAAATAATTATTATTACTTGAGATATCAGGAAATGAACAAAAAGTTGCCGATATGGTGCGATAATGATCGATTGAAGTTACTTGCTGAGCATTTCAGTCATGTCCGCATAGGTGCTGGGATCTTTCCGTCTCGAGTCTAAGACGGTTACTAGTCCACGCTCAAGCTTAATCTCCAGAAGAATATAGTGGTACCTGCGCACGCATGCATAACTCATCAATTACATTATATAACCTCGCTCGAGTAATAAGGGAAACCGAATATGCACACGACAGTAACACTCACGGGCCGTTGTAAGGAAAGAGTATGGTATCTTTGTTTTGATTTTTGATCAACGATTGTAGCAAGTTGTCCTCGGCCTCTTCGACGTTCTTTTCAACCAGAAATACATCTATGATATTTGTGTTAATGAACCCAATATCATAAATTTCTTGTTTTTTGCACTCGACGATCTTCAATCTGCATAATATATTGAGGATAATTAATTATAAATACATGCAATGAAAGAGCCGAGCTATATATAGAGACTTAATGACAGAAATAGTACTTACAGGCAGTAGCAAAAGACCATTAATTTATCGAGGGCCTTTTGATTGAAGAACTCGAAGAACTCCTCAAATGGAACACACAACAGATCATTTGAAACGAGGTCGTGCTCCTCTTTAATGTTCAGATACAAACTGTTCGTCCCCTCAGACTCTCTGCAGGTTTTCATGTACCAACTATGGAATCTTCGCATCATTGTTGTCAGAGATTTTTCATCTTTGACGAGAGGCTTCCCGTACTCGTATCTGAATACGTCCACCTCCATGAAATCAGGAAGTGCATCGTCAGGCAGGTAATCTTCAAGATTGCCATAACCGGCCACCGTCCCCGGAGGATTAGACACATTGAGCGGGGGGCACGATTGCTGTGCTTGTTCGCCGAGCTGGGCAATTTTTTCCCCTTTGCTCGTTGTTCTTTTGACCTTTTATCACTGACAGTAGTTCCCGACCGCTTGGCTTGGAGATATGTCTGTTCAGTAATGCGCTCATAGTTGGTTCTCGGCGGAGACTTTGGTGGTTTCCTTAGGGCATCGAGAGTGCGCTTTGCTTTCACCGGATCTACCTTCTCCTCCGGAGGTGCATGTCTCTTTGCTTTCACCCCTTCAAAGAACTCCTTCACGTGGGCCTGCACGATCGTATTGTTTTCCTCCTTGGTCCTCTCGTACGGTAACTTCTCTAGAGGCTTTAGAGGTGGACCGTATCTGTATTGCCTCTCTCTTCTTGTGCTGCTAGACGCCGGAGCAGACGGAGCGGCTGGGGCGTCTGTCTTCTTTCGTGCTTGCTTACGAGGCGGAGGAGAAGGACTACGACGCGCCGGAGCAGCCGGGGCGGCGGCGGGTCTCTTCCGCCCTTGCTGGCGAGGCGGAGAAGGAGGAGGCGGAGTGCCGCCACGCGCCGAAGAAGGAGGCGGAGTGCCGCCACGCGTGCCCTGATCGTCACTCGCCGGAGGAGGAGGCGGTGGAGGAGGCGGAGTGCCGCCACGCGTGCCCTGATCGTCACTCGCCGGAGGAGGAGGCGGTGGAGGAGGCGGAGTGCCCTGACTCGCCGGAGGAGGAGGAGGAGGCGGAGGCGTCCAGTTCAGAAGGTTGATGAGCTCCTTCTGCCATAGGCATGGAGTCTTCAGAGCAGAACCCAGCCTAGTCTCCCCTTCACCGGTAGGATGCTCAAGCACGAGGTCCTCAAATCCCTCCGTTATTTCATCCACCATCACCTTAGCAAATCCTTCTGGAATCGGCTGGCAGTGATAAGTTGTGCCGGGTCCACTAGGATAAACTTGGCCAACAGCCGCCTTGACCTTCAAATTCATCCATCGCGCCATAATGTGGCAATTTTGAGACTCCGTGATACCATCCACGGGATAGCTGGCAGGAGCCGTCAAGACATGCTCCGGCTGAAGCAGCTCGGTGGAAGCCACGCTGCTTCTCCGCTGAGATGGCGGGGTAGCTTCGGGGGAAGCTTCGGTAGGTCGTTTGTTGCGATATGCTGCTTCTCGTACCTCTTCTCGTTCCTCTAGCCCCATTACCCTTTCGTGCAGCGCCTGCATTTGGTCCTGCTCCAGTTTCTTCCTCCTCTCATGGGTTTTGTAACCCCTTGCGTCCGGAAAACCAACCTTCCACGGAATGGAGCCTGGCGTGCCTCGTGTCCATCCAGGGTGCTCGGGATTCCCAAGGGCCATTGTGAGCTCGTCCTTCTCCCTGTTTGGAAGGAACGTCCCTCACTGCGCTGCATCGATATAGTGTCGAAGGTTCTTGACTGGTGTTTGTAGTTGCTCGTCCGTCCAGTGACACTTCCCTGTTACAGGGTCCAAGGTTCCACCAGCCCCGAAGAACCAAGTCCGGCAATGGTCTGGCCAGCGCATTGTCTCTGGTTCGATCCCTTTTTCAAGCAGATCATGCTCAGCCTTGGACCACTTAGGCCGGGCTTTGAGGTAGCCACCTGACCCCGTGCGATGGTGAAGCTTCTTCTTCGCAGCATTTTTCTTGTTTGTCTCCGACATCTTCTTACTCTTTTCCGATGTCTTGTGGGCCACAAATGCGGGCCAGTGATCTTTGATCTTCTCATATTTGCCGATGAATTCTGGTGTCTTTTTTTTCTCGACAAACTGGTTCAGCTCTTTCCTCCACCTCCTCATTAGGCTTGCCATCTTCTTAAGAGCACAAGACTTGATTAATTGCTCTTTAACTGGCTTCTCCGGATCCTCCTCTGGCGGTAGGGTGAAATTTGCCTTCAGCTCAGTCCAAAGATCTTCTTTCTGCATATCATTGACATAAGACACCTCAGGGTCTTCATCCTTAGCAGGCTTATACCATTGCTGGATGCTGATCGGGATCTTGTCCCTAACAAGAACCCCGCACTGAGCAGAAAATGCCTTCCTTGTCCGGATGGGTTCAATCAGTTCGCCGTCGGGCGCGATTTCTATGATCTCAAACTTTTCATCTGAGCTCAACTTTTTCTTCGGGCCTCGTCTCCTTACCGAAGTTGTGCTCGATCCGGAGGGCTAGAAATTATAAGGAAGAAAGACGACAGTAATTAATATGTGTACATATAACAAAACAATGGATGCATCAATTAACTAGTCAGCACGGGCTTAACTAATATATATATATACCTGGCCGGACTCGGTTCGGTGACCGGAGCAGTCAGCACGGTCTCCTTCTTATACCTCCATTGTGTCACCGGAGCCATCATGAACATAGTCCTCCTCTTGTACTGGCATTAATGGGTCGAAGCCATCATAAACATAGCCCTCTTCTTCATCCAGTCCTTCCAGCTGACCATCGGCGTCGAGGAGAAATGACGCAACATCATCACTTCCATTTGCGATTATGTCCCCCAACATCGCTTTCTTTCTTCGTCTCGGGAGTGCTCCATAGTTTCTGCAAATATTTACAACATGTCAATTATTATTCAAACATGGTACAGATGGATATATATATATATATATATATATATATATATATATATTAGTGGCAAACATAGAACTAGCTAGCTAATCACAATAAGGAATCATGTTAGTGGCCTCGACGCTGCTTCTCTAGGGTTTGGGGTCGCCTCGACAGAACGCTTCAAGGGTTTGGGGTGGCCTCGACGACAACGCTCTTTTAACTTGATAAATTTGGGTGGCCTCGAGAGAGTTAATTTGTCGGGTAGGGGCGCGGCGGGAGGGGGTAGGAGACCAACATCGTTTTCTCTCTAGGGTTTGGGTGTCCTCGAGAGTTATCGGGGAGGGGGTATCGGTACCACCCCCTAGCTCGTGTTGAAGTTTCTTCTTTCTCCTCTATTCCTTTCTTTCTTCTTCTCCTCTTCTTTTTCTTCTTCTTCCTCGAGAAAGGAAAATAATTAAGGAAAAGGAAGAAAAGAGAAAGAAGGAAGAAGGAAGAAGAAGAAGAAAAAAAAGAAGAAAAAAAGAGGAGAAGAAGAAAGGAATAGAGGAGAAGAAGAAAAAATAGAATTTTTTTCTTCTATTTTTTCTTCTTTCTCCTCTATTCCTTTCTTCTTCTCCTCTTCTTTTTCTTCTTTTTTCCTCTTCTTATTTATTTCTCCTCTTCTTCCTCTCCTCTTTTTCTCCTTTCTTCCTCTTCTTATTTTCCTTTTTCCTCTCATTCTTTTAGTATTGCTTGTTTTAAAAAAATGTTCAAATAGAAAATTTCGAAAAAAACAAAGGTTTTGCCTAATGCATTGTTCATATGAATATACAAACATTTGCATATTCTACAATAATTAATATCACCAAAAAAATCTATGAACAGAAAAAAAACCTAACTTTTCTAAAAATCTATCTTTTGCATATATGAAAACATTAATACACATATGAACAAAAACATGCTCTGAACAATTTTTGAACATCTACATACACATAGCCACATACATACACATATACATTATATATATAGCCACATACATACACATATATATATACATTGAACAAAAATATTAAACTAATAAAAATGAAAAAAAACAGAGCCGGACCGGCGCGGCGGCTCACAGCGGTGGCGGCGCGCGGGGGCGGGCAACGGCGATGGGGCAGGGGCTCGGGGCGCGGCGCGCGGGGGTGGGCGACGGCGACGGGGCAGAGCCTGGCGGCGATGACGGCGGGCGCGGGCTCGGGGAGGCCGGCGACGACGACGGGCGCGGGCGACGGCGACGGCGATGGCGGGGGGCGGCGGGCGGAGTCGGGGAAGCCTGGCGGCGACGATGTGCTCGGCGTCGTCGGGCGGCAACTGGTGGCGATGAACTCTGCAAAACTGCGAAGTGCTACTTATATACAAGGAGCATTGGTCCCGGTTGGTGGCACCAACCGGGACTAATGCCCCATTTAGTCCCGGTTGGTGCCACCAACCGGGACCAAAGTCCTCTTTTTGGCATCCCAAAGGGCGGGAAGCTGCGGCCTTTAGTCCCGGTTGGTGGCACCAACCGGGACCAATGCCCCCCCTTTAGTCCCGGTTGGTGCCACCAACCGGAACCAAAGGCCCCTGTGTTGCCCGCATCGGGGCCAAAGTTTAGTCCCACCTCGCTAGTTGAGAGGGGCGCGCAGTGGTTTATAAGCCCCACTGCCGCACCCCTCTCGAGCTCCTCTCCATTGCAGGCTTACGGGCCTACTAGCTACTACTTTGCCTGATGGGCCTTCTGGGCCTACTGCGGGCCTGAATCCTGGCCCAAAGTAGGGATTCAAGTCGTATTCAGGCCGTGTGGGCCCAGTAGGTGGCATTTTTTTGTTTTTTTGTTTTCTTTACTTATTGTTGCTATTTTTATTTTTTTCCAGTTTTTTTGTTTTGTTTTCTGCATTATTTATTTTCTTTTGTTTTTTGCTTTATTTTTAATTCTTTTTGCTTTTAGTTTTAGGAAAATTATAAACTTTCTGTTAGTGCCATTACTTTTCAAATTTGAAAACACTTTTTTTTCTTTCTTGCTTTATTTATTTTATTTTGTTTCTACTTACAACAAAATACTTATTATTGTTTTTTGTTTTGTTTTCTGCACTATTTATTTTCTTTTGTTTTTTGCTTTATTTTTTAATTCTTTTTGCTTTTAGTTTTAGGAAAATTATAAACTTTCTGTTAGTGCCATTACTTTTCAAATTTGAAAACACTTTTTTTATTTTTTTTGTTTTCTTTCTTGCTTTATTTATTTTATTTTATTTCTACTTACAACAAAATACTTATTGTTGCTATTTTTAATTATTACGAGGGCCGAACCATAAGACATTAAAGCATTTCAAATGAACTCTGAAAAAGTTGAAAGTTGGCATGGTATCATAAATTGACCCACACATAGCATGTGCATGTACAAAACGGACAATGGTATCATACTCGTCAGTTACAAAAGTGGCATGGTATCATCATAATAGTTGCGGGAGAAAGTCTTCACTTTTTCTTCGCTTGTGTCATTTGCTTATTGCGTCGTAACCATGGATAATCTTCATCGATTATCAGGATGCTGGGTCGGCCTTGACTTTAAAGGGAGGAATTTCATGAAACTTTTCATAATCTTCAGACATGTCTGTCTTGTCCTCCACTCCCACGATGTCCCTTTTTCCTGAAAGAACTATGTGGCGCTTTGGCTCATCGTATGATGTATTCGGTTCCTTATCTTTTCTCTTTCTCGGTCTGGTAGACATGTCCTTCACAATGATAACCTGTGCCACATCATTGGCTAGGACGAACGGTTCGTCAGTGTACCCAAGATTTTTCAGATCCACTGTTGTCATTCCGTACTGTGGGTCTACATGTACCCCGCCTCCTGACAGATTGACCCATTTGCACTTAAACAAAGGGACCTTAAAATCATGTCCGTAGTCAAGTTCCCATATGTCCACTATGTAACCATAATATGTGTCATTTCCCCTCTCGGTTGTTGCATCAAAGCGGACACCGCTGTTTTTGTTGGTGATCTTTTGATCTTGGTCAATCGTGTAAAATGTATTCCCATTTATCTCGTATCCTTTCCAAATCGTAACAGTCGAAGATGGTCCACTGGATAACAAGTACAGCTCATCACAAACAATGTTGTCACCTCTGATACGTGCTTCCAACCAACTGCTGAAAGTCCTGATGTGTTCACATGTAATCCAGTCATCGCACTACTCCGGGTGTTTGGAGCGCAGACTGTTCTTGTGTTCATCAACATACAGGGTCACCAAGGTAGAGTTCTGTAGAACTGTGTAGTGTGCTTGAGACCAAGAATATCCGTCCCTGCATATTATTGAGTCTCTTCCAAGCGTGCCTTTTCCAGTCAGTCTCCCCTCATACCGCGATTTAGGGAGACCTATCTTCTTAAGGCCAGGAATGAAGTCAACACAAAACCCGATGACATCCTCTGTTTGATGGCCCATGGAGATGCTTCCTTCTGGCCTAGCACGGTTATGGACATATTTCTTTAGGACTCCCATGAACCTCTCAAAGGGGTACATATTGTGTAGAAATACGGGGCCCAAAATGACAATCTCGTCAACTTGATGAACTAGGACGTGCGTCATGATATTGAAGAAGGATGGTGGGAACACCAGCTCGAAACTGACAAGACATTGCACCACATCACTCCTTAGCCTTGGTATGATTTCTGGATCGATCACCTTCTTAGAGATTGCATTGAGGAATGCACATAGCTTCACAATGGCTAATCGGACGTTTTCCGGTAGAAGCCCCCTCAATGCAACCGGAAGCAGTTGCGTCATAATCACGTGGCAGTCATGAGACTTTAGGTTCTGAAACTTTTTCTCTGCCATATTTATTATTCCTTTTATATTCGATGAGAAGCCAGTCGGGACCTTCATACTAAGCAGGCATTCAAAGAAGATTTCCTTCTCTCTTTGGTAAGAGCATAGCTGGCAGGACCTTCATACTGTTTTGGAGGCATGTCGTCTTTCTTGTGCAAACGTTGCAGGTCCTCCCGTGCCTCAGCTGTACCTTTTGTCTTCCCATACACGCCCAAGAAGCCTAGCAGGTTCACGCAAAGGTTCTTCGTCATGTGCATCACGTCGATCGAAGAGCGGACCTCTAGGTCTTTCCAGTAGGGTAGGTCCCAAAATATAGATTTCTTCTTCCACATGGGTGTGTGTCCTCCAGCGTCACTCGGAACAACTAGTCTGCCGGGACCCTTTCCAAAGATTACGTGTAAATCATTGACCATAGCAAGTACGTGATCACCGGTACGCATGGCGGGCTTCTTCCGGTGATCTGCCTTGCCTTTGAAATGCTTGACTTTCTTTCGACATTGATGGTTGGTCGGAAGAAATCGACGATGGCCCAGGTACACATTCTTCCTGCAGCTTGCCAGGTATATACTATCGGTGTCAAGTAAACAGTGCGTGCATGTGTGGTATCCCTTGTTGGTATGTCCTGAAAGGTTACTGAGAGCGGGCCAATCGTTGATGGTCACGAACAGCAACGCCTTTAGGTTAAATTCCTCCTGTTTGTGCTCATCCCACGTATGTACACTGTTTCCATTCCACAGCTGTAAAATTTCTTCAACTAATGGCCTTAGGTACACATCAATGTCATTGCCGGGTTGCTTAGGGCCTTGGATGAGAACTGGCATCATAATGAACTTCCGCTTCATGCACATCCAAGGAGGAAGGTTATACATACATAGAGTCACGGGCCAGGTGCTGTGATTGCTGCTCTGCTCCCCGAAAGGATTAATGCCATCCGCGCTTAAAGCAAACCATACGTTCCTTGGCTCACTTGCAAACTCATCCCAGTACTTTCTCTCGATTTTTCTCCACTGCGACCCGTCAGCGGGTGCTCTCAACTTCCCGTCTTTCTTACGGTCCTCACTGTGCCATCGCATCAACTTGGCATACTCTCCGTTTCTGAACAGACGTTTCAACCGTGGTATTATAGGAGCATACCACATCACCTTCGCAGGAACCCTCTTCCTGGGGGGCTCGCCGTCAACATCACCAGGGTCATCTCGTCTGATCTTATACCGTAATGCACCGCATACCAGGCATGCGTTCAGATCCTTGTACGCACCACGGTAGAGGATGCAGTCATTAGGGCATGCATGTATCTTCTGCACCTCCAATCCTAGAGGGCATACGACCTTCTTTGCTGCGTATGTACTGTCGGGCAATTTGTTATCCTTTGGAAGCTTCTTCTTCAATATTTTCAGTAGCTTCTCAAATCCTTTGTCAGGCACAGCATTCTCTGCCTTCCACTGCAGCAATTCCAGTAGGGTACCGAGCTTTGTGTTGCCATCTTCGCAATTGGGGTACAACCCTTTTTTGTGGTCCTCTAGCATGCGATCGAACTTCAGCTTCTCCTTTTAACTTTCGCATTGCGTCCTTGCATCGACAATGACCCGGCGGAGATCATCATCATCGGGCACATCGTCTGGTTCCTCTTGATCTTCAGCAGCTTTGCCCGTTGCAGCATCATCGTGCACATCGTCTGGTTCCTCTTGATCTGCAGGAGCATCACCGTATTCAGGGGGCACATAGTTGTCATCGTACTCTTCTTCTTCGCCGTCTTCGATCATAACCCCTATTTCTCCGTGCCTCGTCCAAACATTATAGTGTGGCATGAAACCCTTGTAAAGCAGGTGGGTGTGGAGGATTGTCCGGTCAGAGTAAGACTTCGTATTCCCACATATAGGGCATGGACAACACATAAAACCATTATGCTTGTTTGCCTCAGCCACTTCGAGAAAATCATGCACGCCCTTAATGTACTCGGAGGTGTGTCTTGAACCGTACATCCATTGCCGGTTCATCTGCGTGCATTATATAATGAAGTGACCAAATTAATAGAAGTTCATCATCACATTAAAACCAAAGTACATACATAATTCTCATCTAACAACATAAAGCTCTTCAGAGCATCTAAATTAATTAAACCATACACTGAAACTATGTAAAACATTTCAATGCGAAAACAAATGCGATCATAATCGCAACCAATGTAACAACTGATCCAACGGCATAATGATACCAAGCCTCGGTATGAATGCCATATTTTCTAATCTTTCTAATCTTCAAGCGCATTGCATCCATCTTGATCTTGTGATCGACGACATCCGCAACATGCAACTCCAATATCATCTTCTCCTCCTCAATTTTTCTAATTTTTTCCTTCAAGAAATTGTTTTCTTCTTCAACTAAATTTAACCTCTCGACAATAGGGTCGGTTGGAATTTCTGGTTCAACAACCTCCTGGATAAATAAAATCTATGTCACGTTGGTCGGCATAATTGTCATAAACAATAAATGAACCAATAGTTATGAAAAGATAATATATACCACATCCGAATCATAGACAGGACGAGGGCCGACGGGGGCGGATACCAAAACCATCGCACTATATAAGATGCAATAATAAAAGTAAGAAAATAATACAAGTATCTATCTAAACATACAAGTAAGAATATTTTTCCTTTCAGAAAGAAGATAAGAACAAGAGGCTCACCACGGTGGTGCCGGCGATGAGATCGGTGCGGGTGATCGACGACGGTGAAGACGGGGACGGGGCGTGACGGACCGCTAAACCTAGACAAATATTAAGGAAAATGGAGCTTGGCGGTCGAGCTTGGAGGGGAGAAAGCTTAAGTAGTGTGGCTCGGGCATTCCATCGAACACCTCGTGTGCATAGGAGGTGAGCTAGAGCACCACAAAGCTCTCCCCTCACCGGCCACGAAAAGCAGAGCACTGGGAGTGCTCTGCTCGCGAGCGGGGGGTATATATAGGCACCACCATTGGTCCCGGTTGGTCGCGTGAACCGGGACTAAAGGGTTGCCTTTGGTCCCGGTTCGTGCCACCAACCGGGACCAATGGTTGTGGGCCAGGAGCGAGGCCCATTGGTCCTGGTTCGACCCACCAAACGGGACCAAAAGGTCCAGACGAACCGGGACCAATGGCCCACATGGCCCGGCCGGCCCCCGGGGCTCAAGAACCGGGTCCAATGCCCCCATTGGTCCCGGTTCTGGATTGAACCGGGACTAATGGGCTGGACCGGCCTGGACCATTGCCCCCTTTTCTACTAGTGTGACCAAGGCTCCCTGTTAGAGTATACGGTCCTAACATCCTTGCACGTAGCTTATCAGGTGGAAGAAGTCTTTGTAACACTTCACTAAAGTAACATGTGTTCCCACCATTCTTCATCCTCCTGACCACCACATTGCCACGTTGTCCATTCTAATGATCAACTATATCTACGCTTACCATTTCAAAACACCCATTCCTCTCCTCTGCATCAACTTTCTATATCTCTCATCTCAGTATGTTCTCTTCTTTTTTCCTCCTTTGTTCCTACTGCACAAGTTTTCTTTGCATGGTAAACAGTATTATCCAAACATTGTTAACCTAAAGTGATGGTCCAGGGGCTTCATGTCCACACACACATCTTACACTAGCCATTATTTGACATTTCTGATTCCACAGTGCCACAACCATGCCCAGATATAAGTTATGATTCCGCTCCTGACACAAGGCACTGCCTATGCGCCTCTGCGTTCCAAGTGGGGGCAATGTGCACTACAAAATCTGCGCATAAACCTGACATGATATCCAAACATTCTTCTTAATTCTCTTGATCAATTAGTTCGTTGCCAGCTTAATTTGCACATAGTTGCACAATATCATCCTTCTACATGATATCGTTGCATCTTGGATGGACTTCTCTGCTTCTTCCATTAGTTTGTCATACTTGCTCTATAAAGAGTCATAGCTTTCAAGAATATCATCAGGACCGCATGTCACGATACCTTGTAAGACCATCTTGGGTATGTAAAAGCTATCAGGGAGCAGGGGTCAACCTTTGAAACCAGCACATATGCACAATACTATTTGTGGAGATATACTTTTCCCAGAGCTTAACAGACAACTGCTCATTCACTTTCTTATTTCCTTTCATCTTGTCATCCACATCCACAAGATATGGTTTTGATTAGCATTAATTTCTAGAGTACGGCGAGAAGGAGCCCATTAATCCATGTTTGAAAAAATCAGCATCGCCAGCTCAAGAAAGCGTCATCTTGCAGTGGGTGGTTGTGATGTGCCACACTAGAATTACATCTAAGTATGTGGGCAGGTCGAGGCAGATACAACCGTACCACTTAGTTCGCTCATTGTGAGCATCAGACAACGATGTGATGACCCTAGAAGAAGATGCCTAGCTCCTCATGATCTATTTTAGGACTGTTTGCTGATCATTCAATATCACTAACATGATCATGATATTTCTCCAATTTTTCTTTAGGAACATTAATATGAGCAGCAAAATATTTACACAGAGTAACAATTGTATCAAAATCAAGTCCATACATAGAACAAGGCTTGTGAAATTTAAAAGTTCCAGAAAAAGACTTAACATTTATAATTTATAACTGACTCCTTAACTTTGGGGATCTCCAAATATTTAGTGTTACGAGATGTTCTCAACATTTATCACCAGTATTCTTCTCACTAAAGCAACCTCCAAAAGACATATCAAGTGTTTCTTTATCATATCGAGAAAGTCGCGCGTAGAAGTTTTTAACAATCATCTCTTTGGAAAGCCAACGAGTAGGGCATTTAAGTATCAAGGATATAAGCCTCCACCAAGTTTGGTTCGTGCTTTCACCGAAGCGAGACAAAAATTTATAAATATAATTCATGTCCCCATGTACATGTTGAGCTGGATGAAACTTGAAGATAAATTCAGTATATAATCCATTCCATTTCATAGCAAAGGGATAATCCAATAACCTAATCAAACATTTCTCTCCAAAGATCGGAATATTTTCTTCAAAACCCCATCCTCTTGTAAACCTGAAAGCTTAAAAAGACCACATAGTTCAAGAAGATGGCGCAAATTGTCCTCAAGAGCGGACCATCACCTCCATAACGGTTAGCCCTCACATGGTTCCAGAAATCCAATAGGGATCCTATAAGGTGTTCCAGAAGGTGGAGGTTTTCTCCAAACCACATGGGTGGCATAGGCGACACCGCCTGCTAACAAGTTATGAACATCAAGCAAATCCTTAGTGGACTAAATTAGCAAAAAAATAATCAAGCTGAGTAAATATTTATCTCACCAAATTGCACTTACAAAAGCACTACGCTCCCGAAAATGGTTAAAAAAAGAGTCTTGATAACACTTAAGTGAAGCGATCTATCATAGCCTTTTCGCTTAGTAAGGATGTCAAGCCCAACGAGAAGTAGGAGGAATCAGTTGACGGAAACTAGTAAGAGTTCACTGTAAAGCTACAAAGAGTGTCTCTTGGTTTGATCGAAAGCAAGAGTAATTACGAAAAAACAAAATAACAATAGTGCAACAAGTGGCCCAATCCTCACTTATGCTAAGCACAAGCTGACTGTTTTAGTTCTAGGGATCAAGGCGTTCCCGCATTTAGTTCCTGTTCATTGCTATGATTGTTTGTTGCGCGGTGAAAAGATTGTTTTAGTTTTAGGGATCAAGGCGTTCTCGCATTTAGTTACTGCTCATTGCTATGATTGTTTGTTGTGCGGTGGAAATTATGGCCGCTTCTTTTATTTCAAAATAATTTCCGGTATTTTCTTGGAATTTTTTAAGCTTTGAATAATTGATTTTCCTTTTGGTATGTTTTCACCCACTTTTCATGTTGTCCGGTAATTTCCTAAGAATTTTCCTCTCTGTGTGTTTTGAAGGGGAAAATACATTAGAATTGGGCAATAATATGCAAAATATTGATAATGAAGAGGAAACTGTAATAAGAAATAGTGATGTAAAATGGACGTATCGCTCCTCCATTCGCCTGGACCCATCCACGTCTTTGTCCCGATCGCTCTTGACGTTCCGTCCCACCACCACATATGGTACGCCTTCACTGCCGCCACCACCGACTGGACAGCCAGAGGGCGGAGGAGGAAGTTCCCGTGCGAGGTTCTCAGAGTGATGGTCGACGACGCTTGCTCTCGTGGACAGTGGAGATCTGACCCGAACAACATTGTGCACATCGTATTCTTGAGAATGCGGCTAGCGGCCTCCCCACCCTGCCAGGCATTGACGAAGATAGGCTGCTCGGTGTGGGCGCGCTTCCCTTTTTTTTATTCTGCTCGAGGATTGTTGCACCCGGGAAATCGACCAGTACCGACGTTTTGGGCAGGCCCTTAAGTTTTTAATTATCGAGCTCAAATCTTTCCCCGAGTGCCTGGTTGTCGAGTGTCTGTAAAAAACACTCGGCAACGCTTCGGTGGAAGGGTGCATGTCGAGTGCGGTTTGCCGGCTGTAACACTCGGCGAAGTCTTTGCTGAGTGTACCTAGTAGTCAGGGAAAAACCGATTTCCAATAGTGCATAGCTAAAGCAGAGGCCAAGTCAAGCTGTTTTGGGGGGCTCGCCGGAGCACAGAGCTCGAACTAGCTCGGCCAGAGGAACAGCAAGCTTGCGGGCGGCACGGGCTGAGCCCAGGCCATGTCCACCCTGACTTACGGAGGCGCGTAAATATTTTCGGACATGCATGGTGTTAGAATTGTGTCGAATATTATTGTACAAGTTAGGTTACAGTTGGACTTGGTTTTGGACTGTGTGTAGACAGGGTAGGAGTTGTGTCCTAATAGGACACCTGTATCCTAGGCCTCTCATATATATCGGGGGTAGACACACGATGTAACATATGCCAACATAATAGTACAGGCGCGCAGGGGGAGCCGGCGGCGTTTGCCGGCGCCCGGGTGGCCGGTGTGCGGTATTGTGATGGTGTCATGGGGAGGAGCGCCCGTAGTCATGCCCCGGGGATGTAGCCATATCGGTGAACCTCGTTAACAAATCTTGGTGTCCTGCCTCGTGTGATTGTTGGTTCTCGGTAGATCGACGGAGCGCCTCGAATTTATTCTAACAAGTGGTATCATGAGCAAGGTTCGATTTGAGGCTGCGGTTGTTGATCTAGAGGTGATGACGCCGAAGGCTGCGAAAGAAATTAGTTCGATCCATGGTGTCAGGCAATCGGGAGCAATCTCGTTGGTGGTGGATGGCAAACCAGGACTATCGATGGAATTTTCCGAAGCGGCGGAAGTCGGCGAGTACACGAAGGAATTGGAAGCGGGAGGCCAATCGATTTGCACCAGGAGTTTTCGGCGGCGGCGCGGGATAGCGCTAGTAGCAGGTCAGATCGGATCGGTTCCGATCAAAACCAGGAGCGGAGTGCGTGCAGGCAGGGCCACGTAGCAGCGCAACACGGGTCTTGGCCCACGCGGGGCTCCGCCCATGAGGGAGCGACGACCAGGGGAGCAAGTCCCAGGAGCCAGCTCGGGCGCAATACGTGGCGAGGTCCTAGGGATGAGACTTGCCTGCTCCCTCCGTGTGTGCCCATCCGTGCTCCCGCTTACGTGGCTTGATTTGATTGGAACAAAATAAGGCGCGGCCCCACCCTCTTAAAATCAGGGGGGAGATGATTAGAATAGAAAGACAAAAGAAAAAAAGACAACCGTAGGATGGAGTGGGAGCACGGATGGGAGCATGGAGAGGGAGCAGGCAAGCCGGATCCAGGTCCTAGTTCGGCTGGCTCGTGCGTGCATGCCGGAATTGTGTGCAGCAGATTGACACGAGTTTTTTGTTGGAAAAAAGGGCGTCAGAGAACACCATGATGCGTGCATTGATGAGCAGGAAAGATAGTAAACCAAATCTATAGTAACTAGGTGTGGTGGACATGGAATTCTTTAGATAAAAGTTCAAAACGAACCTTGAAGTTGTATACGAAAGCTAAATCAAACCCTGAACTTTGAATCCCGGAAATTAACACTCTGAACTTGTAATCTCGGTCTATTTTGGACCCTAGACCTGTTTGGCACACTGGGAATAAGAAAATCCCGGCCGGGATAACCTGCTACTCTGAATTTGGGCCGGCCCACTATAACACAACAAGAAATCATGAACTTTAAAATATATTCGCGCATTTCTAAATTTTCCAGCAGTTAAAAAACATTCCAGTTTTCTATTTATCGCACAAATTTAATTCATTTTGTGTTTTGAATTTTTTCTGGAATTTTGAAATTCTATTCGCATTTTTAAAAGCTGCTTGTGATTCTAAAAACAACTATAAAAAATGTTCAGAGTTTCAACAGTTTTTCACATGCTATGAAAATGTTTCGGATTTTCAAAAATTGTGTCACATTTTACAAATAATGTTTTTATAATTTTGTAAATAATTTGTTTAGAAAATGTTTCGGATCGTTGGCTACGTACTCGTGTGGGCTGGCCGACTAGACATGAAGCGAGCTTTTCTTTTCTGAAAGTTGTACAAAAAATTTAAGTGCAAACACTTTTTGAAACATAAACATAATTTTAATGTGTGAATGCTTTTTGAAAATTTAGAAAATAGGAACAAATTTCGAAATCTGAACAAATTGTAAGAAAATATTTCGTGACATCTAAAAAATATCGCAGGTTTTATGAAAATGTACGGACCAATTCAAACAAATGTTTATATAATTTATAGTAATATTTGTGTGATTCAAAAAATGTTTCGTACAATTGAAAAAATGTAGCATTTCAATAATGTTCATGAGTTTCAAAAAATGTGTTTGTGACATTTTCAAACAAAAATGTGTGTACAATGTAAAGAAAAAGTGTGTGTGTTGTAAAAATTTGTGTCTTACATTTAAAAGAATATACTTGGCATGTTTTTGAAAACAGTGTCTACATATTTAAAAATGGTGAACCATGCAGAAGAGTGTTCGTTTGGTTCTATAAAATGTTTATTGTCATTGAGAAAATGTAAACATGCATTTGGAAAAAATATAACCATGTATTCACAAAAATGAAAAAATTTAATTTAAAAATGTACATAATGTATATGGAAGTATCAAAAGTTTATCAAAAAATATTTTATGTGTGCGTTAAAAATGTACATTGGATAAGAAGAAAAAATAGACATGAGTAAAAAAGAGAAAAGAAAAAAAATAGAAAAAGGAAAAAAACAGAGCAGTGCGCGCACGCGAGCGACGACGTTAATGGGCTGGCCTAATTCAGCAAATACCGGCTAAGTCCACTCAAGGTTTAAAATAGACCGGGATAAGGGAGTTTGGTGTGCTGATTTCAGGGATTGAGAGTTCAGGGTTTGATTTAGCTTTAGCTGACAAATTCAAGGTTTGTTTTGGACTTTTTTCAATTCTTTACACGGAGAAGGCTACAAGGGATGTTGTTTTGACTTTCTTTGCTTTGTACATGGGTTGTACGTGATGGCAGCATGAAGGTGTGTCGAGACGCCGCGTCGCATATTCATATAAGATCAACAGGAGTTGGCGGGTGGATCCACCGTTATTTTTTGGTCTGATGGCTACATGTTTTCTCAAGTGTTGCATCAAGGATGTGATCTGTTGGTGCGAAGGAATGCTTGATTGTGTAGCGGAATGCCAAGTTGATGAAGATGGATGTGCGTGGTGAGGATGGCGACGTGCGTATAAGGCTCGAAGGAGTCTGGAGCATGTTGTGACAGGATCATGCAAACAAAGGGCGTCAAGCAATGCACGGAGAAGTGCGGGGCGGACACGACGCGGGGTGGAGCATGGTTGCAGTCGGATAACTTCGGCTGGGTCGGACTGGACTGTCTGACGGATCGACGGGGATGCCGGTCAAAGAAGAAGACGGTGGTGATTTCAGCGACGACGACATAGGAGCGTGATGCTGATGGTGGCCGACTTCTGGGGCGTGGAAACACGTTGGTGCAGGCCCGAGGGCTTGTGTGGCTTCGACAGACTATGGCGCGGGGTTGATTCAAGACGGTGCCCACATGAGAGCTTGAAGTCGACATGGCGCGGGAGGGTGGCACGTACAACCACCATGGAGTCATGTTGAAGGTGGAGCTGGAGTCCGGCGGAAGACTTCACTTTGTGCTGATGGTGGGGCTACGGCGTAAGAATTCGGAAAGTCGAAGCCTATTTCAGCGGGATAGCGAGAGACACGTGGATCGGACTGGGTACCAGTGGTCTGATGGAGACGTCATAGTCGGCATTGGTCGGTGATGATCGGTGGTTCTCTGCAGTGGGGGTTGAGGCAGTGGGGGCTAGCTACCCGGGAGACTCGACCAGGACAGCAGAGGCTCGACGCGGTGATAGCGGCGAGGCGTGCGGTAAGCACGGGACACAGCGACAGGCCAAGGCACTGGTGGTCAGACATGTGGTCAGGCAAATTGTGCAGGGGGTGCTGAAACAGTGTTGACGAGTACCAGATTCGAGTTGGTGACTGGGTCTATCGGTGCCGGTTGATGGACAAGAGTTGACCATGAAGAATCTGAGAAAGTGGCGGGAAGTCTGGAATTGTCAAAACAGAGAGAGTACATGGCTGTATATTCTGTGGTGTTCAGTGCACATGGCAAAGTGCGGATGACAAATACAGAAGGAGGCAGAGTGCTATAGCTGTGAGACATGCCAGAGACTATCCGGAAGAAGGGTGAGACAACTGCAAATTTAACTCAGGGTGACACATGGTGACACAGGGCGACACCGCCTGCTAACAAGTTATGAACATCAAGCAAATCCTTAGTGGACTAAATTAGCAAAAAAAATCAAATTGAGTAAATATTTATCTCACCAAATTGCACTTACAAAAGCACTACGCTCCCGAAAATGGTTAAAAAAAGAGTCTTGATAACACTTAAGTGAAGCGATCTATCATAGCCTTTTCGCTTAGTAAGGATGTCAAGCCCAACGAGAAGTAGGAGGAATCAGTTGATGGAAACTAGTAAGAGTTCACTGTAAAGCTACAAAGAGTGTCTCATGGTTTGTTCGAAAGCAAGAGTAATTACGAAAAAACAAAATAACAATAGTGCACCAAGTGGCCCAATCCTCACCTATGCTAAGCACAAGCTGACTGTCTTAGTTGTAGGGATCAAGGCGTTCCCGCATTTAGTTCCTGTTCATTGCTATGATTGTTTGTTGCGCGGTGAAAAGATTGTTTTAGTTTTAGGGATCAAGGCGTTCTCGCATTTAGTTACTGCTCATTGCTATGATTGTTTGTTGTGCGGTGGAAATTATGGCCGCTTCTTTTATTTCAAAATAATTTCCGGTATTTTCTTGGAATTTTTTAAGCTCTGAATAATTGATTTTCCTTTTGGTACGTTTTCACCCACTTTTCATGTTGTCCGGTAATTTCCTAAGAATTTTCCTCTCTGTGTGTTTTGAAGGGGAAAATACATTAGAATTGGGCAATAATATGCAAAATATTGATAATGAAGAGGAAACTGTAATAAGAAATAGTGATTTAAAATGGACGTATCGCTCCTCCATTCGCCTGGACCCATCCACGTCTTTGTCCGGATCGCTCTTGACGTTCCGTCCCACCACCACATATGGTACGCCGTCACTGCCGCCACCACCGACTGGACAGCCAGAGGGCGGAGGAGGAAGTTCCCGTGCGAGGTTCTCAGAGTGATGGTCGACGACGCTTGCTCTCGTGGACAGTGGAGATCTGACCCGAACAACATTGTGCACATCGTATTCTTGAGAATGCGGCTAGTGGCCTCCCCAGCCTGCCAGGCATTGACGAAGATAGGTTGCTCGGTGTGGGCGCGCTTCCCTTTTTTTTTATTCTGCTCGAGGATTCTTGCACCCGGGAAATCGACCAGTACCGACGTTTTGGGCGGGCCCTTAAGTTTTTAATTATCGAGCTCAAATCTTTCCCCGAGTGCCTGGTTGTCGAGTGTCTGTAAAAAACACTCGGCAACGCTTCGGTGGAAGGGTGCATGTCGAGTGCGGTTTGCCGGCTGTAACACTCGGCGAAGTCTTTGCTGAGTGTACCTGGTAGTCGGGGAAAAACCGATTTCCAATAGTGCATAGCTAAAGCAGAGGCCAAGTCAAGCTGTTTTGGGGGGCTCGCCGGAGCACAGAGCTCGAACTAGCTCGGCCAGAGGAACGACGAGCTTGCGGGCGGCACGGGCTGAGCCCAGGCCATGTCCACCCTGACTTACGGAGGCGCGTAAATATTTTCCGACATGCATGGCAAGTAAGAAGTATAAATTCTCAGGAAAATACCTCCCTCCGCGAAGAAATATAAGAGCGTCTAGATCACTACTCTTATATTTCTTTATGGAGGGAGTACTTAGTTTCTGAGACTTTTATTCATCTTATAGTTACACAGGCTAGGACGATACAATATATATGGAAACAAAGAGCGAGCACGCGCACACACGCACGGACGGCAGGGATCCATCCATCCATAGGATGCAGCAGCGAGGGATCCCCATTTTATTTAGCTGCAAATACAAGCAGTAGATATAGGTCGAACACATGTATCCACCGAAGCCAAACATACGGAAGTCAGCAGACACGTATGCTAGCCATGATGGATAGATGGATCAAACCCCAAGTTTGTAGGCGCCGATGGCATTGAGTTTCTCTGAGGAGCGGCCCAAGAAGGCGAGGATGGAGCCGCCCTGGAAGCTGAAAGTACTTATGGTAGACGGTGCCCCGTATGGCCCATACGGATCAGAAGCCCGGTCAGTGACAAATTTAAGCGAGGTGACAAACTTGCCATCGCTGGTGCCGTAGACAGTGATCAGGCGCTCGTCTTCACCAATGTTAATCTGCATAAAATAAGTATGCAGGTAGATCACAAGATATATAAGTAAAAATTAAACAAATATATACGTACTCTTTCCAATATCACATGCACGTACGTACCACGTGGGGTTTACCGGTCTGGGAGCCCCATGGACCCGAGGGGATTAGTTGCCCTGCCATGTCAAGATAGCTGAACGAGATGCCGTTGATGACCCCGCCGGCCCCTTCGCAGGAGGAATCAGTGCTCCAAATCTGGATGCTCACAAGCCTTTTGGGCGGATTGAGAGCATTAATGTCCCAGTGATTACCTCCTTGGCCGCCATACGGGCCGATCTTCATCGCCGGCGTTGACTGCATGCACGGACGCGGTTAATCGATGGAGGAGTATATCTTTTGTTAGGTTACCTATACAATAATAAAGTAATTGATCTTCACTAGTGATCTAAAACATCATATATTAGTCTACAAAACAAAGGAAGTAGAAAGCTAGATAGGCAGTAGGCTGATACTCCTACCATATCGTCGCGTGCTTGGAGATCTCTTTCTGTTCTAGTCTTTGCAAGGAATGCTAGCTGCTTGCTTGCTTTGTGGCCGTCCTTGAACCAAAATGCCCGCCTATTTATAGCGAAACTTTTCAGCACCTACAAGTCGTATGGTACTACCACGATGATAGATGGCAACAATTTTGTTTGTCATGCTGCACTATTCCTATTTTCTATACCTTTCTTCAGCACAGCGCAACTGGTAGTTGCTGGTTTGTTGTCATCAATGGATAAAAGAAAAATATCCGGATGTAGCCAACTGCCAACCAAAATATTATCCCTGAGATCATTTCTCAAATTTATTTTGTACATATATTAAGCAAATTTTGCACAAACATGCCTACCAAAATGAGAAGTGGAATGATCACTAATAGCATGGGATGGAGAACACACCAACTAGATGTTAAAGGAAAAACAAGCTGCCGGCCGATGGAAATGCATGTCAACAAAAACAAGTTGCATGCAGAGCAGAGCAGGTTATCTGCTCTTGTTTTCTAATGTGAGCAGAGTAGGTTAGGGCATTTCTAACCAATCCCAATAACCAGTTAGAGGAGTAAAACAAACCGCGACCTAACCGATCCCCAGTCGGCGTTAGTGGAGTAAAAATTATACTCAGCCGCGGCGAATCTCCCTGTATTTACTCCACCACTCGGCGATTGAGTAAAAATATCTTCCCTCCCTCCTCTCCTTACCCTCCTTCCCCTCGCCCATCCGTCGGAGCCTCCTGCGCCGTTCCCTGCCGCCCCCTCTCCTCCCAATGGCCGGACGCGCCTGGTGGCCAATGGTCCCCTCCGCGGATCCGCCGCTACTCCCCCGGTTCATCCTCTAGCGGCGCATCTTTGAGCCGCCACCGCTCACCCGATTCGCCCGCCGCCGCCCGGTTTGCCGACTTCCCCCAGCAACCACCGTCGCGGCCGCCGCAAAGGACATATATCAGTGTCCGGCAGCGCGCGTGGGGGACATGGGTGGTGGAGGTCACCGACCGGGAGACCCACAAGAGGAAGTGGGCCGGGTCGTACCACACGGCGGAGCCCGCGGTGATGGAGTATGAATAGTAGCAAGTCTGGTTCCACGACACTGCCATGAGGCTGAACTTCCCGTTTGGGATTGCGTCGGTCCACCTCATCCCGCCAGCACCGGGTGTGGTAAGCGCGACGATGGCTCGGGAGGACCGAGAGGCGAGGGAGCGCCTCGAGGCATAGTCCACTGAGGAGGCGTACAGTGAGGACCTCCGCCGCCAGCACCCCGAGCTCGTGGAGGCAGAGCGGGCGATATTCGCTGAAAATGGCGGGAGGTCATCGTCATCTCCGGCGACAAGGTGTAAGGTTGTGGCCTGTCGAAGAAAGATTGGCCTGACCTCCACTATGACCCATAAAGATGAGTAGTCTAGTGTAGTTTAAGTTTAGTGGAGTTTAAGTTTGAATTTATGTTTAATGTTCTGTTGTCAAGACTATGTTTGTTGAACTTATGTTTAAATGTATGCAAATTTCAGTTGAAACTCGGTTGAATTAATGCAAATTTATGTTTTACTATGCTAAGTTTAGGGGGTTGGCTAGAACCGACAAAAACTTAATGGAGTATAGTAGAGTATAAATACTCCACTAAGGCTTACTTGGTCTGATGCTTCTCTATTTTATAGGGGCTCGGTAAGAAATGCCCTTAGCTCTATGCATCTTGCTGCACTAGTAGAAAAGGGGGCATTTGTCCCGGTTCGTAAGGGCCTTTAGTCCCGGTTCATGAACCGGGACTAATGGGTCGTTACTCATACCTCCCCCCTTTAGTCCCGGTTCTAACACGAACCGGGAAAGATGGTCCTCCACGTGGCCGGTGCGCTAAGCCCAGGCAGGGGGGCCTTTGGTACCGGTTGGTGGCACCAACCGGGACCAAAAGGCATCCACGCGTCACCATTCCAGTGGCTGGGGTTTTAGTTTTTTTTTTGAAATGGAGGGGGGGGGTTGGGGGTTTTGGGGGATTAATTTAGGTGTTTCAGATATTGTGTCAGCTAGCTAATTAATAGAGAGAAGTGTCCTCTCTTATGTCTGTGCTTGGTCGACACTACGTACTATACATGGAGAGGCCCTCGACGCACTAGCTAGTAAGAAAATGAAAGGAACCATTAAGTACAGAAGTTCGTCATGCATACCGAGAGAAGTGATCGATCGACCTCTCCTTCTCCAAGAGATTGGTCGAACAACAAGTTTTCGTATTATCTATCCGACGCTATTGGCTACATACATATACAATATGTAAGATCTCTTAATTACAATCCCCTAGCAATTGAAATCAACTTCCACATGGTATTCTTCGGCATTATTGATGACGTGGTCAAGAAAGAATCCCGCCAATTCCTCTTGAATTGCTTTAATGCGATCTGGTTCTAGGAGTTCATTCCGCATCTCCCACGTCTAATTTGAAGAAGGGAGTTAATTAATACATATATATGAATTAAACTCAACAGAAATGATGGTGTAACAAAATAAAATTGTGAATATTATTGCTTACGCACTTCATATTGTCTTTTAGAGTAGCCCCGCTTATTTTTTAAAGTCACGTTGTAGATGAACTCGAACATGTAGTATCCACATAAATCATTCCCTTGTTCCCGCCACAAGCACTTTACGAGAAATAGAGGTCAATCAAACTGATAATGAAGCATTATAAATGCCATTTATGAAAGTATAGCTATAGAATCAACGGGAGATGCGCGCAACTAGCTAGCCAGTAGTACTTACTTTCGGGTATGTATATCGCAGCTCCTTCGGCAGTCCCGGAGCTTCTGCGGTGAACTGTTTCCAAACCCTGCAAGACAAAAAATAATAATTATTACTTGAGATATCAGGAAATGAACAAAAAGTTGCCGATATGGTGCGATAATGATCGATTGAACTTACTTGTTGAGAAATTGAGTCATGTCCGCATAGGTTTCGGGATCTTTTCGTCTCGAGTCTAAGACGGTTACTAGTCCCCACTCAAGCTTAATCTCTAGAAGAACATAGTGGAAGCTGCGCTTGCATGCATGACTCATCAATTACATTACTATAACCTCGCTCGAGTAATAAGGGAAACCGAATATGCACACGACAGTAACACTCACTTGAAGTTGTAAGGAAAGAGTATGGTATCTTTGTTTTGATTTTTGATCAACGATTGTAGCAAGTTGGCCTCGGCCTCTTCGGCGTGCTTTTTAACCAGAAATTCATCTATGATATTTGTGTTAATGATCCCAAAATCATAAATTTCTTGTTTTCTGCACTCGACGATCTTCAATCTGCATAATATATTGAGGATAATTAATTATAAATACATGCAATGAAAGAGCCGAGCTATATATAGAGACTTAATGATAGAAATAGTACTTACAGGCAGTAGCAAAAGACCGTTAATTTATCGATGGCCTTTTGATTGAAGAACGCGAAGAACTCCTCAAATGGAACACACAACATATCAGTTCCAACGAGGTCGTGCTCTTCTTTAATGTTCAGATACAAACTATTCGTCCCCCCAGACTCTCTGCAGGTTTTCATGTACCAATTATGAAATCTTCGCATCATCATTGTTACAGATTTTTCATCTTTGACGAGAGGCTTCCCGTACTCGTATCTGTGTTCGTCCATCTCCCTGAAATCAGGAAGTTGATCGTCAGGCAGGTAATCTTGTAGATTGCCATAACCGTCCACCATCCCCGGAGCATTAGCAACGATGTTGCCGCTAGACACATTGAGCGGGGGGGGGGGCACGATTGGTTTGCTTGTTCGCTGAGCTGGTCAATTTTTTTCGCAGCTGCTCGTTCTCTTGACCTTTGATGTCTGACAGTACTTCCCGACCGCTCCGCTTGGAGATATGTCTGTTCAGTAATGCGCTCATAGTTGGTTCTCCGCGGAGACTTTTCCGGTTTCCTCGGGGCATCGAGAGTGCGCTTTGCTTTCACCGGATCTACCTTCTCCTCCAGAGGTGGGTGTCTCTTTGCTTTCACCCCTTCAAAGAACACCTTCACGTGGGTCCGCACGATCGTTGCATTTTCCTCCTCGGTCCTCTCGTATGGTAACTTCTCTAGAGGCTTGAGAGGTGGACCGTATCTGTATTGCCTCTCGCCTCTTGCTGTGCTGCTAGACGCCGGAGCAGACGGAGCAGCTGCGGCGTCTGTCTTCTTTCGTGCTTGCTTACGAGGCGGAGGAGAAGGACTACAATGCGCTGGAGCAGCCTGGGCGGCGGCGGGTCTCTTCCACCCTTGTTGGCGAGGCGGAGAAGGAGGAGGCTGCTGGCTGCTCGGGCGCGCCGGCGCAGGCGGAGAAGGAGGCGGAGTGCCGCCACGCGCCGGAGAAGGAGGCCCAGTGCCCTGATCGTCACTCGCCGGAGGAGGAGGCGGTGGAGGAGGCGGAGTGCCCTGACTCGCCGGAGGAGGAGGAGGAGGCGGAGGCGTCCAGTTCGGGAGGTTGATGAGCTCCTTCCGCCATAGGCATGGAGTCTTCAGAGCAGAACCCAGCCTAGTCTCCCCTTCACCGGTAGGGTGGTCAGGCTGGAGGTCCTCAAATCCCTCCGTTATTTCATCCACCATCACCCTAGCATATCCTTCTGGAATCGGCCGGCAGTGAAAAGTTGCGCCGTGTTCAGTAGGATAAACAGAGCCAACAGCCGCCTTGACCTTCAAATTCATCCATCGCGTCATAATGTGGCAATTTTGAGACTCCGTGATAGCATCCACGGGATAGCTGGCAGGAGCCTCCAAGACATGCTCCAGCTGAAGCAGCTCGGTGGAAGCCACGCTGCTTCTCCGCTGAGATGGCGGGGTAGCTTCGGGGCAAGCTTCGGCAAGTCGTTTGCTATGATCTGCTGCTTCTCGTTACTCTTCTCGTTCCTCTAGCCCCATTACCCTTTCGTGCAGCGCCTGCAGTTGGCCCTGCTCCAGTTTCTTCCTCCTCTCGTGGGTTTTGTAACCCCCTGCGTCCGGAAAACCAACCTTCCACGGAATGGAGCCTGGCGTGCCTCGTGTCCGTCCAGGCTGCTCAGGATTCCCGAGGGCCATTGTGAGCTCGTCCTTCTCCCTGTCTGGAACGAACGCCCCTCGCTGCGCTGCATTGATATAGTGCCGAAGCCTCTTGACTGGTATTTTCAGTTGCGCGTCCGTCCAATGGCACTTCCCTGATACAGGGTCCAAGGTTCCGCCAGCCCCGAAGAACCAAGTCCGGCAACGGTCTAGCCAGTTCATTGTCTCTGGTTCGATCCCTTTTTCAAGCAGATCATTCTCAGCCTTGGACCACTTAGGCCGGGCTTTGAGGTAGCCACCTGACCCCGTGCGATGGTGAAACTACTTCTTCGCAGCATTTTGCTTGTTTGTCGCCGACATCTTCTTACTCTTTTCCGATGTCTTGTGGGCCACAAATGCGGGCCAGTGATCTTTGATCTTCTCATATTTGCCGATGAATTCTGGTGTCTCTTCTTTGTCGACAAACTTGTTCAGCTCTTTCCTCCACCTCCTGAATAGGGTTGCCATCTTCTTAAGAGCACAAGACTTGATTAATTGCTCTTTAACTGGCTTCTCCGGATCCTCCTCTGGCGGTAGGGTGAAATTTGCCTTCAGCTGAGTCCAAAGATCTTCTTTCTGCATATCATTGACATAAGACACCTCAGGGTCTTCCTCCTTAGGCTTATACCATTGCTGGATGCTGATCGGGATCTTGTCCCTAACAAGAACCCCGCACTGAGCAGAAAATGCGTTCTTTGTCCGGATGGGTTCAATCGGTTCGCCGTCGGGCGCGATTTCTACGATCTCAAACCTTTCATCTGAGCTCAACTTTTTCTTCGGGCCTCGTCTCCTTACCGAAGTTGTGCTCGATCCGGAGGGCTAGAAAAAGGAAGAAAGACGAGAGTTAATTAATATGTGTACATATACCAAAACAATGAATGCATCAATTAACTAGTCAGCACGGGCTTAACTAATATATATATATACCTGGCCGGACTCGGTTCGGTCACCGAAGCAGTCAGCACGGTCTCCTTCTTGTACCTCCATTGGGTCACCGGAGCCATCATGAACATAGCCCTCTTCTTGTACCGGCATTAATGGGCCGGAGCCATCATGAACATAGCCCTCTTCTTCACCCAGTCCTTCTTGACCATCGGTGTCGTTGAGAAATGACGCAACGACATCACTTCCTTGTGCGATTATGTCCCCCAACATCGCTTCTGTTGCTTCGTCTCGGGAGTGCTCCATAGTTTCTGCAAATATTTACAACATGTCAATTATTATTCAAACATGGTACAGATGGATATATATTAGTGGCAAACGTAGAACTAGCTAGCTAATCACAATAAGGAATCATGTTAGTGGCCTCGACGCTGCTTCTCTAGGGTTTGGGGTGGCCTCGACACAACGCTTCAATGGTTTGGGGTGGCCTCGACGACAACACTCTTTTAACTTGGTAAATTTGGGTGGCCTCGAGAGAGTTAATTTGTCGGGTAGGGGCGCGGCGGGAGGGGGTAGGAGACCAACATCGTTTTCTCTCTAGGGTTTGGGTGTCCTCGAGAGTTTTGGTCGAGCGAGAGGGTCGAGGGGGGTGCTGCCGTGGTATAAGTTATCACGGTCGAGAGGGGGTATATATATCGACCGCCCCTCATGTCGAAGTTATCTCGAGGGGGTTATATCGACAACGACACGACATACATATACATGGGAAAATAAGGAAAAGGAAGAAAAGAGGAAGAAGGAAGAAGGAAGAAGGAAGAAGAAGAAGAAAAAAAAGAAGAAAAAAAAGAGGAGAAGAAGAAAGGAATAGAGGAGAAGAAGAAAAAATAGAATTTCTATTTTTTCTTCTTCTCCTCTATTCCTTTCTTCTTCTCCTCTTCTTTTTCTTGTTTTTCCTCTTCTTATTTATTTCTCCTCTTCTTCCTCTCCTCTTCTTCTCCTTTCTTCCTCTTCTTATTTTCCTTTTTCCTCTCATTCTTTTAGTATTGCTTTGTTTAAAAAAATGTTCAAATAGAAAATTTCAAAAAAAAACAAAGGTTTTGCCTAATGCATTGTTCATATGAATATACAAACATTTGCATATTCTACAATAATTAATATCACCAAAAAAATCTATGAACAGAAAAAATCCTAACTTTTCTAAAAATCTATCTTTTGCATATATGAAAACATTAATACACATATGAACAAAAATACATATATGAACAAAAACATGCTCTGAACAATTTTTTTATACATTTTGAACATCTACATACACATAGCCACATACATACACATATACATTATATATATATATATGAACAAAAAAATTAAACTAATAAAAATGAAAAAAAACAGAGCCGGGGCGGCGCAACGGCTCACAGCGGGGGCGGCTAGCTATGACGATGGCGACGGTGGGGGCGGCGAGGGCGCCGGCGCGTGGGGGCGGGATGGGGCAGGGGCTCGGGGCGGCACACGGTGATGGGGACGGCGGTCTCGGGCGGCACACGGCGACATGGACAAGGAGGATGGGCTCGGGGGGGGCACGCGGCGACGGGGACGAGGATGGCGGGCTCGGGGAGGCCGGCGATGAGGACGGCGCGGGCTCGGGGAGGCCGACGACGAGGACAACGCGGGCTCGGGGAGGCCGGGGACTTGGACGGTGCGGGCTCGAGGGGAGGCGACGGCCTTGGCGGCGGCGGCGGCGACGGCGAGGTGGAGCAGCCTGACGCCGTCGATGAGCTCGGCATCGTCGGGGGATGGGGGCAACTGGCGATGAAAACTGAGAATTTTTCACAAGTCTTTGCTTATATAGCAAAAGCCATTGGTCCTGGTTCATGGCACGAACCGGGACCAATGCCCCCTTTAGTCCCGGTTGCTGCCACCAACCGGGACTCCTTTGGTCCCGGTTGGTGCACCAACCAGGACAAAGGGGGGCATTCGGTACCGGTCTTTGTCCCGGTTGGTGGCACCAACCGGGACTAAAGGTGGGGCATTGGTACCGGTTCGTGGCACCAACCGGTACCAATGCCCCCCTTTAGTCCTGGTTGGTGCCACCAACCGGGACCAAAGGCCCCTGTGCTGCACGCGTCGCGGCCAAAGTTTAGTCCCACCTCACTAGTTGAGAGGGCTCGAGAGTGGTTTATAAGCGCTGTTGCGCCCACCCACTCGAGCTCCTTTCAACTGCAAGCTTTCGGGCCTAATCTCACACTTTGCTGCTGTGGGCCTATTGGGCCTTCTGCGGGCCTGAATCCTTGCCCAGGTTGGGTTTCTAGTCGTATTCAGGCCGTGGTGGCCCAATAGGTGGCAGTTTTTTTTCCAGTTTTTTGTTTTGTTTTTTGCATTATTTATTTTCTTTTGTTTTTTGCTTTATTTTTAATTCTTTTTTCTTTTAGTTTTAGAAAAATTATAAACTTTCTGTTAGTGCCATTAGTTTTCAAATTTGAAAACACTTTTTTTATTTTTTATTTTCTTTCTTGCTTTATTTATTTTATTTTATTTCTTCTTACAACAAAATACTTATTGTTGCTATTTTTATTATTTTTTCAGTTTTTTTGTTTTGTTTTCTGCATTATTTATTTTCTTTTGTTTTTTGCTTTATTTTTTAATTCTTTTTTGCTTTTAGTTTTAGAAAAATTATAAACTTTCTGTTAGTGCCATTAGTTTTCAAATTTGAAAACACTTTTTTTGTTTTTTTTCTTTGTTGCTTTATTTATTTTGTTTGTTTCTACTTACAATAAAATACTTACTGTTGCTATTTTTATTTTGTTTCAGTTTTTTCTGTTTTGTTTTTCTGCATTTTTTTTGTTTTTTGCTTTATTTTTTAATTCTTTGTTTTTAGGTCAGCAAAATTATAAACTTTCTGTTAGTGCCATTAGTTTTAGAAAAATTATAAACTTTCTGTTGAGAGTGTTCTTGGCTCATCGTATGATGTATTCGCTTCCTTATCTTTTCTTTTTTCTCGGTTCTGGTAGACATGTCCTTCACATAGATAACCTTGTGCCACATCATTGGCTAGGACGAATGGTTCGTCAGTGAACCCAAGATTTTTCAGATCCACTGTTGTCATTCCGTACTGTGGGTCTACCTGTACCCCGCCTCCTGACAGATTGACCCATTTGCACTTAAACAAAGGGACCTTAAAATCATGTCCGTAGTCAAGTTCCCATATGTCCACTATATAACCATAATATGTGTCCTTTCCCCTCTCGGTTGTTGCATCAAAGCGGACACCGCTTTTTTGGTTGGTGCTCTTTTGATCTTGGTCAATCGTGTAAAATGTATTCCCATTTATCTCGTATCCTTTCCAAATCGTAACAGTCGAAGATGGTCCCCTGGACAACAAGTACAGCTCATCACAAACAGTGTTGTCACCTCTGAGACGTGTTTCCAACCAACTGCTGAAAGTCCTGATGTGTTCACATGTAATCTAGTCGTCGCACTGCTCCGGGTGTTTGGAGCCCAGACTGTTCTTGTGTTCATCGACATACGGGGTCACCAAGGTAGAGTTTTGTAGAACTGTGTAGTGTGCTTGAGACCAAGAATATCCGTCCCTGCATATTATTGAGTCCCTTCCAGGCGTGCCTTTTCCAGTCAGTCTCCCCTCATACCGTGATTTAGGGAGACCTATCTTCTTAAGGCTAGGAATGAAGTTAACACAAAACCCGATGACATCCTCTGTTTGATGGCCCATGGAGATGCTTCCTTCTGGCCTAGCGCGGTTACGGACATATTTCTTTAGGACTCCCATGAACCTCTCAAAGGGGTACATATTGTGTGGAAATACGGGGCCCAGAATGACAATCTTGTCAACTAGATGAACTAGGACGTGCGTCATGATATTGAAGAAGGATGGTGGGAACACCAGCTCAAAACTGACAAGACATTGCACCACATCACTCCTTAGCCTTGGTATGATTTCTGGATCGATCACCTTCTGAGAGATTGCATTGAGGAATGCACATATATAGCTTCACAATGGCTAATCGGACGTTTTCCGATAGAAGCCCCCTCAATGCAACCGGAAGCAGTTGTGTCATAATCACGTGGCAGTCATGAGACTTTAGGTTCTGAAACTTTTTCTCTGCCATATTTATTATTCGCTTTATATTTGACCAGAAGCCAGTCAGGACCTTCATACTAAGCAGGCATTCAAAGAAGATTTCCTTCTCTTCTTTAGTAAGAGCATAGCTGGCAGGACCTTCATACTGCTTTGGAGGCATGCCGTCTTTTTCGTGCAAACGTTGCAGGTCCTCCCATGCCTCAGCTGTATCTTTTGTCTTCCCATACACGCCCAAGAAGCTTCTTCCGGTGATCTGCCTCGCCTTTGAAATGCTTGCCTTTCTTTCGACATTGATGGTTGGTCAGAAGAAATCGACGATGGCCCAGGTACACATTCTTCTTGCAGCTTCCCAGGTATATACTATCGGTGTCAAGTAAACAGTGCGTGCATGCGTGGTATCCCTTGTTTGCCTGTCCTGAAAGGTTACTAAGAGCGGGCCAATCGTTGATGGTCACGAACAACAACGCCTTTAGGTCAAATTCCTCCTGTTTGTGCTCATCCCACGTACGTACACCGTTTCCATTCCACAGTTGTAAAAGTTCTTCAACTAATGGCCTTAGGTACACATCAATGTCGTTGCCGGGTTGCTTAGGGCCTTGGATGAGAACTGGCATCATAATGAACTTCTGCTTCATGCACATCCAAGGAGGAAGGTTATACATACATAGAGTCATGGTCCAGGTGCTGTGATTGCTGCTCTGCTCCCCGAAAGGATTAATGCCATCCACGCTTAAAGCAAACCATACGTTCCTTGGGTCACTTGCAAACTCATCCCAGTACTTTCTCTCGATTTTTCTCCACTGCGACCCGTCAGCGGGTGCTCTCAACTTCCCGTATTTCTTACGGTCCTCACTGTGCCATCGCATCAACTTGGCATGCTCTCTGTTTCTGAACAGACGTTTCAACCGTGGTATTATAGGAGCATACCACATCACCTTCGCAGGAACCCTCTTCCTGGGGGCTCGTCGTCAACATCACCAGGATCATCTCGTCTAATCTTGTACCGTAATGCACCGTATACCGGGCATGCGTTCAGATCCTTGTACGCACCGCGGTAGAGGATGCAGTCATTAGGGCATGCATGTATCTTCTGCACCTCCAATCCTAGAGGGCATACGACCTTCTTTGCTGCGTATGTACTATTAGGCAATTCGTTATCCCTTGGAATCTTCTTCTTCAATATTTTCAGTAGCTTCTCAAATCCTTTGTCAGGCACAACATTCTCTGTCTTCCACAGCAGCAATTCTAGTACGGTACCGAGCTTTGTGTTGCCATCTTCGCAATTGGGGTACAACCCTTTTTTGTGGTCCTCCAACATGCGATCGAACTTCAGCTTCTCCTTTTGACTTTCGCATTGCGTCCTTGCATCGACAATGACCTGGCGGAGATCATCATCATCGGGCACATCGTCTGGTTCCTCTTGATCTTCAGCAGCTTCACCCGTTGCAGCATCATCGTGCACATCGTCTGGTTCCTCTTGATGTTCAGTAGCATCACCGTATTCAGGGGGCACATAGTTGTCATCGTACTCTTCTTCTTCGCCGTCTTCCATCATAACCCCTATTTCTCCGTGCCTCGTCCAAACATTATAGTGTGGCATGAAACCCTTGTAAAGCAGGTGGGTGTGAAGGATTTTCCGGTCAGAGTAAGACTTCGTATTCCCACATATAGGGCATGGACAACACATAAAACCATTCTGCTTGTTTGCCTCAGCCACTTCGAGAAAATCATGCACGCCCTTAATGTACTCGGAGGTGTGTCTTGAACCGTACATCCATTGCCGGTTCATCTGCGTGCATTATATATAATTAAGTGTGTTAAAAATCATTACAGAACATCATGAATAGATAATTAAGGGACCAAATTAATAGAAGTTCATAATCACATTAAAACCAAAGTACATACATAGTTCTCATCTAACAACATAAAGCTCTGCAGAGCATCTAAATTAATTAAACCATACATTGAAGCTATGTAAAACATTTCAATGCGAAAACAAATGCGATCATAATCACAACCAATGTAACAACTGATCCAACGGCATAATGATACCAAGCCTCGGTATGAATGGCATATTTTCTAATCTTTCTAATCTTCAAGCGCATTGCATCCATCTTGATCTTGTGATCATCGACGACATCCGCAACATGCAACTCCAATATCATCTTCTCCTCCTCAATTTTTCTTATTTTTTCCTTCAAGGAATTGTTTTCTTCTTCAACTAAATTTAACCTATCGACAATAGGGTCAGTTGGAATTTCCATTCAACAACCTCCTAGATAAATAAAATCTATGTCACGTTGGTCGGCATAATTGTCATAAACAATAAATGAACCAATAGTTATGAAAAGATAATATATACCACATCCGAATCATAGACAGGACGAGGGCCGACGGGGGCGGATACCAAAACCATCGCACTATATAAGATGTAATAATAAAATTAAGAAAATTATACAAGTATCTATATAAACATACAAGGAAGAAATTTTTTCCTTTCAGAAAGAAGATAAGAACAAGAGGCTCACCATGGTGGTGCTGGCGACGAGATCGGCGCGGGCGATCGATGGTGGTGAAGATGGGGACGGGACGTGACGGACCGCTAAACCTAGACAAATATTGAGGAAAATGGAGCTTGAAGGTCGAGCTTGGAGAGGAGAAAACTTAAGTAGTGTGGCTCGGGCATTCCATCGAACACCTCGTGTGCATAGGAGGTGAGCTAGAGCACCACAAAGCTCTCTCCTCGCCGGCCAGGAAAACAGAGCAGTGGGAGTGCTCTGCTCGCGGGCGAGGGGTATATATAGGTAATTAATTGGTCCCGGTTGGTGGCACGAACCGGAACTAAAGGGCAGCCTTTGGTCCCGGTTCAAGCCACCAACCAGGACCAATGGTAGTGGGCCAGGAGCGAGGCACATTGGTCCCGGTTCGTCCCACCAACCGGGACCAAAAGGTCCAGACGAACCGGGACCAACGGCCCACGTGGCCCGGCCGTCCCCCGGGGCTCATGAACCGGGTCCAATGCCCCCATGGGTCCCGGTTCTGGATTGAACCGGGACTAATGGGATGACCTGGCCTGGACCATTGCCCCCTTTTCTACTAGTGCTGGAAGACACACTGTTGAGATATAGATATTGCATGTGTATTTCTTGTACAACAAGCCCTCCTCCTTCCTTGTATAGTTGAGGACGTGGCCCTCCTATGTACCTGTATATACGTGCATATTGCACCCGATGAATATATCGTGAGCTGCATAATTCTCTACATGGTATCAGCCTTAGTCCGATCCCTCCTACCCTAGTGCGTCGCCGTTGCTTCCAAGCCGCCGCCGCTTCACAAGCTACGCCCGCGTCACCGAGTTCTAGCCGCCACCGTAGCCTCCCCCACTCGCGATCTCCTTCCCTGCCGCCGCCCCACTCGCGATCTCCTTCCCAGGTCGTCGCTAGCCGCCACCCTTCTCCCCGCTAGCCGCCCGCCTCTTGCCGGAGCTCTCCTCTCCCTCTCACTCTGCTCGCTGTGACTTGCCGTGGCTCGATCAACAAGAGGAGGAAGAAGAGATTCAGAGAAGTTCAGAAAATGGTGGACACGGGGATTTTCCCAGCGCACATACGCTTTATCCTTTCCTCGAGCACGAACTCGATCATGTCCTAGACCACAGCCGTTACAACAACCTGCACTTGGGCTTTATACCAGGCCGGCGCTGGGGCACGATCCCCTCGCCTCCTACTCATCCGCACGCCCGATCGGCTCGCTCAGCCCGCGATCTCGCCGCGCACGCACGCCGACGCATCGCACCGAGCCCTCCACGATCTCTACGCGCACCCGGACCAGGTCGCCAACGGCCTATCCCTACAGCGGGGCGTCGCATGCACACACACGCGCGCACCCAACACAACACACACACGCATGGGCATGGCTTGCTGCTAACAGAGTTTAGAAAGGTCACGTTTACGTTTTCGTTACATAGAAACGGAGAAAAGTAATGCGCGACTGAGGGCGGAGTCGCCGGCGGCAGCTTTGCCGACGCATCGCGGGAGCGGGGGAGTATGACCGCCTCTGCCTGCCGATGAACGAGGAGCGTCGTTGGTGGCGGGGCAATCTCAGCGCGGCAACCATCATAGGATAGACCTAGAGGGCTTCTTCGGTGACCCTGATGCTGCTCCTTCTTTCCCTGCAGCGTTTTCTTACTTCATGAGAAATCGACTGGTTCAACTATTATTTTCAGGCGACTTACAAGTAGCTAAACTACAAAATGATTGTGATTCCCTACCATGAACAACCATTGTTAATAGCCGTAGATGGTGTGAACACTGAACAGCCATGCCCTTTAAATGCAGATGGTCAAGCATGTAGTAGATGGGCAACGTCAATATGATTTTTTACGTAGTTTATTATATGAACAGCACACAAGAAATGTGAATCAACGCAATGGCTACCCTGTCCGTCACGAGATCAATAATACCTGTGTTTCCACTCTGTACACTAAATCTCATGCAGACTAATCTTTATTCACTTATATGACCGACCAACACTAATAAAAACTAGTACGCTACACACTAAAACAGGAAGCCCTAATTAGCAGCATGCAAAAGTGCCTACTAGCACCGTTCAGGTGTCACGCCGCTAGTAGGTTATTACCAGCGGCGTGCAACTAGAACGACGTTATAGTAACGAACATATCCACATTGTTTGTCCAGCATGCCGCTAATAAGTATCATCCTAGTGGCGTTCATGTTGTTGCACGCCACTAGTGACTAAACTAATAGCAGCGTGTGACTCGCACGCTGCCAATAATATCGTGACCAGTGGCGTGTTGTTTTACTGGCATATGGCTACTAGTGGATTGAACTAGTGATACGACGTTGTTGTTGTGCGCTGCTGGTAACTCTTGCCTAAAAAAATCTTTTATTATGTTTGGCAAGATTTTGTACCTAATTTCCTTCTATGGCACCAACTATGAATCGGAGGCCTCCTTATACCGCCATGGCAGCAAAACAGGATCAAAATTCTATCATGTAACATTTTGGCTACACGAGTCAAATTTAGCAATTACTACCATTGGATCATAATCTAAACAAACCACATGCGAATGTTCAATACAGTTAACTACCACATAGTATATACATCATAGCAACTCTGAATAGAAGGTACTCAACAGTAAAGCCATACAAAGTACTGATTCGTTCCATATTAGTTGTCGTTCAGTTAGTACAAAGTTGTACTAAATAAGCAACAGTACTCCCTCTGTTTTATATTAGTTGTCACTAATTAAGTAGTCTCTACTCCTAATGGAGCAGTTTGTGAATAGTACACCGGTTATTTTTTGCTGGTTTTATTTCGCCTCACCATTTTCGCTGGTTTTATTTCGTCTCCCTCCCACCTGCCTTTTCGCTTCACCACCCACATAAACCCATCAGATTAGTTACCATATAAAAATAAATCGCAATCAATCAAGTATTGATGATCAGATTAGTTACCATATAAAAAATAAATCGCAATCAATCAAGTATTGATGGGATATTTCCTTATATTGATGTGATTTTCCCTTTCTTATCATCAATCATCAATACTGCCAAAAAAAATGCGTACCTTTCCTTTTCCTGCCAACCGACCGCGTCCCGTCTCCCTACATCCGCCCTTGTTGCTCTGCCTCCCGCACAAAAAAACCCTCTCGTTTGACCTACCCCCAAACCCCGCACGATGGAAAAACCCAGCCGCCTGCTTCCCCTCCTCTCGACCGCTCCATACGTCCAGATCGTGGCCCCATCCCCATCCTCCTCTCACGTCACGGCGGCCGATGGACTGCCGCCACCACCCTCCTACTCTCTTGCCGCCGCCGTCCTCCCGCTCGCTCGCCGCCGCCGTCGCCACCAATCTCGGCGAAGGCGCCATTGCTGCTATGTCGCCTCCTTTCCCCATCCAAGCCTGACCATGGCAATGGCGCCCTCTCATGTGTCCCGTGGTGAGGTTTGGGGAGGCACGACCACAATCCAGTAGGGATCTCACCGCGGACCCGTCCGCTGGGATGGGTGTTTCCTCCGTTGCGAATGGGATCGAAGGGAGGTACCACTTCGTCGTCAAGGTCGGCGAGGCAGCGGCCGATTGGGAGCCCGGTTGTGAACATGGGAGTTCGTCCCCATGGAGGCGGTGGCCGTGGAGATTGGATGTGAAGCAACCCCACTTGCCAGTGGTGGAGGCTTGCCGTCCATGTGATTCTTTCTTCTCTCGGTATCCCCATTCCTTGCCTCCCATTACAAAAGCGAGCATGAATGAGAGCAGGGGTTATTTCATCAATTCATTTCTCATACTTTTAGTTGCTTTTTTGAGATTATACAAGATGCTTCCGATCTGTTTTGTCAAATTACTTGGATCGTCTTATGGAATTGACAACCATCATATTTTTCACCTCATGTTATTTCTTAATCCTTGTCCCACTAGGCATCCACTACATGTTTGGTAATGACGTGATGTTCAGGCGGCTAGGAGAAGCTCAGCAGCCAGATCAAGGGCTATCGAGATGGATCTGGGAGCCAAGCAGTAGTTCTTCTGTTAAATTTTGGTTATTATCTTTTCTATTGTTACGATTGTGCGATGGTTGATTTTGACTCGGTGTAACATTTGCATTTGTTTCCCCAGCTTGTTGGCGTAGATGTGTGGCACTGCGTCAACTAATCAAGAGCGAGGGCAGTGCACATCAGAGCTACGCTGAATGTAGCGAGCCAACCACGAATTGGGTATGTTCACACGAGGGATGGGAGAGGAGAGGAACATTAACATTTTTCATGATTTGGATGAAAATTTCAGTTCGTAGTTTCTCCGTACGTGGCAACACACTAGCGATACTCATGGGCTTAGTATGAAAGTAGCGCCAGCAGAATTAGTAGGTTGGATGGGAAGGCGGTTGTTGTCCTTGTCCCTTGGTGCTAGCCTACCGTGGAAAAAAATAATAGGGGGAGGTTCAGACTTCAGAGCAATGATAAAAAGGTTTGTTCCTCACTCTTTTGTTGGAATTTTAGTTCCAAGTTAACATGATTTCTTATCCGCTTCATAAGTCATGCATTTGCTTAATTAGGTGATAAGTAGAGCAAAAAAATTGATCATGTTTTTGTGGGGTTTGTTTAAACTCCGGCATAAGGAATTTTGGTTTAAGAAAAAATACTTTTGGCTTCTTTAATTACAAATTGATTGCAAGATCGTGTTAGTATGTGATTTCTCACATCTGGTTATAATATTTGTGAAGACGTGCATTGCACGTGCACTTGGAAGCGGGCCCGTGGCTCGCGCCGGACGGCACCGACGATGACCCGGGCCACCTTCTCCGCGTATTCTTGGAGCTGTGGCTGGCCGATTTACATGAAATTAATTCCCTCAGTTCTGGTGGCAAATATAATACACATAATCCATATTGTTATGCACTAGCGTGTGTGTGTGAAATAGATGGATTATGGTCCCGTACCCAATAAGATGGATATGTGTCTGTTAGAGAGAGGGAGAGGGGGAGAGAGAGTGAGGAAGAAGGAGGGAGAGTGTGTGTGTGAGGATTTGATGGTAAAAAAGGTCGCCAATGTCGTAATATTGAACTCTTAAAGTTAATGTGGCCTCGTTGCAACACACGAACGTTCTTCTAATTCCATATAAATAACAATGAAATCACTCTTTCATGACCGCATGTTGCAGCACGCGATCCCTCCAGAGCTATCCCCGCTAGCTGTAAAAAAAGGGAAGTACAGATCGATCCCATAATTCCTTCCCTTCCCGTGAATTCAACCAGTGGGCCTCAACATGTATTTCCATAATCGCCCCCTCCCTGAACTCAACAGGTGGGCCCGACATCTCATTAAATTTCACGCAATGTTATTTTCTTAAAAAAAAGGAACCTAATACACCCCTAAATTTCAGGGGGTGGGCCGCCATAATTTCTCATTTAATTGAATCCATCTAGATCTTTTAGAGGAACTGGGGACCTCCAAACAAGGAATCCCAACTATCTCGCACGAATTAGACTCGCCCCAATGACAACTAATGTGGAACAGAGGGAGTACTTTAGTAAAAGCTTGTTAGAGACCCTAGCTTAGAGGGCATCATCCTCCCATGAGTTCAGTAACTCAGAGTCTCCTCTGGGGGAAAATGCGAGAATCCTTCCCGGTCCATTTCCGGATCACCAAAGAAAGTAATCACTCAGCTCTACACACAGGTAGTTGAGCGGTTGACTAAAACAGGCAGTCGATCTTGGTATTTTACCTGGTATACCTTGGGTTGTCTTTTCGAAGTAATCGTTAATTCATAGTTTATGTTGTCATTGATAGACATTGGATCCTTCCTAACATAATTTTGACATTCTCTCTAACCCTTTGGCAATGGAATTTGGACACCACAAAAATGTTTCGTCCTTTGTGACTTCCGCGGAAATGGATCAAAGAGCATTAGAGGTATTACTCCCATGCTAGCTAACTTTTGCAAAGCTTGCCCAAAAGATCTAGATCCACTGACTTTTGTTTTCATTGTAAGCTTTAAAGTTAGGAACAATGAGAGTAGGTAGTCAACTTTCTTACTCGAGGACAAGCATGGTTTAAGCTTTGGGAGGTTGACAGATCGATTGTATATGCAATGTTGGAGCTCATTTGTTCCATATTATCCCCATAAATCACTACAAAACAGAAGGTTTTTAGTGACAGTTTACCTGTGTCATGCAAAATTGATTTTCATCATTGAATGTGTGCCGCACTGTCACTAAGCGCTGTCACAAAACATAAATCTTGATAGTTCCAGTTTCTCGCCACCTAACTTCGTATCTTAGGTGACATATCAACTTTTTCATGGAAGTCGTTTTTCAGCAAGAGCCAAAATTGTCACCTGGGATTGACTGATTTTTAACCCAAGATCGTTTTTGGTGACGATGATTTGTCACTAGTTATCGGTACCTCCTTTTGACAAGTGAATGTTTCTTGCAGATGGGCCCAACATATGATGATATGGCTGCTCCCATTATATGTGTATGTATTGCCCACGAATTGCTGAGGCAACATTGCATTGTGTTGCTCATCAGTTGTTTCGCGCTATATATGTTTCTTTTTTGCATGGTAATCTGGATTTGTCAATGTTTTGAAGAAATGTTTATTCATTTACATTTAGTCCAATTTCTGGCACTTAACATGTCCCTTTTTAGCAAAGGTGATGCCAAAATTTTGTAATAATTTTACATATATACTTGAGATTGATTTTATAGGTTTAATTGATACATTTTTGTTATACTTTATCCAACTAGTCTATTAATATGTCAATTTCTAGGAACGTTTTTTATATGTCCCCATGCCAAACTTTGTAGATAATTGTTTTCCAAATATAATTATTACAATTTTTTACCCTTGTGATAAGTTATTCTTTTTCCAACAAGTTGCCATGTGATCAACAAAAATTTCCAACAAATTGCCATGCCATGGCATTTCTATTCTCGGTTTTTTGTATTCACACACATACTTTTTTTTCTGATGTCTAAATTATGCAATTTTTGGTAACTTAAAATACATTGATATTTGTGTGTGTGTCTTTAATTGTACCATGCCAAATTCATGTGCTTTTGTTGTACAATTTAACACGAAATTTACCTGTTGTGGCTTTTTTGTACAATTCATGGGCTCAATTGTCTAGGGCCTGGTTCGCCCTCGAGGTGGTTTTCTAGCGAAGGAAATTGTTTGCTGGACTGAACCCCCCATGGAGAACAATTCGTTCGCCAGGTCCACTTCCCTTTGGAAACGGCAACCAGTTATTGGCCAACAATCGATGTAATTTAAAAATAGGCCGGCGGGGGGATACAAACCATCGAAAACACTAAAATTGAGAAAGGAATTAGCATTGGCAAATCAAATAAGTGTATCGATCATGACAATTGTGGATAATCGGATAGGTTATCCGGTGATTAAAATTCTATTCCCCACACAAACACAAGTGTATAGAAAGCTACATGATAGTTGACTTGCGTTATATGTGGAGCATCATTATTTGCTACTCCCTCTGATCCTAAATAAGTGTGGCACTAGTTCAAAACTATGACAAGATGAGTGTGTACTTTCTAAAGTACTCAATGAAAACGATATGCAGATTGCGGGTGAGAACAAGCGCAAGTACACGTACAAGTTCTCACCCAAGGTTGATGAATGGTTGGAATTTCAATCACGGAAGGCGGATTTCCAGGAATCTATATTATATAACAACGACGATTTGTTGTACGAAGTGAAAGAGTCAGGAGGAAGCACAAACGTTGACCGTCAACACGGGGGCCGAGCTTTCAAGGACTCTATAACACGGTGTGATTGGTCAACAACCGGGCGGTGTAATTTAAAAATACGCCGGTTGGGGGATACAACCCATCGAAAACACTAAAATTGAGAAATGAATTAGCATTGGCAAATCAAATAAGTGTATCAATCATGACAATTGTGGATAATCGGATAGGTTATCCGGTGATTAAAATTCTATTTCCCACACAAACACAAGTGTATGGAAAGCTACATGATAGTTGACCTGCATTATATGTGGAGCATCATTATTTGCTACTCCCTCTGATCCTAAATAAGTGTGGCACTAGTTCAAAACTGTGACAAGATGAATGTGTACTTTCTAAAGTACTCAATGAAAACGGATACGCAAATTGCGGGTGAGAACAAGCGCAAGTACAAGTACAAGTTCTCACCCAAGGTTGATGAATGGTTGGAATTTCAATCACAGAAGGCGGATTTCCAAGAAGCTATATTATATAACAACGACGATTGGTTGTACGAAGTGAAAGAGCCAGGAGGAACCATAAACGATGACCGCCAACACGGGGGCCGGGCTTTCAAGGTCTCTATAATACGGTGTGATTGGTCAACAACCGGGCGGTGTAATTTAAAATACGCCGGTTGGGGGATACAACCCATCAAAAACACTAAAATTGAGAAAGGATTTAGCATTGGCAAATCAAATTAGTGTATCGATCATGACAAGTGTGGATAATCAGATAGGTTATCCGGTGATAAAAATTCTATTCCCCACACAAACACAAGTGTATGGAAAGCTACATGATAGTTGACTTGCATTATATGTGGAGCATCATTATTTGCTACTCCCTCCTATCTTAAATAAGCGTGGCACTAGTTCAAAACTGTGACATTTATTTTGGATTGGAGGGGGTAGTATTTTATTTCTAATGGCCTCGTAAGAGTTGACCGATCGTGCATGACCGAAGGGAGGGCGTACCCCATCGTACCAACATGGCTTTAGCCTTTCGTTCAGTGTATGCGGAGATGAAACAACTTCTACTGGTTGGCTACTGGTTTATAATTGGACCGTGGAGTTCCATCGCTTCTCGGTATAAGAAGGCTAATGCAAATCCTTCACCGTGGCGCTTTGGAATTTGAACCTGGCAAAAGTGATGGCCGGACTATGTACAGTTACTATGCATCTACGTTGTAGTTGGTGTGTATTGAGAACTGTCGGAAGGGAGAGAGAGGATTGATGGAATAGTTGTTGTATTGCTTGAGCCTCGTGGGCGTATATATAGGTGTACATGGTCATTTTGGAGTACAAGGCAAGGTAGAATAATATCCGATGCTATCCTAGCTCTCCTAATAATCATGATACTCGACATACCCCCGCAGTCACAACAGTAGCGATGCAGACGGTGAGACTGGAGAAAAATCCGAATGTAAGACGACGGACAACCCCCACGGTCGTAACGGTCAACGCATCGCGAAAGTCGTGGCTGGAGTGAAAACCGACGAGGTTTGTCAAGCAAGGCGATAGCCCTTTGTGCCGATGTCGATGTAGCCGAGAGCGTAGGGTGGTGTAGCCGTTGTTGAGGTAGCCGTGTGAGGGACGCCATGGTCGATGTCGAGTCGGGGTAGCCGGTGTCGAGGTAGTCGTCGTGGACCGGGAAGAAGAGCGGCGGCAGCGACCTGACGAGGCGGTGGCGGCGGCGGCGGCTAGGTCAGAAGCAAAGTGACAGTGCTCGAAGTAGGCGAGGAAGAACTCGACAGCGTGACGAGGACCGGCGCGGACGGTGGCGTTCCCGCGCCTAGGGAGGCGGCGCGACTCATACCACATCGAGGTCGACGCGCGGGGACGGCGGTATGGACCGCGCGCCGCGACGCTACGGCCCGAATGGGTGATGCAGCGGCAGCGCGTGGGTCGGGGCGACGGCGAGGAAGACCTCAGGCCGGTTGCAGAGACCGCGTGCCACGCTCGCTACGGCCCGACGGGGCAACACAGCGGCAACGCGAGGGTCGGTGCAGCCTCGGGGACAGCCTGGAGTAGAAGGCCTCAGGGTGACGGTTGACCGCGGGCCGCGGCACTACATCCAGAAGGAGCGACGCAGCGGCAGCGCGCGGGTTGGTGCAACCATATGAACGGCCTGAGGGAGACGGCGGGTACCACGTGCCGCGGTGCTACGGCCCGAAGGAGCAACGCATCGGCGGCGCGGATCGGTGCAGCCACAGGAAGAACCACAGGGCAGCGGCGCTGCGGCCTGACGGGCGACACAGCAGCAGCCTGTTGCTTGATCGATGGTTGTGCGCTTATACGCGATGATGAAATTTGCAGCAGGTACAAGCAGCAAAGCTCTGCATGCATTGGACGTACAAGCCACCCTATACACAGTGACTTGGATCGGTAGATGTAGATCACCAAGCAGCAAATCACGCTGGAAGGCGGCCTACAATCCACGCCTGCGGCCACAGTCCACGGGACGCACAACCAGAGGCCACGCGACGCAGGAGGACGGCCTAGCACGAGCGGTCGGTCGTCGCAGCTGCGCGGCAGACACCGTGATGCAGGCGATCTCAGTGGAGAGGGACGCGCGGATAGACGCAGACTTCCCTCGGGAGCCACGGCCGCGCCTGGACATGTAGTCGCCGTCAAAGTTGGAGTAGCTGCGCACAAAATCGACTGGGCAGTGGGCGACGCAAACTGATCTGTCGATCGGAAAACCAAAAAATAACACCGATCAATGCAATGGCAAAGAGAGAAAAATCCGAATCAAAGGATCAGGAAAAAAAGACTATAAAGCAGCCGATCAAACACGATCAATGGACGAACCCTAGGTACGGGTCCCGCAGCCCCCGGTTGCATGGAGACCGAGAGCCCCGGAGGCGGCACGTAGCGGAAGCGGCGGCTAGTGTTTGGATCGAGATTAGGCAGATCCCATGTTAGAAGGAAGAGAGAGAATTGGTGGAATAGTTGTCGTATTGCATTATATATATATATATATATATATATATATATATATATATATATATATATATATATATATATATATATATATATATATATATATTCGGAGGCACCATACGAGGCTCCATGTTAATCCTCAAAACTAAACAAATTGTCCGTATGATCTCTAAGTTAATCATCTAGAGCCGTTGGATGAGGTAACTTAGGAGTCCTAGGCTAATATCCCACGTATATCACTTTTAAGGAAAAAAAGGATGAGGTAACTTAGGAGTCCTAGGCTAATTAATGTCCCACGTATAGCACTTTTAGGGAAAAAATTGGCTGCTATCCCACGTGCAATTAGGAGTCCTAGGCTGATGTCCCACGTATAGCTCTTTTAGAAAAAAAAACTAGGTTGTTGTCTCACGTGAAATTCTTTTAGGAGAAAGAAAATCTCTTTGCGAACTTCTTCCTTCGCCAATCCTGCCCGCGAGAGAAACAGAGCCCTAGCGCTGCTCCTCCTTATCCGGTTAGCAACAATCATCTAAAGTGTTCCAACCAATCTCTTTTCAATCTTCATCCATGTTGGACCGTCACTACCCCAACACCGCAACGAAGATGCAATCCATGTTGGCTGAGGAGAAGGCGTTCAATCCCCTCAACTTCAAGACCTAAGAAAACTCCAATTAAACTTGGAAGATGTAATGCAGAAGGAGGCACATCAAACAAGTTGGAATCAGATCGGACATCCACCATTGTTGGTGAAGCTTCAGATCAAGTAGAGGAACTATGAGCAGAGAGATGGCGCCACCCTACATTATTAGAGTTTGTCCCCGGTCACTCCTATCCGTACACTGCAGGCAAGTACTCCATTATCTTTAAATCTCTGATGTACTCTACCTCCCGTTATAATCACGAACTCCCAATAAATCTTATTTATCCAAAACACATGATTAAAAACATTGAACCTGTAGATGCCCATCTAGAGCACTGTAAGGAACGAGGACGACCACCAGGGGTGGTCTGCATCTCCTCCTGCAGCAGCACACAATCCCTGCAACAGTGTTTGCACATGTTAGATTGATCCCGTTGCTCTACATACTCTGTATCTCTCCACCTTCCAAGTTCTGGCCACGCATCAATCTAGCGTCTTCAGTTGATGAATTTATCCATGATGGTAGATGCAATGGAGGAGGTGTACCGATGGCTGTTCGATTTATATTGGGTGCCTGCTGCCATCAGTGACGTTGCTAAGGAATGAACTGCAGTAGACTAGCCATGACGGGCTCAATTCTAAAAGCATGATATCAGTGACGTAGCTATGTGTCCTTAATTATCTGCCTGACAATATATTTACTCTTATAATTTTCCTATAATACCCTGCTCAAATCGTTCATGTTATGCTCACAACTTTCAGATTTCAGTTCTTCCATTGATGTTATGGCTTCAACAGAAAATAGTCGTATTAGACATTGAGGACAATCAGGAATAGGTGGTACTGCTAATGTTTATTGTGTTACTCTATGATCTGTTCCACTTTCTCATGTTTTACCTAACATACTTATATCATGCTTTTAGAATAGAGCCCATAGAGGAAAATACACTAATATTTTCGGTTATTTCCTCCAGGAGCTTAAGTATATATGTGATCGAGTTCCAATCTTTATAGATAAGTCACTTGATGAGTTATACTAGGAACCTTTTAGGATATTTGTATATTTTTAGTTATGCTATCATATAGGCTATCCACAGTTTTTGTCAGATCTAATTAAAGCAGAACAAAATGTACTGAAGATGATATGTTCAGCTGTGCGCCATGCCAAATTATTTTGTTTCCGGTACAAATACCAAATTACTTACGTATTTTGTGATGCTTCCCCGTGCTCTTTGCTCTCATGAAACACCTATGGGTGAGGCAATATATTTCCACGTGTATATATCGGCATTGCTGTTTTCAAAAATTGACATTGAGGATCTCTTTTACATGTTTCTTCTACACCCTGCTGGGGGCTTAATTGCCTTTCCTATGAATGAACAAATGGCAAGACATACAAAGCACAGTTCGGCACATCTGAATGACAGTTTTTGTACGTTATACCTTTATCCATCTCACAGATCCACCCTTCTATCTACTGGAAAATATATCATTTTTCCTACTGCTAAGGCAATCTATCTACACACACTATATGGATTATTTTTACTTCAAACAGAGTACTCTATGTAATTTAATATTTATGCAAAACTGTTTATTTGGTTAAATGTTTCCTTTTCTAGAGAGAGTGAAAACTAGCGTAGGGCAGGTTATATGGGTAGAGCAATAGAATAGCTATGTATTGGTAGTTGGCCAGCAATGTTAATCCTAGAAAACTGCTAATATTAGTCATTAGTTCATAATCTTGCGGTTAATATATGATGATAGAAAAAGGTGTTCTATTTCTATACGTGTTGGAGAGTCCAAGATGTCTTAAGCACTCTATCTCTCCTTTTTCTTTTTGCAATCCACTCTATCTCTCCCTTTATTCTAACTGTGGTAGGTAAACATATGCATGTACTACAACCACACCTGATTGATTTTCTTGATCAACTCAGCTGATTTTTTTGTCCGATGGGAAAGTAGTGGCTGAACCCCTTCTTGGTGCACCACGCAAGAAAACATAACAAAACATTTAAAAAAAATCTAAAACTTTGTGAAAATGATCATCAACAAATGTCCGATAGCAGAACGACGAGTCGATCTGCACGCTGCCGTCGGCCAGGGGAGCCCAATGGATCAGAAGCTGGGTGGTACACCGGACGTGCTTACTAAGTAGCCATGCAAAATTTCAGCGTACAATTTTTCTTTTCTCAACGTCCTGTGAAGATATTCATTTGTCTTCCCATATTGCCATGTATAAATTGCTAACTGCATGGATAGATATCTACAATATGTAAGAACATGCATGATATGGATATGTTCTAATTTATTTGCAGCATGCACCTGCAATTTCTAAACATCTTCTTCTGGCGGTAGGGTGAAATTTGCCTTCAGCTCAGTCTAAAGATCTTCTTTATGCATATCATTGACATAAGACACCTCGGGGTCTTCATCCTTAGCAGGCTTATACCATTGCTGGATGCTGATCGGGATCTTGTCCCTAACAAGAACCCCACACTGAGCAGAAAATGCCTTCCTTGTCCGGATGGGTTCAATCGGTTCGCCGTCGGGCGCGATTTCTATGATCTCAAACTTTTCATCCGAGCTCAACTTTTTCTTCGGGCCTCGTCTCCTTACCGAAGTTGTGCTCGATCCAGAGGGCTAGAAATTATAAGGAAGAAAGACGACAGTAATTAATATGTGTACATATACAAAAACAATGGATGCATCAATTAACTAGTCAGTACGGGCTTAACTAATATATATATATACCTGGCCGGACTCGGTTCAGTGACTGGAGCAGTCAGCACGGTCTCCTTCGTCTTGTACGTCCATTGTGTCACTGGAGCAATCATGAACATAGTCCTCCTCTTGTACCGGCATTAATGGGTCGAAGCCATCATAAACACAGCCCTCTTCTTCATCCATCTGACCATCGGTGTCGAGGAGAAATGACGCAACATCATCACTTCCATTTGCAATTATGTCCCCCAACATCGCTTCTGTTTCTTCGTCTCCGGAGTGCTCCATAGTTTCTGCAAATATTTACAACATGTCAATTATTATTCAAACATGGTACAGATGGATATATATATATATATATATATATATATATATATATATATTAGTGCCAAACGTAAAACTAGCTAGCTAATCACAATAAGGAATCATGTTAGTGGCCTCGACACTGCTTCTCTAGGGTTTGGGGTCGCCTCGACACAACGCTTCAATGGTTTGGGGTGGCCTCGACGACAACGCTCTTTTAACTTGATAAATTTGGGTGGCCTCGAGAGAGTTAATTTGTCGGGTAGGGGCGCGGCGGGAGGGGGTAGGAGACCAACATCGTTTTCTCTCTAGGGTTTGGGTGTCCTCGAGAGTTATCGGGGAGGGGGTATCGGTACCACCCCCTAGCTCGTGTTGAAGTTTCTTCTTTCTCCTCTATTCCTATCTTTCTTCTTCTCCTCTTCTTTTTCTTCTTCTCCCTTGAGAAAGGAAAATAATTAACGAAAAGGAAGAAAAGAGAAAGAAGGAAGAAGGAAGAAGAAGAAGAAAAAAAAGAGGAGAAGAAGAAAGGAATAGAGGAGAAGAAGAAAAAATAGAAGTCTTCTTTTACTTCTTTTTTCCTCTTCTTATTTATTTCTCCTTTTCTTCCTCTCCTCTTTTTCTCCTTTCTTCCTCTTCTTATTTTCCTTTTTCCTCTCATTCTTTTAGTATTGCTTGTTTTAAAAAAAAATGTTCAAATAGAAAATTTCGAAAAAAAACAAAGGTTTTGCCTAATGCATTGTTCATATGAATATACAAACATTTGCATATTCTACAATAATTAATATCACCAAAAAAATCTATGAACAGAAAAAAAACCTAACTTTTCTAAAAATCTATCTTTTGCATATATGAAAACATTAATACACATATGAACAAAAAATATATATATGAACAAAAACATGCTCTGAACAATTTTTGAACATTTACATACACATAGCCACATACATACGCATATACATTATATATATAGCCACATACATACACATATATATATATATATATATTGAACAAAAAAATTAAACTAATAAAAATGAAAAAAAAACAGAGCCGGAGCGGCGCGGCGGCTCACAGCGGTGGCGGCGCGCGGGGGCGGGCGACGGCGACGGGGCAGGGCCTGGCGGCGACGACGGCGGGCGCGGGCTCGAGGAGAACGGCGCGGGCTCGGGGAGGCCGGCGACGACGACGGGCGCGGGCGACGGCGACGGCGACGGCGGGGGCGGCGGGCGGCGTCGGGGCAGCCTGGCGGCGACGATGTGCTCGGTGTCGTCGGGGGGCAACTGGTGGCGATGAACTCTGCAAAACTGCGAAGTGCTACTTATATACAAGGAGCATTGGTCCCGGTTGGTGGCACCAACCGGGACTAATGCCCCATTTAGTCCCGGTTGGTGCCACCAACCGGGACCAAAGGGCGGGAAGCTGCAACCTTTAGTCCCGGTTGGTGGCACCAACCGGGACCAATGCCCCCCCCCCTTTAGTGCCGGTTGGTGCCACCAACCGGGACCAAAGGCCCATGTGCTGCCCGCATCGGGGCCAAAGTTTAGTCCCACCTTGCTAGTTGAGAGGGGCGCGCAGTGGTTTATAAGCCCCACTGACGCACCCCTCTCGAGCTCCTCTCCATTGCAGGCTTACGGGCCTACTAGCTACTGCTTTGCCTGATGGGCCTTCTGGGCCTACTGCGGGCCTGAATCCTGGCCCAAAGTAGGGATTCAAGTCGTATTCAGGCCGTGTGGGCCCAGTAGGTGGCATTTTTTTTGTTTTTTTGTTTTCTTTACTTATTGTTGCTATTTTTATTTTTTTTCCAGTTTTTTTGTTTTGTTTTCTGTATTATTTATTTTCTTTTGTTTTTTGCTTTATTTTTAATTCTTTTTGCTTTTAGTTTTAGGAAAATTATAAACTTTCTGTTAGTGCCATTACTTTTCAAATTTGAAAACACTTTTTTTTGTTTTCTTTCTTGCTTTATTTATTTTATTTTATTTCTACTTACAACAAAATACTTATTGTTGTTTTTTTGTTTTGTTTTCTGCACTATTTATTTTCTTTTATTTTTTGCTTTATTTTTTAATTCTTTTTGCTTTTAGTTTTAGGAAAATTATAAACTTTCTGTTAGTGCCATTACTTTTCAAATTTGAAAATACTTTTTTTGTTTTTTTCTTGCTTTATTTATTTTATTTTGTTTCTACTTACAACAAAATACTTATTGTTGCTATTTTTTATTATTACGAGGGCCGAACCATAAGACATTAAAGCATTTCAAATGAACTCTGAAAAAGTTCAAAATTGGCATGGTATCATAAATTGACCCACACATAGCATGTGCATGTACAAAACGGACAATGGTATCATACTCGTCAGTTACAAAAGTGGCATGGTATCATCATAATAGTTGCGGGAGAAAGTCTTCACTTTTTCTTCGCTTGTGTCATTTGCTTATTGCGCCGTAACCATGGATAATCTTCATCGTTCATCAGGATGCTGGGGTCAGCCTTGACTTTAAAGGGAGGAATTTCATGAAACTTTTCATAATCTTCAGACATGTCTGTCTTGTCCTCCACTCCCACGATGTCCCTTTTTCCTGAAAGAACTATGTGGCGCTTTGGCTCATCGTATGATGTATTCGCTTCCTTATCTTTTCTCTTTCTCGGTCTGGTAGACATGTCCTTCACAATGATAACATGTGCCACATCATTGGCTAGGACGAACGGTTCGTCAGTGTACCCAAGATTTTTCAGATCCACTGTTGTCATTCCGTACTGTGGGTCTACATGTACCCCGCCTCCTGACAGATTGACCCATTTGCACTTAAACAAAGGGACCTTAAAATCATGTTCGTAGTCAAGTTCCCATATGTCCACTATGTAACCATAATATGTGTCCTTTCCCCTCTCGGTTGTTGCATCAAAGAGGACACCGCTGTTTTGGTTGGTGATCTTTTGATCTTGGTCAATCGTGTAAAATGTATTCCCATTTATCTCGTATCATTTCCAAATCGTAACAGTCGAAGATGGTCCCCTGGATAACAAGTACAACTCATCACAAACAGTGTTGTCACCTCTGATACGTGCTTCCAACCAACTGCTGAAAGTCCTGATGTGTTCACATGTAATCCAGTCGTCGCACTGCTCCGGGTGTTTGGAGCGCAGACTGTTCTTGTGTTCATCAACATACAGGGTCACCAAGGTAGAGTTCTGTAGAACTGTGTAGTGTGCTTGAGACCAAGAATATCCGTCCCTGCATATTATTGAGTCCCTTCCAAGCGTGCCTTTTCCAGTCAGTCTCCCCTCATACCGCGATTTAGGGAGACCTATCTTCTTAAGGCCAGGAATGAAGTCAACACAAAACCCGATGACATCCTCTGTTTGATGGCCCATGGAGATGCTTCCTTCTGGCCTAGCGCGGTTACGGACATATTTCTTTAGGACTCCCATGAACCTCTCAAAGGGGTACATATTGTGTAGAAATACGGGGCCCAGAATGACAATCTTGTCAACTAGATGAACTAGGACGTGCGTCATGATATTGAAGAAGGATGGTGGGAACACCAGCTCGAAACTGACAAGACATTGCACCACATCACTCCTTAGCCTTGGTATGATTTCTGGATCGATCACCTTCTGAGAGATTGCATTGAGGAATGCAAATAGCTTCACAATGGCTAATCGGACGTTTTCCGGTAGAAGCCCCCTCAATGCAACCGGAAGCAGTTGCGTCATAATCACGTGGCAGTCATGAGACTTTAGGTTCTGAAACTTTTTCTCTGCCATATTTATTATTCCTTTTATATTCGACGAGAAGCCAGTCGGGACCTTCATACTAAGCAGGCATTCAAAGAAGATTTCCTTCTCTCTTTGGTAAGAGCATAGCTGGCAGGACCTTCATACTGCTTTGGAGGCATGCCGTCTTTTTCGTGCAAACGTTGCAGGTCCTCCCGTGCCTCAGTTGTATCTTTTGTCTTCCCATACACGCCAAAGAAGCCTAGCAGGTTCACGCAAAGGTTCTTCATCACGTGTATCACGTCGATCGAAGAGCGGACCTCTAGGTCTTTCCGGTAGGGTAGGTCCCAAAATATAGATTTCTTCTTCCACATGGGTGTGTGTCCCCCAGCGTTACTCGGAACAACTAGTCCGCCGGGACCCTTTCCAAAGATTACGTGTAAATCATTGACCATAGCAAGTACGTGATCACCGGTACGCATGGCGGGCTTCTTCCGGTTATCTTCCTCGCCTTTGAAATGCTTGCCTTTCTTTCGACATTGATGGTTGGTCGGAAGAAATCGACGATGGCCCAGGTACACATTCTTCCTGCAGCTTGCCAGGTATATACTATCGGTGTCAAGTAAACAGTGCGTGCATGCGTGGTATCCCTTGTTGGTCTGTCCTGAAAGGTTACTGAGAGCGGGCCAATCGTTGATGGTCACGAACAGCAACGCCTTTAGGTTAAATTCCTCCTGTTTGTGCTCATCCCACGTATGTACACCGTTTCCATTCCACAACTGTATCATAATGAACTTCCGCTTCATGCACATCCAAGGAGGAAGGTTATACATACATAGAGTCACGGGCCAGGTGCTGTGATTGCTGCTCTGCTCCCCGAAAGGATTAATGCCATCCGCGCTTAAAGCAAACCATACGTTCCTTGGCTCACTTGCAAACTCATCCCAGTACTTTCTCTCGATTTTTCTCCACTGCGACCCGTCAGCGGGTGCTCTCAACTTCCCGTCTTTCTTATGGTCCTCACTGTGCCATCGCATCAACTTGGCATGCTCTCCGTTTCTGAACAGACGTTTCAACCGTGGTATTATAGGAGCATACCACATCACCTTCGCAGGAACCCTCTTCCTGGGGGGGGCTCGCCGTCAACATCACCAGGGTCATCTCGTCTGATCTTATACCGTAATGCACCGCATACCGGCCATGCGTTCAGATCCTTGTACGCACCGCGGTAGAGGATGCAGTCATTAGGGCATGCATGTATCTTCTGCACCTCCAATCCTAGAGGGCATACGACCTTCTTTGCTGCGTATGTACTGTCGGGCAATTCGTTATCCTTTGGAAGCTTCTTCTTCAATATTTTCAGTAGCTTCTCAAATCCTTTGTCAGGCACAGCATTCTCTGCCTTCCACTGCAGCAATTCCAGTACGGTACCGAGCTTTGTGTTGCCATCTTCGCAATTGGGGTACAACCCTTTTTTCTGGTCCTCTAGCATGCGATCGAACTTCAGCTTCTCCTTTTAACTTTCGCATTGCGTCCTTGCATCGACAATGACCCGGCGAAGATCATCATCATCGGGCACATCGTCTGGTTCCTCTTGATCTTCAGCAGCTTCGCCCGTTGCATCATCATCATGCAGATCGTCTGGTTCCTCTTGATCTTCAGGAGCATCACCGTATTCAGGGGGCACATAGTTGTCATCGTACTCTTCTTCTTCGCCGTCTTCCATCATAACCCCTATTTCTCCGTGCCTCGTCCAAACATTATAGTGTGGCATGAAACCCTTGTAAAGCAGGTGGGTGTGGAGGATTTTCCGGTCAGAGTAAGAGTTCGTATTCCCACATATAGGGCATGGACAACACATAAAACCATTCTGCTTGTTTGCCTCGGCCACTTCGAGAAAATCATGTACGCCCTTAATGTACTCGGAGGTGTGTCTTGAACCGTACATCCATTGCCGGTTCATCTGCGTGCATTATATAATGAAGTGACCAAATTAATAGAAGTTCATCATCACATTAAAACCAAAGTACATACATAGTTCTCATCTAACAACATAAAGCTCTGCAGAGCATCTAAATTAATTAAATCATACACTGAAACTATGTAAAACATTTCAATGTGAAAACAAATGCGATCATAATTGTTATAAACAATAAATGAACCAATAGTTATGAAAAGATAATATATACCACATCTGAATCATAGACAGGACGAGGGCCGACGGGGGCGGATACCAAAACCATCGCACTATATAAGATGCAATAATAAAAGTAAGAAAATAATACAAGTATCTATCTAAACATACAAGTAAGAATATTTTTCCTTTCAGAAAGAAGATAAGAACAAGAGGCTCACAACGGTGGTGCCGGCGATGAGATCGGCGCGGGTGATCGATGACGGTGAAGACGGGGACGGGGCGTGACGGACCGCTAAACCTAGACAAATATTGAGGAAAATGGAGCTTGGCGGTCGAGCTTGGAGGGGAGAAAGCTTAAGTAGTGTGGCTCGGGCATTCCATCGAACACCTCGTGTGCATAGGAGGTGAGCTAGAGCACCACAAAGCTCTCCCCTCGCCGGCCACGAAAAACAGAGCACTGGGAGTGCTCTGCTCGCGAGCGGGGGGTATATATAGGCACCACCATTGGTCCCGGTTGGTCGCGTGAACCGGGACTAAAGGGTTGCCTTTGGTCCCGGTTCGTGCCACCAACCGGGACCAATGGTTGTGGGCCAGGAGCGAGGCCCATTGGTCCCGGTTCGACCCACCAACCGGGACCAAAAGGTCCAGACGAACCGGGACCAATGGCCCACGTGGCCCGGCCGGCCCCCGGGGCTCAAGAACCGGGTCCAATGCCCCCATTGGTCCCGGTTCTGGATTGAACCGGGACTAATGGGCTGGACCGGCCTGGACCATTGCCCCCTTTTCTACTAGTGTGACCAAGGCTCCCTGTTAGAGTATCCGGTCCTAACATCCTTGCACGTAGCTTATCAGGTGGAAGAAGACTTTGTAACACTTCACTAAAGTAACATGTGTTCCCACCATTCTTCATCCCCCTGACCACCACATTGCCACGTTGTCCATTCTAATGATCAACTATATCTACGCTTACCATTTCAATACACCCATTCCTCTCCTCTGCATCAACTTTCTATATCTCTGATCTCAGTATGTCCTCTTCTTTTTTTCCTCCTTTGTTCCTACTGCACAAGTTTTCTTTGCATGGTAAACAGTATTATCCAAACATTGTTAACCTAAAGTGATGGTCCAGGGGCTTCATTTCCACACACACATCTTACACTAGCCATTATTTGATATTTCTGATTCCACAGTGCCACAACCATGCCCAGATATAAGTTATGATTCCGCTCCTGACACAAGGCACTGCCTATGCGCCTCTGCGTTCCAAGTGGGGGCAATGTGCACTACAAAATCTGCGCATAAACCTGACATGATATCCAAACATTCTTCTTAACTCTCTTGATCAATTAGTTCGTTGCCAGCTTAATTTGCACATAGTTGCACAATATCATCCTTCTACATGATATTGTTGCATCTTGGATGGACTTCTCTGCTTCTTCCATTAGTTTGTCATACTTGCTCTATAAAGAGTCATAGATTTCAAGAATATCATCAGGACCGGATGTCACGATACCTTGTAAGACCATCTTGGGTATGTAAAAGCTATCAGGGAGCAGGGGTCAACCTTTGAAACTAGCACATATGCACAATACTATTTGTGGAGATATACTTTTCCCGGAGCTTAACAGACAACTGCTCATTCACTTTCTTATTTCCTTTCATCTTGTCATCCACATCCACAAGATATGGTTTTGATTAGCATTAATTTCTAGAGTACGGCGAGAAGGAGCCCATTAATCCATGTTTGAAAAAATCAGCATCGCCAGCTCAAGAAAGCGTCATCTTGCAGTGGGTGGTTGTGATGTGCCACACTAGAATTACATCTAAGTATGTGGGCAGGTCGAGGCAGATACAACCGTACCACTTAGTTCGCTCATTGTGAGCATCAGACAACGATGTGATGACCCTAGAAGAAGATGCCTTGCTCCTCATGATCTATTTTAGGACTGTTTGCTGATCATTCAATATCACTAACATGATCATGATATTTCTCCAATTTTTCTTTAGGAACATTAATATGAGCAGCAAAATATTTACACAGAGTAACAATTGTATCAAAATCAAGTCCATACATAGAACAAGGCTTGTGAAATTTAAAAGTTCCAGAAAAAGACTTAACATTTATAATTTATAACTGACTCCTTAACTTTGGGGATCTCCAAATATTTAGTGTTACGAGATGTTCTCAACATTTATCACCAGTATTCTTCTCACTAAAGCAGCCTCCAAAAGACATATCAAGTGTTTCTTTATCATATCGAGAAAGTCGCGCATAGAAGTTTTTAACAATCATCTCTTTGGAAAGCCAAGGAGTAGGGCATTTAAGTATCAAGGATATAAGCCTCCGCCAAGTTTGGTTCGTGCTTTCACCGAAGCGAGACAAAAATTTATAAATATAATTCATGTCCCCATGTACATGTTGAGCTGGATGAAACTTGAAGATAAATTCAGTATATAATGCATTCCATTTCATAGCAAAGGGATAATCCAATAACCTAATCAGACATTTCTCTCCAAAGATCGGAATATTTTCTTCAAAACCCCATCCTCTTGTAAACCTGAAAGCTTAAAAAGCCACATAGTTCAAGAAGATGGCGCAAATTGTCCTCAAGAGCGGACCATCACCTCCATAACGGTTAGCCCTCACATGGTTCCAGAAATCCAATAGGGATCCTATAAGGTGTTCCAGAAGGTGGAGGTTTTCTCCAAACCACATGGGTGGCATAGGTGACACCGCCTGCTAACAAGTTATGAACATCAAGCAAATCCTTAGTGGACTAAATTAGCAAAAAAAAAATCAAGCTGAGTAAATATTTATCTCACCAAATTGCACTTACAAAAGCACTACGCTCCCGAAAATGGTTAAAAAAAGAGTCTTGATAACACTTAAGTGAAGCGATCTATCATAGCCTTTTCGCTTAGTAAGGATGTCAAGCCCAACGAGAAGTAGGAGGAATCAGTTGATGGAAACTAGTAAGAGTTCACTGTAAAGCTACAAAGAGTGTCTCATGGTTTGTTCGAAAGCAAGAGTAATTACGAAAAAACAAAATAACAATAGTGCAACAAGTGGCCCAATCCTCACTTATGCTAAGCACAAGTTGACTGTTTTAGTTGTAGGGATCAAGGCGTTCCCGCATTTAGTTCCAGTTCATTGCTATGATTGTTTGTTGCGCGGTGAAAAGATTGTTTTAGTTTTAGGGATCAAGGCGTTCTCGCATTTAGTTACTGCTCATTGCTATGATTGTTTGTTGTGCGGTGGAAATTATGGCCGCTTCTTTTATTTCAAAACAATTTCCGGTATTTTCTTGGAATTTTTTAAGCTTTGAATAATTGATTTTCCTTTTGGTACGTTTTCACCCACTTTTCATGTTGTCCGGTAATTTCCTAAGAATTTTCCTCTCTGTGTGTTTTGAAGGGGAAAATACATTAGAATTGGGCAATAATATGCAAAATATTGATAATGAAGAGGAAACTGTAATAAGAAATAGTGATGTAAAATGGACGTATCGCTCCTCCATTCGCCTGGACCCATCCACGTCTTTGTCCCGATCGCTCTTGACGTTCCGTCCCACCACCACATATGGTACGCCGTCACTGCCGCCACCACCGACTGGACAGCCAGAGGGCGGAGGAGGAAGTTCCCGTGCGAGGTTCTCAGAGTGATGGTCGACGACGCTTGCTCTCGTGGACAGTGGAGATCTGACCCGAACAACATTGTGCACATCGTATTCTTGAGAATGCGGCTAGTGGCCTCCCCAGCCTGCCAGGCATTGACGAAGATAGGTTGCTCGGTGTGGGCGCGCTTCCCTTTTTTTTTATTCTGCTCGAGGATTCTTGCACCCGGGAAATCGACCAGTACCGACGTTTTGGGCGGGCCCTTAAGTTTTTAATTATCGAGCTCAAATCTTTCCCTGAGTGCCTGGTTGTCGAGTGTCTGTAAAAAACACTCGGCAACGCTTCGGTGGAAGGGTGCATGTCGAGTGCGGTTTGCCGGCTGTAACACTCGGCGAAGTCTTTGCTGAGTGTACCTGGTAGTCGGGGAAAAACCGATTTCCAATAGTGCATAGCTAAAGCAGAGGCCAAGTCAAGCTGTTTTGGGGGGCTCGCCGGAGCACAGAGCTCGAACTAGCTCGGCCAGAGGAACGACGAGCTTGCGGGCGGCACGGGCTGAGCCCAGGCCATGTCCACCCTGACTTACGGAGGCGCGTAAATATTTTCCGACATGCATGGCAAGTAAGAAGTATAAATTCTCAGGAAAATACCTCCCTCCGCGAAGAAATATAAGAGCGTCTAGATCACTACTCTTATATTTCTTTATGGAGGGAGTACTTAGTTTCTGAGACTTTTATTCATCTTATAGTTACACAGGCTAGGACGATACAATATATATGGAAACAAAGAGCGAGCACGCGCACACACGCACGGACGGCAGGGATCCATCCATCCATAGGATGCAGCAGCGAGGGATCCCCATTTTATTTAGCTGCAAATACAAGCAGTAGATATAGGTCGAACACATGTATCCACCGAAGCCAAACATACGGAAGTCAGCAGACACGTATGCTGGCCATGATGGATAGATGGATCAAACCCCAAGTTTGTAGGCGCCGATGGCATTGAGTTTCTCTGAGGAGCGGCCCAAGAAGGCGAGGATGGAGCCGCCCTGGAAGCTGAAAGTACTTATGGTAGACGGTGCCCCGTATGGCCCATACGGATCAGAAGCCCGGTCAGTGACAAATTTAAGCGAGGTGACAAACTTGCCATCGCTGGTGCCGTAGACAGTGATCAGGCGCTCGTCTTCACCAATGTTAATCTGCATAAAATAAGTATGCAGGTAGATCACAAGATATATAAGTAAAAATTAAACAAATATATACGTACTCTTTCCAATATCACATGCACGTACGTACCACGTGGGGTTTACCGGTCTGGGAGCCCCATGGACCCGAGGGGATTAGTTGCCCTGCCATGTCAAGATAGCTGAACGAGATGCCGTTGACGACCCCGCCGGCCCCTTCGCAGGAGGAATCAGTGCTCCAAATCTGGATGCTCACAAGCCTTTTGGGCGGATTGAGAGCATTAATGTCCCAGTGATTACCTCCTGGGCCGCCATACGGGCCGATCTTCATCGCCGGCGTTGACTGCATGCACGGACGCGGTTAATCGATGGAGGAGTATATCTTTTGTTAGGTTACCTATACAATAATAAAGTAATCGATCTTCACTAGTGATCTAAAACATCATATATTAGTCTACAAAACAAAGGAAGTAGAAAGCTAGATAGGCAGTAGGCTGATACTCCTACCATATCGTCGCGTGCTTGGAGATCTCTTTCTGTTCTAGTCTTTGCAAGGAATGCTAGCTGCTTGCTTGCTTTGTGGCCGTCCTTGAACCAAAATGCCCGCCTATTTATAGCGAAACTTTTCAGCACCTACAAGTCGTATGGTACTACCACGATGATAGATGGCAACAATTTTGTTTGTCATGCTGCACTATTCCTATTTTCTATACCTTTCTTCAGCACAGCGCAACTGGTAGTTGCTGGTTTGTTGTCATCAATGGATAAAAGAAAAATATCCGGATGTAGCCAACTGCCAACCAAAATATTATCCCTGAGATCATTTCTCAAATTTATTTTGTACATATATTAAGCAAATTTTGCACAAACATGCCTACCAAAATGAGAAGTAGAATGATCACTAATAGCATGGGATGGAGAACACACCAACTAGATGTTAAAGGAAAAACAAGCTGCCGGCCGATGGAAATGCATGTCAACAAAAACAAGTTGCATGCAGAGCAGAGCAGGTTATCTGCTCTTGTTTTCTAATGCGAGCAGAGTAGGTTAGGGCATTTCTAACCAATCCCAATAACCGGTTAGAGGAGTAAAACAAACCGCGACCTAGCCGATCCCCAGTCGGCGTTAGTGGAGTAAAAATTATACTCAGCCGCGGCGAATCTCCCTGTATTTACTCCACCACTCGGCGATTGAGTAAAAATATCTTCCCTCCCTCCTCTCCTTACCCTCCTTCCCCTCGCCCATCCGTCGGAGCCTCCTGCGCCGTTCCCTGCCGCCCCCTCTCCTCCCAATGGCCGGACGCGCGTGGTGGCCAATGGTCCCCTCCGCGGATCCGCCGCTACTCCCCCGGTTCATCCTCTAGCGGCGCATCTTCGAGCCGCCACCGCTCACCCGATTCGCCCGCCGCCGCCCGGTTTGCCGACTTCCCCCAGCAACCTCCGTCGCGGCCGCCGCAAAGGACATATATCAGTGTCCGGCAGTGCGCGTGGGGGACATGGGTGGTGGAGGTCACCGACCGGGAGACCCACAAGAGGAAGTGGGCGGGGTCGTACCACACGGCGGAGCCCGCGGTGATGGAGTATGAATAGTAGCAAGTCTGGTTCCACGACACTGCCACGAGGCTGAACTTCCCGTTTGGGATTGCGTCGGTCCACCTCATCCCGCCAGCGCCGGGTGTGGTAAGCGCGACGATGGCTCGGGAGGACCGAGAGGCTAGGGAGCACCTCGAGGCATAGTCCACTGAGGAGGCGTACAGTGAGGACCTCCGCCGCTAGCACCCCGAGCTCGTGGAGGCAGAGCGGGCGATATTCGCCGAAAATGGCGGGAGGTCATCGTCATCTCCGGCGACGAGGTGTAAGGCTGTGGCCTGTCGAAGAAAGATTGGCCTGACCTCCACTATGACCGATAAAGATGAGTAGTCTAGTGTAGTTTAAGTTTAGTGGAGTTTAAGTTTGAATTTATGTTTAATGTTCTGTTGTCAAGACTATGTTTGTTGAACTTATGTTTAAATGTATGCAAATTTTAGTTGAAACTCGGTTGAATTAATGCAAATTTATGTTTTACTATGCTAAGTTTAGGGGGTTGGCTAGAACCGACAAAAACTTAATGGAGTATAGTAGAGTATAAATACTCCACTAAGGCTTACTTGGTCGGATGCTTCTCTATTTTATAGGGGCTCGGTAAGAAATGCCCTTAGCTCTATGCATCTTGCTGCACTAGTAGAAAAGGGGACATTTGTCCCGGTTCGTAAGGGCCTTTAGTCCCGGTTCATGAACCGGGACTAATGGGTCGTTACTGATATCTCCCCCCTTTAGTCCCGGTTCTAACACGAACCGGGACAGATGGTCCTCCACGTGGCTGGTGCGCCAAGCCCAGGCAGGGGGGCCTTTGGTACCGGTTGGTGGCACCAACCGGGACCAAAAGGCATCCACGCATCACCATTCCAGTGGTTGGGTTTTTTTTTTTTTTAAAGGGGGGGGGGGGTTGGGGGTTTTGGGGGGTTAATTTAGGTGTTTCAGATATTGTGTTAGCTAGCTAATTAATAGAGAGAAGTGTCCTCTCTTATGTCTGTGCTTGGTCGACGCTACGTACTATACATAGAGAGGCCCTCGACACACTAGCTAGTAAGAAAATGAAAGGAACCATTAAGTACAGAAGTTCGTCATGCATACCAAGAGAAGTGATCGATCGACCTCTCCTTCTCCGAGAGATTGGTCGAATAACAAGTTTTCGTATTATCTATCCGACGCTACTGGCTACATACATATACAATATGTAAGATCTCTTAATTACAATCCCCTAGCAATTGAAATCAACTTCCACATGGTATTCTCCGGCTTTATTGATGACGTGATCAAGAAAGAATCACGCCAATTCCTCTTGAATTGCTTTCATGCGATCTGGTTCTAGGAGTTCATTCCGCATCTGCCACGTCTAATTTGAAGAAGGGAGTTAATTAATACATATATATGAATGAAACTCAACAGAAATGATGGTGTAACAAAATGAAATTGTGAATATTATTGCTTACGCACTTTATATTGTCTTTTAGAGTAGCCCCGCTTATTTTTCAAAGTCGCGTTGTAGATGAACTCGAACACGTAGTATCCACATAAATCATTCCCTTGTTCCTGCCACAAGCACTTTACCAGAAATAGAGGTCAATCAAACTGATAATGAAGCATTATAAATGACATTTATGAAAGTATAGCTATAGAATCAACGGGAGATGCGCGCAACTAGCTAGCCAGTAGTACTTACTTTCGGGTATGTATATCGCAGCTCCTTCGGCAGTCCCGGAGTTTCTGCGGTGAACTGTTTCCAAACCCTGCAAGACAAAAAATAATTATTATTACTTGAGATATCAGGAAATGAACAAAAAATTGCCGATATGGTGCGATAATGATCGATTGAACTTACTTGTTGAGCAATTTAGTCATGTCCGCATAGGTTTCGGGATCTTTTCGTCTCGAGTCTAAGACGGTTACTAGTCCGCATAGATATTGTGTTAGGTTACCTATACAATAATAAAGTAATCAATCTTCACTAGTCATCTAAAACATCATATATTAGTCTACAAAACAAAGGAAGTAGAAAGCTAGATAGGCAGTAGGCTGATACTCCTACCATATCGTCGCGTGCCTGGAGATCTCTTTCTGTTCTAATCTTTGCAGGAAATGCTAGCTGCTTGCTTGCTTTGTGGCCGCCCTTGAACCAAAATGCCGGCCTATTTATACCGAAAGTTTTCAGCAGCCACAAGTCGTATGGTACTTCATTGCTGTGCAAAGAGAAAAGCCCCTTCCCTCATTGTCACGCTTGACTTTAGGAAAGCTTTTGACTCTGTTTGCTGGTCCTCCCTCCTACACATCTTGCGGGTCAGAGGGTTCCCCCCTCGGTGGTGTGATTGGATTGAATCATTGCTTACCACTGGGTCTACTGCAGTGATGCTCAATGGCATCCCCGGAAGATGGATCCAATGCAAGAATGGCCTCCGGCAAGGTGACCTTCTATCTCCGTATTGTTCATCATTGTTGCTGATATCCTACAACAAATGATCCTAAAAGCCTTCTGCGAAGGTGAACTTCTGCACCCCCTTTGCCCTAACCTTCCCTGCCCGGTTCTCCAGTATGCTGACGACACGCTCATCATAGTCAAAGCCACCCCTGACGCGGCAAAGAATTTAAAGACCATCCTAGATTGTTTAGCCGAGGCCACCGGCCTCCAGATTAACTTCACTAAGACAACCTTCATCCCTCTCAATGTTGACCCTGAAGATGCCACTGCTATGGCCTCAGATCTAGCGAGCAACATCTCCTCATTCCCTCAAACGTACCTTGGCCTTCCACTCTCTCCCCATAAGCTCTCTACGTCTGCCTTCCAACCGGTTATAGACCGGTGTGATGCCTATCTTGCTGGGTGGTGTGCGCTCCTCCTATCTCGTGGAGGTAAACTTGTTCTTCCTTCTGCGGTCCTGGATAGCCTCCCTACCTACTTTATGTTGTGCTTCTCACTCCCCATCAAGGTTATTGAGGCGATTGATAAGCGTAGATGTACCTTTTTCTGGTCCAACGATGACACTTGCTCTGGGGCTAAATGCTTAGTTGCCTGGGATAAAGTCTGTTCCCCTAGAGTTGCAGGTGGTCTGGGTGTTAAAAACCTTCGCGCACAAAACTTTTGCTTACTGCTGAAATTTGCTTACAAGTTTTTACACTCTTCTAACCTCCCTTGGAAAGATTGGGTCCTACACCATTCCCCCCTTCATATTGGCCACGGAAAGAACAGTTCCTTCCTTGCCAAAACCATTTTTAAACACCTTCATAGTTTGAGAGAGATTTCACAGTGCACTGTTGGGAATGGTTGTTCCACCTTCTATTGGCTAGATCGTTGGCTAAAGCCGGAACCTCTGGCTATAGTCTACCCCGCTCTTTTTTCTCACCACACAAACCAACATGCCATGGTTTCCACTATTATGCAGGATGGGCTTGAACTTGCTCTTCGTAATCGGCTAACCTCTACTGCGATCGCAGAACTTGCTTCCCTAAACTCGTTGTTGCAGGATTGTTTGCTCTCTCAGGTACCGGATACTCGACGCTTGCTCAATGGCGCGGCCTTCTCCACTCGCGGTGCCTATGCTGCCCTCTCGGTCCAGCTTGCTGAGCCTATGCTCGCTGACATCTGGGACTCAAAGGTGCCAAGAAAAGTGATGATCTTTGGCTGGTTGGTTTGCCTTGACCGTCTCAACACTCGGCACAACCTGCACAAAAAGAACATCCTCGATACTCAAGTATGCCCGAGATGTGATCACTTGGTGGAGGACCGCGATCATCTTTTCTTCTCCTATCCAGCTGCTCGTGCGATTTGGAGGGCCACCGGCATTCAGCCTACCGTCGCGCCCTTCAGTGAGCTTTTCAGCTCCCCCTTCCCGCTCAGCTACCCACTTCAGTTCGTACGTTCATGCTCCTCCTTATTCTTTGGAAAATTTGGATGCTAGAAACAAGAAAGTTTTCCAAGGGCTTGACATTGCTGCCTCAGTTTCTGTAAAAGCTATCTTAGAGGATTTGGTTATTTGGTCTCATCGGCTTAAGACTGATTCCTTAAAAGGACACGCCGGCTTGTGGCGTGATTTCCTCTCCTCGAACCATCTGTGAACCTTGTAACATCTGTTGGCTTTTGAAATATATTCAGGTGGGGAGCCTTTCCCCCCCGGTGACCATTTCAAAAAAAAAGTCCTATGGTACTACCACGATGACAGATGGCAACAATTTTGTTTGTCATGCTGCACTATTCCTATTTTCTATACCTTTCTTCAGCACAGCGCAACTGGTAGTTGCTGGTTTGTTGTCATCAATGGAAAAAAGAAAAATATCCGGATGTAGCCAACTACCAACCAAAATATTATCCCTGAGATCATTTCTCAAATTTATTTTGTACATATATTAAGGAAATTTTGCAGACCAAAATGAGAAGTAGAATGATCACTAATAGCATGGGATGGAGAACACACCAACCAGATGTTAAAGGAAAAACAAGGTGCCGGCCGATGGAAATGCATGTCAACAAAAACAAGTTGCATGCAGAGCAGAGCAGGTTATCTGCTGTTGTTTTCTAATGCGGGCAGAGTAGGTTAGGGCATTTCTAAGCAATCCCAATAACCGGTTAGAAGAGTAAAACAAACCGGGACCTAGCCAATCCCCATTCGGTGTTAGTGGAGTAAAAATTGTACTCAGCCGCAGCGAATCTTCTTATATTTAATCCACCGCTCGGCTACTTCCCAGAGCTCCCTCCGCCGTGACCGCCGCAGAGGACATACATCAGTGTCCGACAACGCACGTGGGGGACATGGGTGGCGGAGGTCACCAACCAGGAGACCCACAAGAGGAAGTGGGTCGCGTCATTCCACACAGCGGAGCCTGCGATGGTGGAGTACGAACGGTGGCAAGTCCAGTTCCACGGTGCCGCCGCGAGGCTGAACTTCCCATTTGGGTTGGCGTCGATCCACCACGTCCCGCCAGCGCCGGGTGTGGTGAGCGCGACAATGGCTCGGGAGGACCGATAGGCGAGGGAGCGCCTCGAGGCGGAGTCTGTCGAGGAGGCGTACAGTGGCCGCCGCCAGCACCCCTAGCTCGTGGAGGTGGAGCGGGCGATATTCGTCGACAATGGCAGGGAGATCATCGTCATCTCTGGTGACGAGGTGCAAGGCGGCGAGGATGGCAGAAAGGAGGGCGACGAGGAGGGGGAGTTCGACGTCAAGGAGTGGCAGAGCATCTTCCCCGACTGCGACGACGACGGCACCGGCCTGGATCCATGTCTCAGCGGCGGTGGGCTGTCGAGCAAAGATTGGCTTGAACTCCACTATGGTCGATGAAGACGAGTAGTCTAGTGTAGTTTAAGTTTGAATTTATGTTTAGTGTTCTGCTGTCAAGACTATCTATGTTGAACTTATGTTTAAATGTATGCAAATTTCGGTTGAAGATAGGTTGAATTTTTGCAAGTTTATGTTTTACTCTGCCAAGTTTAGGGGATTGGCTAGAACCGACCAAAACTTAGTGAAGTATAAATACTCCACTAAGGCTTACTCGGTCAGATACCTCTCTATTTTATAGGAGATCGGTTAGGAATGCCCTTAGCTCTGTGCATCTTTCTGGAAGACACACCAACCCGTTCTCTCCTACCCGACAGTTTGATGAGTTGAAAGAGAGAGAAATCAAAGAAGAGGTTACCTTTGTCTGAGCTTAGGGACGATCGTTTTATTTTTATTCATTGTCCAACCATTTTTTTTTTGCGGGAAACCAACCATTTTGTAGTTAATTTGTGATTAATCCGTAATATTTTTTGAGTTGCTGATTTTAGTTTTTGAGGTAGCTACCTTCTTAGAAACATGTTTTGTTATCTTCTGGGCGACGTGGAAGGCATACATGCCTCGAGTGGTCACATGTACATAAATGTTAGTGTAAAGCTGCCCGAGTCCAGGTTTCACTACTCCGACGGCAACATTATTTTAGGGGAAATATCAATGCCGATTTATTTAACCATAGCTAGGAATCTGGTCTGAAATTACATCTAAAATAAAGTCTGGTGGCGATCCCTCCCAAATCTCCGACCGGCACTCTCCTACACCTACTCTCGCTAGTTTATCAGCGGCAACATTCCCCGATCGACGAATCCACGTCATCCTGGCCTCATCCATAGCACTGAGCAAAGTCTTCATCTCTTGAACCCATGGCCCAACAGCAGAGAGGTTCTTCTCCGGATTATTTAGCATATGCACAAGAGCTAGGCTTTCCAGCTCGACGTGCGCCCTCCTAACATTCAGATCAATCGCCATGCGGGCAACACTTCGGCATGCGAGAACTTCCACCATCTCAGGATCAGCAATACTTGGGAAGAGTTGGCAAGACCCAGCTATGAACGCCGCCTGGTGATCCCGCAGGACCGCGCCACCTCCTCCTCTCTCCCCATTCCTGGAGACCGCACCATCAGAGTTGATCTTCACCCATCCAGCTGCCAGGGGTTCCCACCGCTGAACGTTTTTTGGTTCCTGTTGTGGCGCCCTCGTCTCATGTGATGCTCTCCGGTCCTTAATCTGCATCTGCACTGTAGCTATTATTTCATGTGGCTGTGCTATCCTCCTCCCGTCTCTGGCCTCGTTTCTTGCTAGCCAAAGGCTGTAAGCTGCTTGGAGCATCAACTCCTTATCGTCATCAGAAGCACGAGCAAACCAGTCAAGCAGCCAAGAGGCTAGGGCTCGTTGTGATTCGATATGCATGGGTGGCAACTCAAGTGCCAACCCCATGTGCGCCCCCAACTCCTCCCAGAATAAGACTGAATGTTGGTAGCCCCAGAATCTACGCATCATAGTTTCTTCGCGGGCACACACAAAACAAAAAATGCCCTGCTTGATGCGCCTTCGATGAAGCTCCCAACCTACAGCAAGACCATTTCGTATCAAACGCCACATATGGATCTTGACCTTACTAGGAACACTCATTTCCCACAGCGCCAAATACCCCTTGGGCTTTGTTGTCGAGCTCGAGGACTCCGGCTGTCCGGACCTCGCTCTGTTCATAGACATTCTTAGATGATACACCGACTTGACCGAGAATACACCATTTCGTGTAAAATTCCATGCTAGAAAATCTTCAGTATTCGGTCCTCGTATAGCGATTTGCTTCACATCTGCTCCATCATCTGAAGTAAACATCGCATCGACCACTTCCTCGTTCCATGTCATCCCATCAGGGTTTAGCAAGTCGGCGACCTTATTAACGCCTTGCATGTACACTTGGCCCAGTGGCCTGGTGCTACCGCTGCGAGGGATCCATGGGTCATGATGGATATTGATATGCGTCCCTGTCCCTACTCTCCAGATGAGACCCTCACGGAGGAGGTCACAACTGAAAGGATCAATGTAGTTGACTAGAGGGGGGGGGGGTGAATAGGTAACTAACAATTTTTAGCTTTTCTTTACCAAAAAAACATTGCATCAAAGTAGGTTGTCTAGATATGCAACTAGGTGAGCAACCTATATGATGCAACAACAACAAGTACACAAGAAAGCAAGGGATACAACACAAATAAGCTTGCACAAGTAAAGGTACGAGATAACCAAGAGTGGAGCCGGTGAAGACGAGGATGTGTTACCGAAAGTCCTTCCTTTTGAGGGGAAGTACATCTCCGTTAGAGCGGTGTGGAGGCACAATGCTCCCCAAGAAGCCACTAGGGCCACCGTATTCTCCTCACGCCCTCACACAATGCGAGATGTCGTGATTCCACTATTGGTGACCTTGAAGGCGGCGACCGAACCTTTACAAACAAGGTTGGGGCAATCTCCACAACTTAATTGGAGGCTCCCAACGACATGACGAAGCTTCACCACAATGGACTATGGCTCCACGGTGACCTCAACCGTCTAGGGTGCTCAAACACCCAAGAGTAACAAGATCCGCTAGGGATTAGTGGGGGGAATCAAATTTCTCTTGGTGGAAGTGTAGATCGGGGCCTCCTCAACAAATCCCAAGCAAATCAACAAGTTTGATTGGCTAGGGAGAGAGATCGGGTGAAAATGGAGCTTAGAGCAACAATGGAGCTTTTGGGGGAACAGGTAGGTCAACTTTGGAGAAGAAGACCCCCTTTTACAGTGTGGGGAACAATCCAACCGTTACCCCCAGAACAGCCCCGCAGAGGGCGGTACTACCGCAGGGGGCAGCGGTACTACCGCTAGCCCCAGCAGTACTACCACTCCCCCTCGCGGTACTGTCGTGCAGCCAGGGAGGGCAACCAGATGGGCAGAGGATGGACCCAGTGCGGTACTGCCGGGGTGGTAGGGCGGTACTACCGCTCTCCAGCGGTACTACTGCTTCTACTGCCGCTGCTTAATGCCGCACAATCCGACACGAGGGGCGACCCCCTCGAGTCGACGCGGTAGGACCCCGGTACCGCAGCGGTACTACGGCTGAGGACCCACAGGCGGTACTACCACTGCAGAGTGGTACTGCTGCCTGTGGCTCTTGAGAAGTACTACCGCTGGGCACCATGGTACTACCGCCGGGACCAAGCAACACCCATACCAGGGGAAGAAAACCTCCATCGAAGCGGGAAGGCTCGGTGGGTGTAAAACAGATGTGTACGTGTTGATTCCACCCTAGCCTTACCAAAAGCGGATCCCCTCTTGATAGTACGGTGACTCCTACGAAACATGTCCACCAAAATAGAAACGAAAGAGCTACACCGTCTTGATTAAAACTCTGAGGGGAAGGAATCGTCTCGTGCCAAAGGATGAATCTCTGAAATGCTCAAAGCACACGATTAGTCCGCAAATGTGTTGTCATCAATCGCCAAAACTACACTGAGAGAGATATGCCTTAACAATCTCCCCCTTTTTGGTGGATTGATGACAACAAGGGATTTGCACAAGGATAGTACAAGAATGAAGAGATACTTAGAACTACAAAATATAGACAGGCTCCCCCTGAATGTGTGCACCTAATTAGTAGTGCCTTTGGAATGCAAAGCACACACATTAGTTTCAACACTCCCCCTATCTTTCATAGTCCAACAACCTAAGCAAATGGGTACGTGTGAGCAGGGTATATAACAGGATAAGCGTGCAACTCACAAATTACCAATGTACTTGATGGACATAGATAATAAAGGATAAGATAGCATATGTCTCACACCATATGACTTGAACTAGGTCTCACAGGCACAAAACCAAAACAAGCAAACAACAAGAGAAAGCAACGACGCAACAAACCACAAAGACACACACACTCGCAACTCGGCAACGACACAAATCCCTATACTCTCTCCCCCTTTGGCATCGAGACGCCAAAAAGGCAAAGAGCGTTGCTATGGCTCCAGGTGATAGCAAACTGAGGATCTCAAACATCACATCCCAGCAGGATCATCTGCATCGCCGTCTTCGGTCGAAAACTGGTCGGCGTCTGAATTGGTCCACTGGCAGTGCTGCTGAACCCACTCCTCCTCATCGGTGATCCTTCCCTCAGATCCACTATTAACAGTTGCACCCAACTAACGCATGAGCTCCTTGTGACGGCTGCGGGCCTTATTCTCAGACACATGAGACATGTACTGGCCATGAGACTCCTTGCAGAAAAGTTTCTTCATCCTACGCTTAATCTTCTTTGCCCAAGAGGGCTCTGTCGGTGTCAAAACCGGCGGATCTCGGGCAGGGGGTCCCGAACTGTGCGTCTAAGGCTAATGGTAACAAGAGGCGGGGGACACGATGTTTACCCAGGTTCGGGCCCTCTCGATGGAGGTAATACCCTACTTCTTGGTTGATTGATCTTGATGATATGAGTATTATAAGAGTTGATCTACCACGAGATCGTAGAGGCTAAACCCTAGAAGCTAGCCTATGATTATGATTGTTTTCGTCCTACGGGCTAAACCCTCCGGTTTATATAGACACCGGAGGGGGCTAGTGTTACACAGAGTCGGTTACAGAGAAGGAGATCTACATATCCGAATTGCCAAGCTTGCCTTCTATGCAAAGGAGAGTCCAACCCGGACACGGGACGAAGTCTTCAATCTTGTATCTTCATAGTCCAATAGTCCAGCCAAAGTATATAGTCCGGCTGTCCGAGGACCCCCTAATACTAGACTCCTCCAGTAGCCCCTGAACCAGGCTTCAATGACGATGAGTCCGGCGCGCAGATTGTCTTTGGCATTGCAAGGCGGGTTCCTTCTCCAAATACTCCATAGAAGATTTTGAACACAAGGATCGTGTCCGGCTCTGCAAAACAAATTCCACATACCACTATAGAGAGCACAATATTCCACAAATCTAATATGCTGACAACTTTTCTTAGCGTGACATCACGCCACGGCCCGGTCTTTATTCGAACCGTTTTTCTCAACCAGCTACTGCATATATTGTGAGGCGATTTCCTTGGCACGTCTTGTCGAAGCAGAGATCATGTCCCCTTATCACGTGATTCTCATCAATACGGGTGTGGGTAACCCAACCGCGCCATCAATCGTGGCGCTTGGCGAATAAGCGATTTTACGGGGCAAGTGGGGAGGCGCACAGTTTCTACCGCCTTTATAAAGGGATAAGGATTCCTCTTTTTCACCCATGCCTTCTTCTTCCCCTGCCCATCCATTCTCGCACGCTCGAGCTCCATTGCCCAAGTTCTCACCTTCTCCTCAAAGCCATTCCAAACATGTCCGGAGCGGGACGTAAGTGGATGGCCTCCTCCGTTACGGAGGAGAACATTATGAAGCTCTGGGAAGCCGGATACCTGGCCGCAAACATTGCGCACCGGCTCCCAGACGCAGGGCAGATCGTCCCTACTCCATAACCCCATGAGAGGGTCGTATAACTTGCCCACTTCGTCCGCGGACTGGGATTCCCCCTCCACCCATTTGTCCGTGGGCTCATGTTCTACTATGGGCTGGACGTCCACAATCTGGCACCCAATTTCATCCTCAACATCTCAGCGTTTAGCGTCGTGTGCGAGGCCTTCCTCCACATCAAGCACCACTTCGGCCTGTGGCTGAAGACCTTCAACGTGAAGCTGAAGATAGTGGTCGGCCAACAAGCGGAGTGCGGAGGAGCCATGGTGGGCAAGATGCCCAACGTCATTTGGCTCGAAGGCTCCTACGTGGAGACCGTGAAGGGGTGGCAATCGGGGTGGTTCTATATCACCGAGTCGCGTGACACCAACTGGGCGGCAGCCCCCGAATTTCGATCTGGCATCCCCATGTGGCTCACCTCCTGGAGAGAAGGGATTAGCCTGGGGTGAGCCGGCAGAGCTGACCAGACTCTAGAACTGTGTCAAAATATGATAAGCAAGAAAATCAAGCTTGTCAACATGGTCCAGGTCATGCTCTTCCGCCGGATCCTCCCGTGTCAAAGATGGGCATTCAATATGTGGGAGTTCGACCCGGCCGAACACCATACGCTGCAAGAGCTCTTCGACACAACACACAAAGACGTCTGGAAGGTGTTGTTTAAGGCTGCCGAAATACCCCCTCCCCTTACCGAGGATCGCGGACTCAGCGCAAAGCGCACCGCCAATCTGGTAAGTTCTTTATATTTTACAAGATGCTCCTTTCCCCAGTATATTTGTGGGAGGAATCTAATGCCTCCATGCCAATTTAACAGGACTGGGTAGCGATAGCGGAGCGGATCGACTGTCCAGCTCCACTACTCGAAGATCCAGCAACGGCTCTCCTAACGGAGATGCTATTTCCGGCGCCCTATGAGGTGCCGGAGAAGAAGGCCAAGAAGAAGTCCACGGGGACCAGGAAAGGTCTCCGACGCAAGGTTGTAGCGGACTCATCGTCCAAAGACACTGAGGCGCGCTCCTCCAATGAATACGGGGAGGAGGAAGAGGAAAGTCCTCCCCCTCCAACCGGAAGGGGGGAAAGAAAAGGAAGGCCGCCCCGTCTGGGGAGGCCGAAGTGTCCAAGAAGGGAAAGACCCTCCCTCCGGACCACTCCACAATAGCCGCCTACAGCGACGAGGAGTGGCTGCCCAGGGACAAGCCCCTGGCGAAGTCGTAAGTATCCGAACACTATAATACTTCTGGTATGTTTTGCTTTATTGCTTCTTATCATGTTAAATATGATTGTGCATTCCGTCCAAAGCCCGCATTGACCTATCCTCATGGGATGGGTCTTTGAGCGCGTCGGCGATGAACAACGATTCGCTCTCGACGGCCAGCACCACCCGACCCGCGGACAACACCGAGGTGTTGTCTTAGAGGATACCAGACCAGGGGGAGACAGTTCTGGGGACGCCCTAGGGCGAAATCCTTGACGCCGAGCACATGGGGGGGGGGGGAGACCCCCCATGGATTCTGGGGGTCGCCGCAAGTTTGGCCCCCAGCCAGACACTGCACCGGAACCTCCAGTGGTTCCGAATTCACGCAGGCAGCCCCTCGCTAAGGGGGGGCGATCCGCCTATGCCGATGACCTTTGTCCATCCAGAGGCAACGGCTAACTTGCTGGAAGTGCTCCGAGGCGCTTCCATTGATGAAGAACATCGTACTCTGATGAGTACGGTGATTGAGAAGGTTCGGTCTGCCAAAAGTGGACTGACCGAAGCCTGCACCAGCCTCCTAACAGGCTTTGAGGTAAGTAATCACAGTATAGATAGTAGCCCCTGATGCTCTATTTGGTGTTCAGAAAGAAAAGCCGAGCAGAGGATCAAATAACATCCACAGGAGTCTAATAAGAGTATGTCTATGTGAATAAGCAGGCGTCGCTGCTGGCCGCTGCCGCTCGCACAGCGGAGGTCTCCGGACTGAAGCGGGACCTAGAGCAGAACGAGGAAGAGCTCGGCCTCATGAAGAGGCAGCTCAAAGAAAACAAAGGTACACAATGCCCTGTCTGTATGCCATATAAAGGAAAAGTTTTTGATGCTAATTGAAGCATCATGAATGTCAATAGGGGCCATGACTAAAGTGGCGGCCCTTAAGAAGGCGCTATCCGAGGCCGGGGACAAAGCGGCCAAGGAGCGCACCGAGCGCGAGAAACAAGAGGCTCGGGTTGGCGAGGTCCAGCAAGAGCTCCAGGACTTCGTCAAAAAATATGAGTCCTTGTAGTGTGACTCTAAGACACAAGAGTCCGAGCTTGCAAAGGCCCGCCAGAGTGCACAAGATGCAAAAGCTGAAGCCCAAAAGGCCCTCCAAGAGGTTCAAGCAGCGAAGAAGATTACGGCGGGTAAGACATTTAATATGCAAATCAAGCATGTGAAGGAGAATTTCTTTTTACTTACCCGAATTTGTAGCTCCCCAGGAGCATTCGCAGTTCTGCCGCGCAGCATCTCTGATGCCGCAGAGTTCTACCGAGCTAAGGAAGGGAGCTCGACGGAGAAGTTGTTCTGGTCCCAGTATATTGGGGCCGAACACCCGATGCCCTTGAGCGACCAGTTGAAGCAACTGGTCAAACTTCACAAGGCGGCCGAACTGGCCATGAAGGATCTCATAGTCCGGATGTGGTCTGGCGAGCCCCTGCCCAGCAGCTACTTCGGCCTGGTAAAGCGGCTTATGAATGCCTGCCCGCGGCTTGAAGTCATAAAGCGGTCAGTCTGTATTGAAGGTGCGCGCAGGGCCTTGGCCTGTGCGAAAGTGCATTGGGCGAAGATGGATGTCGAGAAGCTGGTGACGGAGGGGCCGCCGAAGGGCAAGGAGCATCGCCACCCTGAACAGTATTATGACAATGTCCTGAAGGGTGCCCGCCTTGTTGCGGAGGAATGTGCTAAGGATATAATATTTGAATGAATGTACTCCCGCCATCCTGTAATATGAAAATGAGTTCATGTGCGCTATGTAACGCTTGTTGATTTAAAATATTACCTTCTGTGTGGCCGTTTATAAAAATCTGAAAGTTGGCCAGTCATCGGCTTCTGCCCCAGTGTAACTACTATTAGGGTGTTCGGGATAAATCTAAACACTCTTTATCTAAATTTTTGGTCCTTTAAGGAGGTGTTTAGCGCAGCGAACAAGGCAATCGAACTATATAGCTTTATCTCTCTCACTTAGCCATAGAAGTCTACAATTTTAAATTTTGGCGAAGCCCCTAGTATTCGGAAGACCAAGCTTGGGGCGCTATGCACGCCTAAATCGGTCAAGGCCGATTCCTCGCCCGAAGCAGAAAAAATCTTTAAGGATTTGAGACCTCTCGAACAGCGACCAACTCTCACCTCATCATGACAGTCAGTTTTCGGCTTTCTCTACTGAGGTGCTCGTCCGGAAGAACCGGGACACAATCGCTGTAGTTCTACCTGTGCTACCTTAGCCGATATAGCGGAACGTAAGGTACCAAAATATGGGAGCCGAGCAAACCCAACTATTGACCCAAGACATGATTCGGAGCTGATGCATATAATGCTATAAGTTTGAGGTGCCGCACTGTTGAAAGTGTTCGGACTTTTCTTGCCGTGTTATGGGGTACACTGAAGCCCCTGGCGAGCCGGACGTACCAAAATGTATGGGTGCAATTTGTAATAAATAAGTAGTATAGGAAAAGGATAAAGAAATGTAATAGTAAGCTGATGCTATACATTATTTTCCATTGTTATTTAAATAATACGTCAAAGCGTATGTATACAAGTAGTGCGATAAGCAAAATAGGACTATTTGACATGTCCTGGCCAAGGGTAAGCTTCATGTGTGTATGTAAAACAGGTATAACGATCGTTATCAGAGACCACCCGGGGATTCCCTTATACGCCAAAGCTTCTTGTCTCCTTGGTATTTCCATCACGTTATGTGTCCGATAGTCGGACTATCGAGAGGGCCTCCCGAAAATAGGGACCTGAAAAGAAAAGGTGTGAAGATATACGGATCCTGCAGCGATTGAGCCGCATTTTTGACCGTGTCATAGCTGTGCCTCCGCCTATGCCCTTGGTATTGTGAGTGCGTAATTATGTACGCGTGGCACAAATTTTGCCGCTTGACTGGGACTAGGACGAAGGCCGAATTGCTAGGCGAGCTCTGGATGTGCCGGACGATCTTGTTGTAGGGTACTTCAGACTCGCTTGACGGTGTCCGGGTTCTTTATCGCCGAATTGGCGATCTGCCTAAGAAGGCTGCTTTGTACTTCAGCTGTGAGGGCCGCAGTGTGCTCCTCCGTACGGAGCGAGTGCTCTGTGTTTCCATTTACTGTTATAACCCTAGGTCCCGGCATTTTGAGCTTGAGGTATGCATAATGCGGTACCGCATTGAATCTGGCAAATGCAGTTCGTCCGAGCAATGCATGATAGCCACTGCGGAAGGGGATGATATCGAAGATTAACTCCTCGCTTTGGAAGTTGTCCGGAGATCCAAAGACTACTTCCAGTGTGATTGAGCCCGTGTAACAGGCCTCTACACCTAGTATGACACCTTTAAAGGTGGTTTTTGTGGGCTTGATCCTTGAGGGGTCGATGCCCATTTTGCGCACTGTATCCTGATAGAGCAGGTTCAGGCTGCTGCCACCGTCCATAAGGACTCGTGTGAGATGGAATCCGTCAATGATGGGGTCAAGGACCAATGCGACCGAACCGCCGTGACGGATACTGGTAGGATGGTCCCTGCGATCGAAAGTGATCGGACAAGAAGACCATGGGTTGAACTTTGGGGCGACTGGCTCCATCGCATAGACGTCCCTTAGTGCATGCTTCCGTTTCCGTTTGGGAATATGGGTTGCGTATATCATATTCACCATTTTCACCTGGGGAGAAAATTTCTTCTGTCCTCCTATGTTCGGCGGCCGGGGCTCCTCGTCGTCATCGCTATGCAGCCCCTTATCCTTGTTTTCAGCATTCAACTTGCCGGCCTATTTGAACACCCAACATTCTCTGTTGGTGTGGTTGGCTGGTTTATCGGGGGTGCCGTGAATTTGACACGAGCGATCGAGTATGCAGTCCATACTGGATGGGCCCGGATTGTTTCTTTTAAATGGCTTTTTCCGCTGATCGGATTTAGAGCCACCAAATCCGGCATTGACTGCCGTGTCTTCAGTATTGTCGCCATTGTTGCGACGCTTGTGTCTATTGTGTCGTGGCTTGCCGTTGCTATCACTACTGGAATCAGCTACTTTGCCATCTGCCAGCTCTTTGCCGTCCGCTAGCGGACGGCAAATAAGCTCTTTGCCATCAGCTACCCAAAAGCAGACGGCAAAGAACTAGCTGATGGCAAAGTGCCATCAGCCAGTTCTTTGCCGTCCGCTAGCTCACGGCAAAGATTCTTTCCTGTCGGCCAGCAGACGGCAAAGAGGGAGGGGGGCCCCACTGAGGAGCTGTTTAAAAAATACTTAACGGCCCCCCTCCCCGCCCGCCCCGCAGACGGCAAAAAAGCGGACGACAAAGAGGGCGGATGGCAAACATTCAACATATCTAACGGCACGCCCCACCCCGCCCTCTCTCTCTGTTTCTCTCCTGCTCCCACACGCGCGCCGCCGCCCCCACCACTCGCCGCCGCCCGGTCGCCCCACCGCCCCGCCGCCCCACCGCCCCCCCGCCCCGTCGCCCCACCGGCCCCCCGCCCCGTCGCCCCCGCCGCCCTGTCGTCTCGGTGCCGCCGCGCCCCGGCCCCCCGGCGCCCCAGCCCCCCGCGCCCCACCGCCCCGGGCCCGGCGGCGCCGCCCCAGGCCGCCCCGCCCCCCTCCTCCACCGGCCCCCCGCCTTGTCGCCACTGCCGCCCGGCGCCGTCGCCCCACCGGCCCCCCGCCCCGTCGCCCCCGCCGCCCTGCCGTCTCGGCGCCGCCGCGCCTCGGCCCCCCGGTGCCCCGGCCCCCCCGCCCCGGGCCCAGCGCCGCCGCCCCAGGCCGCTCCGCCCCCCTCCTCCACCGGCCACCTCCTCCACCAGCCCAGGTGAGCTCTACCTCCTCTGTTTTTCCTTTTTTTTTTCTATTTTTTAGTTTTAGGTTTATGTTTAGCTTAGATTTAGTTTTAGTTTTAGTTTTAGGTTTAGTTTTAGTTTTAGTTTTAGTTTTAGTTTAGTTTTAGGTTTAGATTTAGTTTTTTCCTTTTTTTTTCTTTTTTAGTTTTAGGTTTATGTTTAGTTTAGATTTAGTTTTAGTGTTAGTTTTAGTTTTAGATTTAGGTTTAGATTTAGGTTTAGTTTTAGGTTTAGTTCAGTTTTAGGAAAGAAAAAGAAGAAGAAGAAAAAAAAACAGGAGAGGAGGAGAAGAAGAAGAGGAAAAAGGAAAGGAAGAAGAAGAAGAGGAGGAGGAGAAGAAAAAAGAAGAAGAGGAAGAAGAAGAAGAAAAAAGAGGAGAGGAGGAGAAGAAGAAGAGGAAAAAGGAAAGGAAGAAGAAGAAGAGGAGGAGGAGAAGAAAAAAGAAGAAGAGGAAGAAGAAGAAGAAGAAAGAGGAGAGTAGGAGAAGAAGAAGAGGAAAAAAGAAAGGAGGAGGAAGAAGAAGAAGAAGAAGAAGAAGAAGAAGGAAAAAAAGGAAGAAAAGGAAGAAGAGGAAGAAGAAGAAAAGGAAAAAAGAGGAAAAAAACCCGACCCGACACGGCACCCCGACCCCGACCCGGCACCCCGACACGACACCCCGACCCCGAGACCCCGACCCCGACACCCCGACCCCGACCCCGACACCGACACCCCGACCAGCGAGCCTGACCCAACACCCCGACCCCGACACCGACACGGCACCCCGACCCCGACCCGGCACCCCGGCCCGACACCCCGACCCTGAGACCCCGACCCCGACCCCGACCCCGACACCCCGACCCCGACCCCGACAACGACACCCCGACCCCGAGCCTAACCCGACACCCCGTCCCCGACACCGACATGGCACCCCGACCCCGACCCGGCACCCCGACCCCGACACCGACACCCCGACCCCGACACCGACACGACACCCCGACACCGACCCGGCACCCCGACCCGACACCCCGACCCCGAGACCCCGACCCCGACCCCGACCTCGACACCGACACCGACACCCCGACCCCGAGCCTGACCCGACACCCCGACCCCGACACCGACACGGCACCCCGACCCCGACCCGGCACCCCGACCCGACACCCCGACCCCGAGACCCCGACCCCGACACGGCACCCCGACACCGACACGACACCCCGACCCCCGACACCTCCCGAAAAGGTGTTCTTTGGCCTTCCAGAGGCTGACGGGGTCATATATTTGTGAATTATTAGTTAGGTCATATATTTTTTGTTTTGTTATGAAAAACATCATATATAATTGTGTTGATTGGGTAGTTTTAAATGTGCAGTTGTTTATGTTGTACTTGATGATGATACACTTAAGTGATATGCATATTATTATTCATGTCGGTACTTTTTTTCATGTTGTACTAATTTCGTTTATTCTTTGTCATGGCAGGTGTTGAAAGATGGTGGGTGCTGGTCGGGAGCGCGAAGAGGCCCCTTCTTCATCGGCGCGTAGTGTGAGGTCTTCCATTCCACACGCACCTCTCTGCCGAGCATTGCTGGACAGTATGGCGACACCGCCGGGCCCTTCTTCATCGACCGCGGTGCCCAGCAGGGGACGAGGTAAGAAGAAGAGAGGAGGTGGAGCACATGGTCGCGGGAGAGGAGGTAGGGTGACTCTTACGGCGCCTTCCTCGCTGCCGCCCCCAGCTGTTTCACCCGAGCATGTGACTGCTAGGGTGGATTCGTCTGAGGAGGAGGCTACACGGACTCCGGTCCACGAGCCTCCAGTCCACGGGTCTTCGGCCCACGAGCCTCGGGTCGACGGGCCTTCGACCCACGATAGTTGGGCCCACGAGACCCAGGAGGAGCACACGTCTGGATGGGGTACTTGGTCGGGTCAGCCTGAGGAGCCGAGTGGCCATGCTGATGATGGCGGGGAGCCGAGTGGCCATGCTCATGATGGTGGGGAGCCGACTGATTTTGAGGAGGAGGGGGAGGAGGGGGGCAACGTCTACCAGCGTGGTGCTACACGGCTCCCGTCCGTGCCGGCGACCCACGAGTAGAGGTGGTTGATTTTCCCTGATGGGAGAGGTAAGTGCATTTAATCTTTTTGTACCTTCTGCATTCACGTTTCTTCAAATAACTAATGCATTGGCCTTGTCATGCTGCAGGGGTTGGGACCACCATGAAAGTGTCCGCCGGCCCAACTCCGTCCTTTGAGTTCTGATTCGGCAAAACTTTCCGGGGTTTGTCACGTTGCCTGGTGAGGGTCGGCTTCCAGAGGTTGGATTGAGTTGGGAGCACTATTTGGCTGCCCCGGCCCCGCTGGGTGAGATTATCGACGGTGTCTTGTGCAAGACGAGGGCAGACATGGTGATCAGAAAGTTCTGGATAATTTCTCCTTTACACAATTAAAAATCTTCAACTAGCTAGTTATTAATTGTACTAATCAATATTGTCTCATTTGATTGTAGACATTCTACAGGTGTGAGGAGGGATACGAGGAGGAGGCGGCAGATGTTATCCACAAGGAGTGGAAGCGCCTACTTCAGAACTTACGGCATGAGTCTCGGGTGCAGTCTGTTCGAGACTACTACGCCGACCGTGGTATCAAGAAGTCCAAGCAGGAGTGCCGCGATAAGTTCTTGAGTAAGGAGCAGTACATGAAGGTAATTCTTAAGGCCTTGTACTTAATTCCTTCATTTAGTAATTCATAGCCGTAGCACTGAAGTTTCTATTTGCTAACTTAGGCCCCTCAGAGATGGTGTGCGGATCGGATGGATTGTTGGGAGGTGTTGGTCAATGGGTGGTGCTCAAAAGAATGGCGGGCCACCCACAACGAGGCCAAGGACAAACGTTCCCAAATGGAAGGTGTGTGTCGGTGTCAAAACCGGCGGATCTCGGGTAGGGGGTCCCGAACTGTGCGTCTAGGCGGATGGTAATAGGAGACAAGGGACACGATGTTTTTACCCAGGTTCGGGCCCTCTTGATGGAGGTAAAACCCTACTCCTGCTTGATTGATATTGATGATATGGGTAGTACAAGAGTGGATCTACCACGAGATCAAGGAGGCTAAACCCTAGAAGCTAGCCTATGGTATGATTGTTGTAATGGTTGTTCGTCCTATGGACTAAAACCCTCCGGTTTATATAGACACCGGAGAGGGCTAGTGTTACACAGAGTCGGTTACAATGGTAGGAGATTTACATATCCATATTGCCAACCTTGCCTTCCACGCCAAGGAAAGTCCCATCCGGACACGGGACGAAGTCTTCAATCTTGTATCTTCATAGTCTTGGAGTCCGGCCGATGATGATAGTACGGCTATCCGGACACCCCCTAGTCCAGGACTCCCTCAGTAGCCCCCGAACCAGGCTTCAATGATGATGAGTCCAGCGCGTATATTGTCTTCGGCATTGCAAGGCGGGTTCTCCTCCAAATTCCATGTGCTTGCCGAATAGTGTCCGGCTTCCTTACCAATGTTGCGCTCCTTGGCTTCCATGCCCAATAATGGCCCTCTTCCACGTGTCGCACGAATGCGAAAGGCCAAGGTATTTTTATATTTTACCCCCTAGCTGCGCAAGTAACTTGCCTATAAGAGAGGCAAGAACCCAGATCCAAATCACACCATCTTCCTTCCGCGAGTACTCATCGGAGCGCTTCTGACCAAAAATCCATTCCATCATGGACCGTCGACGCGGCTCCTCCTCTCGCGCTCCTAGCCCTCAGCCAGGAGATTGGAGGAGATGTTCAGTTCCGCACAATGAGCTGGTGACGCTCCAGGCGGAGGGATACCTTCCTCCGGCCTTTATGGTCCCGGTTCGAGCCGGGCTGGCCACCTACAAAGGTGGAAAGCAAGCGGAGGCCACCCCTAGTCCCTCCAAAGGAGAGCGGGTGTGCTTCGTCGCTTATCTAATAAGGGGGCTCGGGTTTCCCATACACCCGTTTCTCTGGGGGCTTCTGGAGTTCTACGGACTCCAGCTTCATCACCTCACGCCCGCCTCCATTCTGCACATTGTGGGTTTCGTAGCTCTCTGTGAGCTGTTTTTGGGCATCGAGCCCCATTTCGCGCTGTGGAAGAGATTGTTTTGTCTCGTACCCCATTCTCACGAGGGGTCGGTATATCAAGTGGGCGGAGCCGAAATATGGTGCATCGCCGGGACCGGATATCCATCCAGAACCCCAAAGAAGGCGTCCGAAGACTGGCCTTCGAAATGGTTTTATGTAGAATATGCTCCACTGCCGGACCTAGTTCGGATCGCCTCCCGGAGTTCCGCAAGGCTCCTCTGAAGAAACGCCTAAGTTGGTGCCCACGGAGCCCTCAACAGGAGGAAGACAGGAGCGCCCATTATTTGATGGGCCGGATAAGGTTGCTGGCCCATTCCGAATTGACCATGATTGGAGTCATGGCCACGTGCATTATGCGAGGGGTGCAACCACTCCAATATAGGGGCCACCCCATGTGGGATTTCAGCGGCGAGAATGATACCACCCGCCATGGCCGCAAGGGGCCGGGATCGGCCGCGGATCTAGTGAAGATTCTGTCCAGCCTGTACAAAGGGGAGAAGGAGGACTTCCTCCAGACGAGCCCATTGAATGGGTTCTCCATGAATAACCCTCGGAGCTGGGTAAGCGGACGCTTATTCATCCGACCCGTGCTTTCAACGTTAAGTGCCTTATTTTATGATTTTGACGCAGGAACTGCGTCGGGATGTGGAGGGAATACATAGTACGGCTCCACAACCCGAGGACCCAGGAAGATCCCTTGACCCGGCCTCCGAAGAGGATCCGGACATAAAGGTGGAGCTAATTGATGGGGTGTTCCACCAACTCAGCATGGACAATGCTCTAGTAGCCATTACGGCTGACTACCCCGGCCTATCCCCAGCTTCCTAGGTAATTATGACCGGAGTCCTGACACCATTACTTCATCCTTGCGTATTTTTGACCACCGTATACAACGGTGTCTTGCAGGAGGTGCCTTCAAGGCGGGAAGCCGAACCCGTGGCGGCTGACCAACAAGGGTCAGTCCGGCCCCGCAGGCGGAAGAGGGGTGCGGTGCGAATCAAAGTGTCACCGCAATGGTATATCTCGTGACCATTGTTTAGGAAAAAGATTCCTAGGAGGTGTATTAATGCTCATGACTTTTTCAGGAGAAAGAGCGCTCGCCGGACTGTGCCCGGAGAGGTTGCCAACCTCGCCTCCGCCAGCCAGGCTCCAACACCTGGTCCGGAGGGGGAGGCGAGCGCAAGGCGCGAGCCGGATACCCCTTCAACGGAGGATGCCGACAGGCTGTCCGCCATCAGGTCTAAGGTGGAGAGCGCCATGAATCATAGGCGCCGCCGGACAGTTCTTCGTGACGCGTGTTTCTTCCCAGAGACGCTGAATGCCTTTAACGCGGGAGACGCGCACCTTCGTGCCGCTCAAGATGGTTTAACCAGAGCCACGAAGCAGTATGTAAAAGACATACGGTTAAAGGATTTTAATAGTTGTATATGCCAGTAGCCCCCGAGACTTAAAGTAGTTAAAATAACTGATTTAAGGATCATTTGATATGCAGGATCTCATGGAGAAGAATGCCCAATTGTCTCAGGAGTTACAAGGGTGCAAGGCCCAACTTGAGGCTACACTGGCCGCCGCAGGAGGAGACACCGAGACCCCCTCCGGTAACACATATTTCAACAGGATGGGCAGTGTGCGGCGTGCGTATAAGTCTAACAATAATATTGCAGATGTTGCCGGACTTGATCCGGACAAGCAACAGCTACTGCGCCAGCTAAAGGCCGGTGAGAGGGTGCTTATGAAGGTGCAGCAGGAGAGGAACAAACTCCAGGATGCCCACACCCAGCTCGGAGAAGAGCTAAAAGGTGTTTGGGCCGAGCTATCTAGCTCCGTGAAGGAGAATCAGCGGCTTCGTCGCGGCATCTATAGTAAGTGCTTGAGCAAACTCTTTTGAAAAGAAGAGTTCGGCGAGGAAGTCAATTGACAGAAATATGTCTATAGGTGTGCTCACAGGCCGCCCTGCGGAGGAAATGCCCGGTTCAACAGGTGACCAACTTCCCGGGCTGGTGCAACTGCTCGAACATGTTCGGCAGGTGATGAGTGGCGTCGTCCAGGCCTTATGGCCGTCCGTCTCCCTACCCGAGGTCCTTGGGGAGCTTGCGGAGAAGCTTCAGGGAGCACGGTAGCGCTTCCGTTTATGGAAGATATCGGCCTGCCGTCAAGGTGCCAGGGAAGCCTGGGCCATGGTGAAGACGCGGTACAAGAAGGCAGATCCAAACCACATGGCCGAGGTCGGACCTGTGGGGCCTGATGGGAAGGAGATCCCTGTGAGCTTAGTGTATGGCCAAGTAGAGTTGGCCGCTAAGTATTCCCAACGGGACTGTAAATTAGACAGCCTGTTAGACGGGATTGAGGAGGAGTACAGTCAGTCGATTTGATGATGTATTTAAAATGACATGTAAAATGCCTTCTAGCTGGATTGTAGATCGTTTGTCTTTGCCGACCTTTTCGCTTCAACCTCGGGACCCTAGAGTCCGGAGTGTGTCCGAATACCTTCTCGGTTATGAAAAAACCGGGGCATGCATGGAGACCAGGCGTAGGGGTCATTAGTGCTTTATCAGACAAGTGCCCAACTACTTATGTTATATTACATGGTTAGTAAGAAACATCTTCCAGGGAGAATAGTTCTGTTAAGGGTTCCTTTCCCTGGAAGGCACGCCCTAAAGTGCATGTCCGAACTGCGAAAAGAGCAGGAAAACATCTGGGGGCAGATAAATAAATATGTAAAAAATCATCTTTCAAGTCACCAACCGAATATTCCCTTAAGAACGCTAGCTTTCGGCTTCACCCAGTCTGAGGTACACATCCGGCTGATCTGGCAGTAACAATCGCAGAGGTGCTCCCTTTACCTCCTAGCCGAAACTTAAGTCATATCGATGCATATAATGGTGAATAAAAGGTACATGCGGAAGTTTGACACATGTGTTGGGCATGAAGCCCGTATAAGTAAGCTTCTGTTAAAGAAGCCCCCAGGTATAAGGAGTGCGGGTAGCACATCAAGTATGTGCAAACGATGCACAAATCGGCCCTCAAGGGATTTATGAAAAAAGTGGGATAAAAGAGAGAGACACAAGGCAACTGAAGTATAAAATGTGGACGGGGGAAGGAGACGAACTCTGAAACCGGCGCTAGGCGTAGAATCTTCGGAGGCGGGCTGCATTCCATGGGTTTGGCTCGAGTCGGTTGTCCGATGCGTTTCGCAGATGGTATGCTCCGCCGGTCAGGACTTGGTCGATGATGAAGGGACCTTCCCATTTGGGCTTGAGTTTGTCCTTTTTCTTGTCCGACAGGCGTAGAACTAGTTCGCCAGCATTGTAAGTTTTAGCCCGTACTTCTCTGCTTTGATATCTTCGAGCCTGCTGCTGATAGAATGCGGAACGAGCCTTTGCCACGTCGCGCTCCTCCTCTAATGCGTCCAAGCTGTCCTGCCGATCCAACTCGGCTTCTCTTTCTTCGTACATGCGCACTCGAGGTGAGTCATGAATTATGTCGCAGGGAAAAACTGCCTCTGCACCGTATACCATAAAGAATGGTGTGAATCCGATAGTACGGTTTGGCCTGGTGCGCAGCCCTAGAGTACGGGGTCGAGCTCCTCTGCCCAGTGCGTGTTAGATTCCGTAAGGTACCGCACTAGTCTGGGTTTGATGCCGCTCATTATTAGACCATTTTCTCGTTCAACTTGACCGTTGGTTTGAGGATGATAGACTGAAGCGTAGTCGAGCTTAATGCCCATGTTTTTGCACCAGAGTTTAACCTCGTCGGCCGTGAAGTTCGTGCCGTTATCGGTGATGATGCTATGGGGGACGCCGTATCGGTGTACTACCCCGGATATGAAGTCTATCACTGGTCCGGATTCGGCCATTTTAACTGGCTTGGCCTCTATCCATTTGGTGAATTTGTCCACCATGACCAATAGGTACTTTTGCTTGTGGGTTCCCCCTTTAAGGGGTCCAACCATGTCAAGCCCCCAGATCGCGAACAGCCAGGTGATGGGTATAGTTTTGAGGGCGGTGGGTGGCATGTGGCTTTGATTAGCAAAGAGCTAACAACCGACGCATCGTTGGACTAAGTCCTGAGCATTTGCCCGGGCCGTCGGCTAATAAAATCCTGTACGGAAGGCCTTGCCTACGAGGGCCCGGGCTGCAGCATGGTGTCCGCCTAGTCCAGCGTGAATTTCAGCCAGAATGTTTCGCCCTTCCTCTTCGGAGATGCACCTTTGAAGGACTCCGGTTGTGCTTTTCTTATAAAGTTCTCCCTCATGGACCTTGTAGGCTTTAGATCGCCGAACTATGCAGCGGGCCTCATTTTGGTCTTCGGGAAGTTCCTGCCTAATTAAGTAGGCTAGGAATGGTTCCGTCCACGGGGCGATTACCGCCATTATTTCGTGGGCAGTGGGTGTTATTTCATCGGCTGAGCCGCCGATTATGTCAGAATGTCCTGTGTTGGGTGGTGCGGTTGCCTCCGGGGTTTTATTTCCGGACTCCTCTTCCCATAGTACGGATGGCTTAAAGAGCCGTTCCGGGAAGATATTTGGAGGGACGGCGTCGTGTTTTGCGCCAATGCGTGCCAACACGTCGGCTGCCTGGTTATTATCCCGGGATACGTGGTGGAATTCAAGTCCTTCGAACCGAGCTGACATTTTTAGGACAGCGTTACGATAGGCTGCCATTTTCGGATCCTTGGCGTCAAAGTCTCCATTTACTTGGGATATTGCAAGGTTTGAATCCCCGCGCACCTCTAGGCGTTGAATACCCATGGAGATTGCCATCCGGAGGCCATGTAGGAGGGCCTCATAATCGGCCGCATTGTTGGAGTCCGTGTACATTATCTGAAGTACGTACTGGACTGTGTCTTCGGTTGGGGACATAAATACGATGCCAGCCCCCAAGCCGGCCAACATTTTGGATCCGTCAAAGTGCATAATCCAATTGGAGTATGCGCCGTACTCATTAGGGAGTTCGGCTTCGGTCCATTCGGCGACGAAGTCAGCCAGGACTTGCGACTTTATAGCTCACCATGGTTTGTAGGTTATATCAAATGGTAGGAGCTCAATGGCCATTTTGCAATCCTGCCCGTCGCGTTGCGGTTGTTTATGATGTCGTTGAGGGGTACTTCGGAGGCCACTGTTATCGAACACTCTTGAAAGTAGTGTCGCAGCTTCCGGGATGCCATGAACACCGCGTATGCTATCTTTTGATAATGCAGGTGCCGGGACTTGCAGGGAGTTAAGACAGTGGATACGTAATACACTGGTTTTTGAAGAGGGAATTTATGCCCGTCTGTTTCTCGTTCTACGACGAGCACCGCGCTTACAACTTGATGTGTTGCCGCGATATATAACAACATTGGTTCGCCCAGGTTAGGCACAGCCAGGACCGGATTTGTTGCCAGTATGGCCTTTATTTCTTCGAGTCCGGCAGTGGCAGCATACGTCCACTCGAACTGTTCGGTGCGCTTGAGGAGGCGATAGAGGGGGCAGTGCCTTTTCTCCCAAACGGGAGATGAAGCGGCTTAGAGCCGCCACGCAACCAGTCTATTTTTGTATTTGTTTGAGGTCTTTTGGAATATCCAGTTGTGACAGAGCTCGGATCTTGGTTGGGTTTGTTTCAATTCCTCTACCGGATACAACGAAGCCCAAGAGCTTTCCGGCTGGTACGCCGAAAATGCATTTTTCCGGGTTGAGCTTAATGTCGTACGCTTGGAGGTTGTCGAATGTGAGCCTCAAGTCGTCTACTAGAGTTTCGACATGTTTGGTCTTGACGACCACGTCGTCTACATATGCCTCCATTGTTTTGCCGATCTGGGTTGCCAGACATGTCTGAATCATGCGCTGATATGTTGCGCCGGCGTTTGTGTTGAAGCAGAATGGTCCGTATGGAGTGATGAATGCCGTTGCGGCTTGGTCTGTTTCCGCCATCTTGATTTGATGGTATCCGGAATATGCGTCGAGGAAGCACAGTGAATCGTGCCCTGCGGTAGCATCGGTGATTTGGTCGATGCGGGGAAGTGGGAAAGGATCCTTTGGGCAAGCCTTGTGAAGGTCTTTGAAATCGACACAAAGGCGCCAGGATTTGTCCTTTTTTGGTACCATTACAAGGTTTGCTAGCCATTCCGGATGTTTGATGTCTCTGATGAATCCGGCTTCTAATAGTTTGGCTAGCTCTTCTCCCATTGCCTGTCTTTTGGGTTCGGAAAATCGCCGAAGAGCCTGTTTGACTGGCTTGAATCCTTTTAGGATATTTAGGCTGTGTTCTGCCAGTCTGCGTGGGATTCCTGGCAAATACGAAGGGTGCCAGGCGAATATATCCCAATTTTCCCGAAGGAGTTCTCGTAGTGTGGTGTCTACGTCAGGGTTTAATTGTGCCCCGATGGAGGTCGTCTTTGTGGGGTCCGTTGGATGGACCTGGAATTTGACAATTTCGTCCGCTGGTTTAAAAGAGGTGGACTTGGATCTCTTATCGAGTATCACATCGTCCCTGTTCACCGTAGAGCGCAGCGCAGTGAGTTCCTCCGCGGCTAGGGCTTCGGATAGTGCCTCAAGGGCTAATGCGGCTGTCTTGTTTTCGGCACGAAGTGCTGTGTCCGGATCACTGGCAAGGGTGATGGTTCCATTGGGCCCGGGCATTTTAAGCTTCATGTACCCGTAATGCGGTATGGCTTGGAAAATTGTGAATGACTCTCGTCCTAATAGAGCGTGATATCCGCTGCTGAACGGGGCCACTTGGAACGTGACCTCCTCGGACCTGTAATTGTCCCACGAGCCGAACACCACATCAAGTGTGATTTTACCTGTGTAGCGTGCTTCCCGGCTAGGGATTATTCCTCTAAAGGTTGTGCTGCTTCGCTCAATGCGGCTCCAGTCTATTTCCATTTTTTGAAGGGTTTCCTCGTAGATGAGGTTTAATCCGCTGCCGCCATCCATGAGCACCTTGGTAAAGCGAAAGCCGTCCACTATTGGGCTGAGGACCAATGCGGCTGGTGCTCGGGCAGTTCGGAATTTAGGTTCGTCGCTGGCGTTGAAGGTGATAGCCGTGTCGCTCCATGGATTTTTTGTTGCCACTTGGTAGACCTCGGCGAGGCTGCGAATTGTTCGTTTCCGCATATTGTTTGACGTGAAAGTCTCGAAGACTGTTGACACCGTACTGGTACTATTGGAGTGGTTCTCCGGGGCTAGAAGCTCTTCACCACTTTTGGCCACCTGCCGTAGTATCCAACATGCTCGAAGGCTATGTGTTGGAGTGGCGCCCTCTGTACTGTGAATTTTACAGGGTCCGCTGAGCCAGCCCTCCAGTACGGTTCCGTGCCCTTTATGTGGTTTTTGCTTTTTGGTTTTTGTACCGGGTGCCTGAGCATGATGCACCCTTTTGTTTCGGACTAGGGTTGTATTTGGAGCCGGATTGTCCCAAAAATTAGTTTCGGTTTTCCGGAAACTCTCCATTGGACAGTACTTTCGTACTATGGACGCGAGGTCGGCGAAACGTTTAATTTCACGACGACTTACGGTGTTCAATATTCCCTTGTCCATGCAATTATTGCAGAAAATTGAAATTGTGTTTTCCTCACGGCAGTCTTTTATCCTGTCCATAACCAGGAGGAATCCGGCCCAGTAATGATGTACTGTTTCAGCGGGCTCTTGCCGGATTTGAGATAAATCGCATATGTTTGGGTGGGTGGGTGGAATTGAGTCCGGAACCCTGCCCATCTTGAGGCTCAAAGGCCAAAAAGTTTCTAAATTTGGAAGCTTGGATTGCTGGATGTTGTCCAACGGGTCTGGTCCGCTGCCTGACTTTAGGTTTAGTACTTGATCGACGTCCGTTCCTCCGCGGGAATCCGGCGTGGAGGGTTCGGGAGTCCAGACATAACTAGTTTTTAATACAGAAGAAGAGTCGCCGCGTTGTTCTTCTACCACCGCAACGTGGTGGGTAACCTGGGGAGAGTTGATTTCTCTCAAATCAGTTTTAAGCCCAATCTGATTGTAGTCTGTAGCGACTCCCAGGGCGGCGATGCGATCCAAGAGCTCGTTTATGGAGGAGAGCTCCATTGGATCCAGCTGCTCGGCGAATTCTGAGTTGATGTGAAGATTGCTTTTGATGACCCGAGAGGTCATCGTCGAAGCGGTGGCCGAACAGGCGGTCATGAGGAAACCACCTAGCCGGATAGTTTGGACGGCGGCCAAAGCTCCTTTGGCGATGGTACCATCTTTAAAGACGGGAAGAGGCATCCTTCCTAATCGTGACGACACAGAGGAACTCTCAATGAAAGCACCAATGTCGGTGTCAAAACCGGAAGATCTCGGGTAGGGGGTCCCGAACTGTGCGTCTAGGCGGATGGTAACAGGAGACAAGGGACACGATGTTTTTACCCAGGTTCGGGCCCTCTCGATGGAGGTAAAACCCTACTCCTGCTTGATTGATATTGATGATATGGGTAGTACAAGAGTGGATCTACCATGAGATCAAGGAGGCTAAACCCTAGAAGCTAGCCTATGGTATGATTGTTGTAATGGTTGTTCGTCCTACGGACTAAAACCCTCCGGTTTATATAGACACCGGAGAGGGCTAGGGTTACACAGAGTCGGTTACAATGGTAGGAGATTTACATATCCGCATTGCAAACCTTGCCTTCCACGCCAAGGAAAGTCCCATCCAGACACGGGACGAAGTCTTCAATCTTGTATCTTCATAGTCTTGGAGTCCGGCCGATGATGATAGTCTAGCTATCTGGACACCCCCTAGTCCAGGACTCCCTCAGTGTGCCACACCACCAAGGCAGCTCCAACTTATTTCAGTATGGGCGGAACTAGATATGTGGTTTGCTTCATGATTCATGCAATTCATTCATCATGCTAGCTTTAGCCCTTTAATTACTAATTTACTTTGTTTCTCTCTTTCAGGCACGCTACAATAAGGCGGATAAGGTGCCAGAGGTGTACGACCATTATGCCATGGCCCACACTGGCTCTTACAAGAAAGTCAAGGCATTCTCTGCGTCTGACCTCGATGATCCAAAGAACTTCACCAACATCTCCGCCCATGACAAGCTCGTGCAATATAGAGATCAGGGGAAGGCGAGGAAAGGGGAGGACTTTAACCCGAGCCATGGTCCCATTGATACAGAGTTGCTGATGATATCTGGTGGCGGGAGATCCCATGGCTCCATAGCCATGGGAGATGGACTTATCCGTTGTCCTAGCACTCTCCCGGAGATCAAGGCGCGCCAGTCGAGCTTCCCTCCTGAGATAAGGCCTCATGAACGGCCAGTCCAACTCGCCATCAAGGTTAGTTATACGTACTCAGCTATCTTTCTCCATTACAGTGTGTGCGCTTCCATCAATGATTACATATGGTCATGTGAGTGGTGTTGCAGGCTGCTATACAGAGTGAGAGAGATAGAACGGAAAAACTTCTGGCGGAGGCAGCGGAGAGGCAGCGGGAGTTGGAGGAGAGGATGACAAAGATGTTGGAGGAGGAGAGGGCACGGAATGACATGCAGGCAAGGGCCATGTATGAGCTCCTTGTGGTAAGTTTCTTCTGCAGATTACTTGCTAGTCTTAACATTTGAGTCTCATTACTAACTAGTATGACTCTGTTGTGAAAACCAAATGTGCAGTCTGTGTGCGAGAAGTCCAGTCAGACTGCTTCGCCGATGCCAGTGATTGCTCCTGGGAGCACGGTGAGTTTAATTTGAATGGACATTACTTGCTAGTCTTAACATTTGAGTGTCATAATGCTAACAAGACATTGGAAATGATCTTTGGTGCAGCTTAACTCCAGAAATGCATCGCACGATCCTTCACCAGCTACCGGCACGAGCCAGCCCGCTCCTACACCTCCCTGATCACGGTAAGTTTCTCTAGACTTAGACTTAGCTTTATTTCCTCCAATATGCTTACCATAATGACTTAGAGTTAGCTTCTTTTCCTTCAAAATGACTTAATAAGCTTACTTATGTCAAAAATTGCATAATTAACTTAGTTAGCTCATAAACGATCCATTTGTCCTAAGTTAGCTCTAATATGACTCATTTTACCTTAGTTAGCTTACAAGTGATCTAGTTTATCCAAGTTAGCTCGTAAATGATCCATTTTACCTACGTTAGCTTTAAAATGACCCATTTCACCTAGGTTAGCTCCAAAATGACCCATTTCACCTAGGTTAGCTCCAAAATGACCCATTTCACGTAGGTTAGCTCCAAAATGACCCATTTCACCTAGATTTGCTCCTAAATGATCAATTTCACCTAAGTTAGCTAAAAACCATCCATTTCACCTAAATTAGCTCTTAAATGATCCATTTCACCGAAGTTAGGTCATAAACGACCCATTTCAACTAAGTTAGCTCATAAAAGCTCATAAATGATCAATTTCACATAAGTTAGCTCAAAAACGATCCATGTCACCTTACTTAGCTCAAAAACGATGCCCTTCACCTTAGTTAGCTCATAAACGACCCATTTCAACTAAGTTAGCTCATAAATGATCCATTTCAACTAAGTTAGCTCATAAACAACCCATTTCAACTTTGTTAGCTCATATATGATCCATTTCACCTAAGTTAGCTCATGAATGACATATACTTCTTGTTCTAGTCTTCTTCTTGTTCTAGTCACCTATTTCTAACTTTCTTATTTACCATTTTGCAGATTTCATTCACTTCATGGAAGCTAGCTTGCTATGATGGAGTGCTTGCTTTTCCTTTGATGAAACTTTGCATTGTATCTAGCTTGCTATCATGGAACTTGCTTATGTATGAACAATGTGTATGGATGGAACTTGCTTATGTATGAACAATGTGTATGGATGAAACTGATGTGTGAAACTGATGTGATATGTGATATGAACTTATGTGCTGGATATGTGATATGAAACTTATGTGCTGGATATGTGATATATATTTGCTGTCATATATATTTGCTGTGAAAATTGTTGGAGTAAAAAAACAAAAAAAAAGAGACAATATGCAGGATCTTTGCCGTCTGCCACCGACGGCAAAGAGATCTTTGCCATCAGCAGCGGACGGCAAAGAGGCCACGTGGCAGGCAACTTTGCTTCCTAGGAGGCTGACCAATTTGGTCAGTTTGCCCACATTGGCTGACGGCAAAGGCTTTGCCGTCCGCAGCGGACGGCAAAGGCCTCTATTAACCACCTAATGGAGTAACAGTGCATTTATTGCCGTCCGTCTTCTTTGCCGTCCGCTGCTGATGGCAAAGGCCCCTTTTGCCGTCCGCTGCTGATGGCAAAGGCCCCTTTGCCGTCAGCTGCCCGAAGCAGACGGCAACGCAGCTCTTAGCCGTCCCCTGCTTTGCCGTCACCTTTTGCCGTCCGCGGCTGACGGCAAAAGTCTTTGCCGTCCGCCATCCATGCCTTTGCACCTTTGCCGTCCGCCGTGGCAGATGGCAAAGTAGCAGATTCCTGTAGTGTATCTCTCGCATCTGAAGTGCCAGGATTTCTTGATGTGTTGTTGCTACGAGCCAGCCAGCTATCCTCGCTCGCACAAAAGCGGGTCATGAGTGTAATGAGGGCTGCCATGGACTTCGTCTTTTCTTCGCCGAGGTGTCGGGTGAGCCACTCATCGCAGATGTTATATTTAAAGGCCGCTAGGGCTTCGGCATCCGGAAAGTCCACGATTTGGTTCTTTTTAGTTACGAACTGAGTCCAGAATTTCCTGGCCGACTCTCCGGGCTGTTGGGTTATGTAACTTAAGTCATCAGCATCCGGTGGTCGCACATAAGTGCCCTGGAAGTTGTCAAGGAATGCATCTTCCAGGTTCTCCCAACTGCCAATGGAGTTTGCCGGCAAGCTGTTCAGCCAATGCCGAGCCGGTCCTTTGAGCTTAAGTGGTAGGTACTTGATGGGATGTAGATCATCACCACGGGCCATGTGAATGTGGAGAAGGAAATCTTCAATCCACACCGTGGGGTCTGTTGTACCATCATATGATTCAATGTTCACGGGTTTAAACCCTTCTAGGAATTCATGATCCATTACTTCATCAGTGAAGCATAGGGGGTGTGCGACGCCTCTATGCCGGGCTACATCACGACGTAGTTCAAATGAGTCTGGTCTGCTATATTTGGCCCGGACGGATTTTTTTAGTATATCCGGTGTGACGGTCATCGTTGCGCATTGGGGCGCGCCCCCGTGATCTGTTGATCTATCTTGACTATCCTGCTTTGTTTTCCAATACGTCTCGCAGGTCCTGCGTGTAGCCCCGGGCCTTCGTGTTTTTGTTTGCTTGGCGTCAGGGTGCGGGCTAGGGTTCGGGCTGATACGCCGCTTTTGTCTCGGCCACGAGGTGACCGGTCAGCCGCATCATGCGTTGGTAGTGTGGGCTTTAATGCCTCCTCGTCGAGTTGAGGTAGCAACCTGTGCTTTGGGTAACTTTTGGTAGGGTGCTCGAGTCCGTATTCCTTGGCTGCCAGGACTTCAGTCCATCTACCAGTTAGCAGATCTTGATCAGCTTGAAGCTGTTGTTGCTTTTTCTTCATGCTTTTTGTAGTGGCTATAAGCCGGCGCTTGAAGGGCTCCTGCTCGACGGGATCCTCAGGCACGGCGAATTCTTCGTCGCCGAGGCTCACTTCGTCTTCAGAGAGGGGCATGTAATTGTCATTGAGGGAGTCCTGGATTAGGGGGTATCCGGATAGCCGGACTATATGCTTTGTCCGGACTGTTGGAGCGTGAAGATACAAGACTCAAGACTCCATCCCGTGTCCGGATAGGACTCTCCTTTGCGTCGAAGGCAGGCTTGACGATCTGGATATTATATTTCCTTCTTTGTAACCGATTCCATGTAAATCCTAGCCCTCTCCGGTGTCTATATAAACCGGAGAGGTTGGTCCTTAGAAGGACGATCATAATCATAATCATCATAGGCTAGCTTCTAGGGTTTAGCCTCTACGATCTCGTGGTAGATCTACTCTTGTAATACTCATATCATCAATATCAATCAAGCAGGAAGTAGGGTTTTACCTCCATCGAGAGGGCCCAAACCTGGGTAACCATTGTGTCCCTTGCCTCCTGTTACCATCAGCCTAAGACGCACAGATTGGGACCCCCTTCCCGAGATCCGCCAGTTTTGACACCGACATTGGTGCTTTCATTGAGAGTTCCTCTGTGTCGTCGCTGCAAGGCTCGATGGCCCGCCTCGTTGTCAAGGACAACATCACCTCGGGGGGAGTGCTGGCTGTAGGCCAAACTCTCCGACTTGGCGGCTTCATTATGGCTGCCCCATCGGCTGCCATGCCGACGATGACCTCTCGAGTCATCACGGATAGCCTCCACGTCGATTCGGAACTCGCCAAACAGATGGATCCGATAGAGCTCTCCTCCCTTAATGAGCTCTTGGATCGCATCGCCGCTTTGGGAGTCGCCACAGACTATGACCGGATCGGGCTTAAACCCAACCAAAGGGACATTAAATCCCCGCCGGCCACCCACGAGATAGCGGTAGTGGAGGAGCCACATATGGATCACCCCTCTATTTTGAGGATGAATTATGTCCGGATCACCGAGCTCCCTGAGCCGGACACCCGCTCAAGGGAAGACATGACCCAAACCCCGGACTTAGAATCGGGTATTGGGCCGGAAATATTGGGCAGCACCCCGGATCCCGAGCTGTCAAACTCGGAAGCTCCCCTGCCCCCTGGGCGCTAGATCGGATCAGCATCCGGATTCAGCTACGCCCACCCACCTGGACTTAAACCGTTTCTCCCATATGAGACAAGAGCCCCAGGAGACAGTACATCGCTACTGGGGCAGATTCCTCCTGGTGCTAAATAAGGTCAAGGACTGTCGTGAGGAGGACGCAGTCTCACTTTTCTGCAAAAACTGCTTGAACAAAGGAATTCTTAATGCTATAAGTCGCCGTGACATAGTACACTTTGCTGACTTGGCAACCATAGTACAGAAGTACTATGCAATGGAAAGCGTCTGGAAAACCCAAACAGAATTTTGGGATAGTCCGGCTCTCACCAAAATCTTTGTCCGAGCTAAATGGGCGAACTCTCGTAGGTCGGCCGATCCAATCCCCAAGAAACCAAAGCCCACCCCAGGGCGTGGAACCGTATTGGAAGAATGGCTCAATGGGCCATGTAAACTCCACAGTACACCGGACACTACACCAACCCATAGCCTTAGAGCATGTTGGATACTCCGGCAGGTAGCAAAAAGTGGCGAGCATCTTCTTGTAAGCCATAAAGCAAAACAACATCCCGCCAAAGAAAACAATACGGTACTAATGATATGTCTCCAACGTATCTATAATTTTTTATTGCTCCATGCTACTTTATCTACTGTTTTGGACTATATTGGGCTTTATTTTCCACTTTTATATTACTTTTGGGACTAACCTATTAACCGGAGGCCTAGCCCAGAATTGCTGTTTTTTTTTTGCCTATTTCAGTGTTCCGAAGAAACCGAATATCAAACGGAGTCCAAACGGAATGAAACCTTCGGGATCGTGATTTTCCAACCGAACGTGATCCAGGAGACTTGGACCCTACTCCAAGCAGTGCCCGAGGAGGTCACGAGGGTGGAGGGTGCCCCCCCTGGGCGCGCCCCCTACCTCGTGGGCCCCTTGGAGCTCCACCGACGTACTCCTTCCTCCTATATATACCTACGTATCCCCGAACGATCAGAAGAGGAGCCAAAAACCTAATTCCACCGCCGCAACCTTCTGTATCCACGAGATCCCATCTTGGGGCCTGTTCCGGAGCTCCGCCGGAGGGGGCATCCACCATGGAGGGCTTCTACATCATCACCATAGCCCCTCCGATGAAGTGTGAGTAGTTTACTTCAGACCTTCGGGTCCATAGCTAGTAGCTAGATGGCTTCTTCTCTCTTTTTGGATCTCAATACAATGTTCTCCCCCTCTCTCGTGGAGATCTATTCGTTGTAATCTTCTTTTTGTGGTGTGTTTGTTGAGGCCGATGAATTGTAGGTTTATGATCCAGTATTATCTATGGAAAATATTTGATTCTTCTCTGAATTCTTTTATGTATGATTGAGTTATCTTTGTAAGTCTCTTCGAATTATCCTTTTTGGTTTGGCCAACTAGATTGGTAGTTCTTGCAACGGGAGAAGTGCTTAGCTTTGGGTTCAATCTTGTGGTGTCCTTACCCAGTGATAGAAGGGGCACCAAGGCACGTATTGTATTGTTGCCATCAAGGATGACAAGATGGGGTTTTTATCACATTGCATGAATTTATCCCTCTACATCATGTCATCTTGCTTACGGCGTTACTTTGTTTTTAATTTAATACTCTAGATGCATGCTGGATAGCCGTCAATTGCTCAACAGTAATTTGTTCACCCACCGTAGAATACTTATGCTCTTGAGAGAAGCCACTAGTGAAACCTATGCCCCCCGGGTCTATTCTCATCATATCAATCTATATCACTTTATTTACTTGCTTTGTTTTACTTTGCCTTTAATTTTTACCTTGCTTCTATCTATCAAAAATACCAAAAATATTATCTCTATCAGATCTCACTCTCGTAAGTGACCGTAAATGGATTGACAACCCCTAAGCTTTGGTTGCAAGTTGCTATCGTTTTGTGTAGGTACGAGGGACTTGTGCGTGGTCTCCTACTGGATTGATACCTTGGTTCTCAAAAACTGAGGGAAATACTTACGCTACTTTGCTGCATCATCATCTCCTCTTCGTGGAAATCCAACGCAGTGCTCAAGAGGTAGCAACTAACAGTCTTCGAGACTTTCGCCTCAATAAATAGGCGCAAGCGAGCTCATCGAAGCTCCACTGAAATCTGCCACGTGGCAAAAATAAATCCATGGAGCGACACTGCTATAACTTTCAAGGTGAGTGATGAACCTCAATTCCAGACCATCCGGGCACCAGCCGCTCTGGTCCTTAGCCCAATCGTGGATGGCTTTCGACTCACTAAAGTACTCATGGACGGCGGAAGCGGATTAAACTTGATCTACGAAGAAACACTCAACAAGATGGAAATTAATAAAAGCCGCATTGAGCAAAGCGGCACTACCTTAAGGGGAATCATCCCTAGTCGGGAAGCGCGGTGTGCGGGAAAAATCACACTTGTTGTGGTATTCGGCACCCCGGAGAATTACAGGTCCGAGGAAATCACATTCCAAGTAGCACCTTTCAGCAGCAGATTCCACGCCCTCTTAGGGCGGGACGCGTTTACAAGCTTTCAAGCTATACCCCATTATGGGTACATGAAGCTTAAAATGCCCGGACCCAATGGAATCATCACTCAAGCTAGTGATCCGGACGTCGCACTTCGTGCCGAAAACAAAACCGCAGCACTAGCCCTGGAAGCATTATCCGAAGCCCTAGCGGCCGAAGAACTGACAACGTTGTGTGCCACCATGGACAGGGACGACGTGATACTCGACAAGCGACCCAAGTCCACCTCATTTAAACCCGCAGACGAGATAGTCAAATTCCAGGTCCATCCAACGGACCCAACGAAGACAGCTTCCATCGGGACACAGTTGAGCCCCACAATAGACGCCGCACTGCGAGACTTCCTGCGCGAGAATTGGGACATTTTTGCCTGGCACCCTTCGGACATGTCGGGCATCCCACGCAGACTGGCCGAACATAGCTTCAATATACTAAAAGGATACAAGCCTGTCAAGCAGACTCTAAGGCGCTTTTTAGAGCCCAAACAGCAAGCCATGGGGGAAGAACTGGCCAAGCTACTCGAAGCCGGATCCATCAGCGATATCAAGCATCCGGACTGGCTTGGCAAATCTGGTAATGGTACCAAAGAAGGACAAATCCTGGCGCCTATGCGTCGACTTCAAAGACCTCAACAAGGCTTGCCCCAAAGATCCCTTCCCCCTCCCCCGCATCGAGCAAATCATCGACGCCACCACAGGACACGACTCACTATGTTTCTCGACGCATACTCGGGATACCATCAATAAAGATGGCAGAGTCCGATCAAGCCGCAACGGCTTTCATAACGCCATATGGTCCTTTCTGCTTCAACACTATGCCTTTCGGGCTTAAAAATGTCGGCGCAACCTATCAGCGCATGATTCAGGCATGCCTAGAAAAGCAAATTGGCAAGATAGTGGAGGCGTATGTGGATGACGTGGTCATAAAAACAAGACACGTCGAAACCCTAATAGACGAGTTGAGGCTTACATTCTACAACCTCCGAATATACAACATCAAGCTAAACCCGAAAAAATGTGTTTTCGGCATACCCTCCGGGAAGTTGCTCGGCTTCATTGTTTCCAATAGAGGAATTGAGGCGAATCCGGCAAAGATCGGAGCTCTGTCGCAGTTGGCTATCCCAACAGACCTCAAGCATATCCAGAAAATAGCTGGATGCGTGGATGCCTTAAGCCGCTTTATCTCCTAGTTAGGAGAAAAGGCATTACCTCTTTACCGCCTTCTTCGGCGCATCGAACCCTTCGTGTGGACGGATGTAGCCGCGGCCGGACTGGACGAAATGTGGATGGATGTAGCCAGTAATCCAGTCCTAACAGCGCCAAATATTGGCGAACCTATGCTGTTGTACATAGCTGCAACACATCAAGTTGTAAGCGCAGTGCTCGTCGTCGAACGAGAGGCTGACGGATACAAATTCCCGCTCCAGAAGCAAGTATATTACGTATCCACGGTCCTCATCCCATGCAAATCCCGATACCCACACTATCAAAAATAGCATTTGCGGCCTTCATGGCATCCCGGAAGCTAAGACACTACTTTCAAGAGTGTTCGATTACGGTGGCCTCTGAAGTACCACTCAACGACATAATAAATAACCGTGACGCTACGGGCCGGATTGCTCAATGGGCCATCAAGCTCCTTCCGTTCGACATAACATACAAGCCACAGTGATCCATCAAGTCGCAAGTACTAGCTGACTTTGTCGCCGAATGGACAGAAGCCCAACTCCCTAAAGAGTACGACGCGTACTCTAACTGGATCATGCACTTCGACGGCTCTAAAATGCTGGCCGGATTGGGAGCAGGTGTAGTCCTGACGTCTCCCACCGGAGAAACGGTCCAGTACGTACTCCAAATATTATACACAGACTCCAACAATGCAGCCGAATACGAGGCTCTGTTGCACGGTCTTCATATGGTAGTCTCTATGGGAATTCAACGCCTGGAGGTGTGCGGGGATTCAAACCTCGCAATATCACAAATAAACAGAGTCTTTGATGCAAGGATCCGAAAATGACGGCCTACCATAATGTCGTCCTCAAAATGTCAGCTCGGTTTGAGGGGCTCGAATTCCACCATGTGGCTCGAGAAAACAATCAAGCGGCGGATATTCTCGCCCGCATTGGCGCTAAACGCGACCCTGTCCCACCTAGCATATTCCTGGAAAGGCTATTCAAGCCATTCATGGTATGGGAAGGGGAGTCCGGCAACACTAGCACGGATCCGAATACATCCCCAGATTCCGAACCATCAGACGTAATCGGAGGCTCCACCACCGAAATAACATCTTTGTCCCACGAAATCATGGCTGTAATCGCCTCGTGGACTGAGCCTTTCTTGGCCTACCTAAATAGGCAGGAGCTCCCCGAAGACCAAAACGAAGCACGTTGCATCGTGCGGCGCTCTAAAGCTTACAAAGTCCATGAAGGGGAACTTTATAAGAAAAGTGCGACCGGAGTGCTCCAAAGGTGCATCTCCGAAGAGGAAGGGCGGCAGCTCTTGGCTGAAATCCATGCCGGACTGGGCGGGCACCATGCCGCAGCTTGAGCACTAGCCAGCAAGGCCTTCCGTACAGGCTTCTATTGGCCAACAACCCGAGCAGACACACAGGACCTTGTCCAACACTGTGTCGGTTGCCAGCTCTTTGCCAATCAGAGTCATATTCCCCCTACAGCTGTCCAAACAATCCCCATAACTTGGCCCTTCGCGGTCTGGGGGATGGATATGGTCGGACCCCTTAAAGGGGTAAGCCATAAGAAAAAAATACTTATTGGTCATGGTGGACAAGTTCACCAAATGGATAGAAGCTAAACCAGTCAAAACGGCCGAATCTGAACCGGTGATAGACTTCATATCCGGGGTCGTACACCACTGATAATGGCTCAAACTTCACAGCCGATGAAGTGAAAACTTGATGCGGAAACATGGGCATAAAAGCTCGATTACGCCTCCGTCTACCATCCCCAAACAAACGGCCAGGTCGAACATGCAAACGGTCTCATCATGAGCGGCATCAAACCCAGACTAGTGCGATCCTTGACAGAGTCGGACACGGACTGGGTCGAAGAGCTCGACTCCGTACTCTGGGGGCTGCGAACCACGCTGAATCGCACCACTGGATACACACCATTTTTATGGTGTACGGCACAGAAGCAGTACTACCCTGTGACATAATACATGATTCGCCTCGCGTACGCATGTACAAAGAGAAAGAAGCTAAGTTAGATCGGTAGGATAACTTAGACGCCCTGGAGGAGGAGCGCGACGTCGCAAAAGCCCGTTCTGCATTCTATCAACGGCAGGCTCAACGGTACCAAAGCAGAGAAGTGCGGGCCAAAACTTATAATATTGGGGAACTTGTTCTACGCCTACCGGAGAAGAAGAAGGACAAGCTCAAACCCAAGTGGGAGGGTCCCTTCGTCATTGATAAAGTTCTCACGAGAGGAGCGTACCGCTTACGTAATGCATCCGATAACAGACTCGAGCTGAACTCATGGAACGCGGCTAGACTCTGGAGATTCTATGCCTAGCGCCGAACCTAGTGTTCGTCTCCTTACCCCCTCCTTTTTAATTGTGCCCCCTCCCTTTTCCTTTTCGACCTTTTTCCTCTTCACACGAAGTACTTAATACAGTGTGGACGCCCGGATCACTTCGGCCGCACTATGTGTGTAAGTAATACCTGGGGGCTTCCTATACGGAAGCTAAATATAATTACTTCAATGGCTTTTTGCCCATCAATATGCGTTCTTTTTCCATATGTGCCTTTTCTTCACCATTATATGCATCGATATGACTTAAGATGTGGCCATGCTGGGTTGCCTGGCTCTTGTGTTTATGCCCTATGTTCCCGTTAATTCGTCTAGGGCATAAGGGGAGCACCTCTGCGATTGTTACTGCCGGTTCAGCCAGATGTGTACCTCAGACTGGGTGAAGCCAAAAGCTAGCGTTCTTAAGGGAATATTCGGTCGGTGAACAAAAGATGTTTTTTGCTTATTACAATGTAATTCCCCAGAAGTTTTGTATCCTGCGTCCTTGTTCGCAGCCCGGACATGTGCACCGTGGCATGCGTACCCAGGGAAAGGAACCCCTAACGGAACTATTCTCCCTGGAAGATGTTTCTTACTATCCATGTAATATAACATAACTAGTTGGGTACTTGTCTATTCAAGCACTTATGACCCCTACGCCTGGTTTCCACGCATACCCCGGTTCTGTATAACTGAGCGGGTATTCGGATACACCCTGGACTGTCGGATCCGGGGGATGAATCATAAAGGTCTGCCATGACAAATGATTTTAATCCGGCTAGGGACCACTTATGTCCATTGAATTACACATTCACTTGGACTGACTATATTCCTCCTCTATACCATCCAATAGGTTATCTAGCTTACAATCATGTTGGGAATACTTTGCGACTAACGCTACCTGGTCATACACCAGACTCACGGAAATTTCTTGCCCATCTGGCCCCGCCGGTCCAACTTCGGTCATATGGTTTGGGTCCAGCTTGGTGTAGTGTGTCTTCACCACAGCCCAGGCTTCTCTTGCACCTTGTCGGCAGGCTGACATTTTCCACAAACGAAAGCACCGCCGTGCTCCTTGAAGCATGTCCACAAGCTCCCCCATGCCCTTCGGCAGGAAGCTTGATGGCCACAAGGCCTGAGCAATGCCCTACATCACCTGCCGAGCTCGCTCGTGCAGTTGTGAGAGGTCCTTCAGTAAATCGCCTGTAGACGCGGGCACCTCCTCCTCAGGGCGGCCCGTTAACATACCTACAAATAAATATTTTGTCAATAGGCTTCCTCGCCGAGCTGTACTATAGTTCGTCTAGGCACTTACCATAAATGCTGCGACGAAGCCTTTTGTTCTCCTTCACAGAGTCCGCGAGCTGAGCGCGAACATATTTTATTTCGACGTCCAGCCGGACATTGGCATCTTGAAGATTGTTCTTCTCTTGCCTAACTTGCGTGAGAACACGCTCGCCAACTTTTAGCTGCCTTTGGAGATGCGAATCGTTATCTCCTACGACCTCCGGATTCACCCTGGGATGGTCTGTAGAATTTTCTGTTAATACAAGCCACTTACTAACTGGTACGTCTCCGTACAATTAAAGACAAATGTTACCAGATGAGGCCTTCTGGGATTCCACCAACTTGGCAACCGCGGCCCTCAGCTGGGTCTTGCACTCCTCTAGCTCTCGAGGCAATTGCCCATTCTTATCTACAAGGATCTGTGCATACATTGATCCTTAAAACTGTTGTTCCAACCGTTTCAAGTCTTAGGGGCTACTACTATACATGCTTATCAAATTTTCTTACCCGTATATCTTTGGTATACTGGTCCATCTCTCGGGCAAGCCCGCTGTCGGTGTCAAAACCGGTGGATCTCGGGTAGGGGGTCCCGAACTGTGCGTCTAGGCGGATGGTAACAGGAGACAAGGGACACAATGTTTTTACCCAGGTTCGGGCCCTCTCGATGGAGGTAAAACCCTACTCCTGCTTGATTGATATTGATGATATGGGTCGTACAAGAGTGGATCTACCACGAGATCAAGGAGGCTAAACCCTAGAAGCTAGCCTATGGTATGATTGTTGTAATGGTTGTTCGTCCTACGGACTAAAACCCTCCGGTTTATATAGACACCGGAGAGGGCTAGGGTTACACAGAGTCGGTTACAATGGTAGGAGATCTACATATCCGTATCACCAAGCTTGCCTTCCACGCCAAGGAAATTCCCATCCGGACACGGGACGAAGTCTTCAATCTTGTATCTTCATAGTCTTGGAGTCCGGCCGATGATGATAGTCCGGCTATCCGGACACCCCCTAGTCCAGGACTCCCTCAGTAGCCCCTGAACCAGGCTTCAATGATGATGAGTCCGGCGTGCATATTGTTCGGCATTGCAAGGCGGGTTCCTCCTCCAAATAATTCATAGAAGATTGTGAACACCAGGATAGTGTCCGGCTCTGCAAAATAAATTCCACATTCCACCGTAGAGAGAATAATATGTACACAGGTTCAATCTGCTGACGTATTTTGTGGCATGACGTCATTCCACTAACAAGCCTTTACTTGAATCGTTTTTTATTATACCACCTCAGCACGTTTAGCGAAGCGGTTTCCTTGGCACGTCTTGTCGAAGCAGAGATCGTGTTCCCCTTATTCCGGGATTCCCATCAATACGGACGTGGGTAACCCAACCGCGCCATTGATGGTGGCGCTTGGGAGATAAGCGAGTTTTACCAGGCCGGTGGGGACGCATAGTCTTCGTCCGCCCATATATAAGGGGATAAGGATCCACCTTTTTACCTACGCCTTCTTCCTCCTTTGCTTATCCATCTCCGTGCACTCGAGCTCCAGCGCCCAAGCCCGCACATCTCGTCTCAACCTGCTCCAGCCATGTCCGAAGCGGGAGGCAAGTGGATGACCTCCTCCGTTACGGAGGAGCACATCGAGAAGCTGCGCGGCGCCGGATACCTATCCAGCGACATCGCGCACCGGCTGCCCGACAAGGGGCAACTCATCCCCACCCCCAGGCCCCATGAGAGGGTCGTATTCCTTCCCCACTTCCTCCGCAGACTGGGCTTCCCACTTCACCCCTTTGTCCGGGGGCTCATGTACTAGTATGGCTTGGACTTCCACGATCTGGCGCCAAACTTCATCCTCAACATCTCGGCGTTTATCGTCGTGTGTGAGGCCTTCCTCTGCATCCAGCCCCACTTCGGCTTGTGCCTTAAAACCTTCAATGTCAAGCCGAAGGTAGTGAAGGGCGTCCAAGCGGAGTGCGGAGGCGCCATGGTGGGCAAGATGCCCAACGTCCTCAGGCTCGAGGGCGCCTTCGTGGAAACCATCAAAGGGTGGCAATCGGGGTGGTTCTATATCACTGAGCCGCGTGACCCTAAATGGGCTGCGGCCCCCGAGTTCAGATCTGGTTCCCCCATGCAGCTCACCTCCTGGAAAGAGAAGGGCTTGCTATGGGGCAGTTCGGAGGAGCTGACCGGACTCCAGTCCTATCTCCAGACCTTGGTAAACAAGAAGCTCAAGCTTGTCAACATGATCCAGGTCATGCTCGTCCGCCGGATTCTCCCCTACCAACAACAGGCCTTCAACCTGTGGGAGTTCGATCCGGCACAGCACCGGACCCTGAGCGGGCTCTTTGACACGACGTACGAAGCTGCCTGGAGGGTGCTGTTCAAGGGGGGAGAAGCCCCCGCATCCGCGACTGAAGATCGCGGGTTCAGCACGAAACGCCCGGCCGGTGCGGTAAGTTATCCTTTATGGAACACGTATTTCTTCCATAGTTTGACTCTATGTGGGATCTAAAATTCCCAATGCCTTTAACAGGACTGGCAGAGGACGTCCGGACAGGTTAACTGTCCGGCTCCCCTCCCCAAAGAACCAGTGGATGCCCGTTTAATGGGGCTGCTAGTCCCGGCACTCTATGTGGTGCCGGAGAAGAAGGCCAAGAAGAAGGCCACGGGAACCCGAAGGAGTTCCCGGCGCCAGGTGATATCGGACTCATCGTCTGATGATTCCGAGGCGGACTCCTCCCCAGGAGGGGGGAGAGAGGAAGAGGAAGGCTTCCCCAACGGGGGAGGCCGAGGGGTCCAAGAGGGGAAGGACCCTTCCTCCGGACAGCTCCGCCAACGCCAACGATGGCGACGAGGAGTGGCCCTCAAGGGCCAAGCCCCTGGCAAGATCGTAAGTATCCGGATTCCTGAGTGATTTGTAATTTCTTTTTTGTGCCACGTAGTGTCCTTCTAATGCCGCATACTATCTGTAGCCCGGCCGAGGAGGATCTTCCCGCTTCATCCAGCGGGTCCTTGGCCCCGTCGGATGTAGATTCCATTCCGACCGCCTCCACCCCTCGCGATGCTGAGGATGCCGAGGTGGGATCCCAGGAGGGGACCCGCCAGGAGGGGGAGGCTCTGGAGGTGCCACAAGGCAACCTCCCGGACTTCGTGCCAGACTCCATGCCGGAACCCGCAGTGGTTCCGGAGTCCGGCAGGCGGCCCCTTCGTAAGAAGGGCAAGACCGTGACACCGGCAGCCTTCGTCCAACCAGAGGCGCCGGACAACTTGTTGGAGGCGCTCAACGGCGCTTCCATCGAGGAAGAACACCGCACTATTATGAGTGCGGTGATTCAGAAGGTTCAGCTTGCCAAGAGCGGGCTGACTGAAGCTTGCAGCAGCCTTCTAACAGGCTTTGAGGTAAGAAGCTTTAAAATATGTAATGTGATACCGCATAGATAGTAGCCCCTGATGCTCGGTCCGGTGTTCGGAAAGAAAACCGGACTTAGGATCTAAAAAAAGATATACGCAGGAGTGCTAAAAATTATATCAATATGGGTTTGCAGGCTGCGCTTCTAACCTCTGCCGCACTGACTGCGGAGGTCGGTGCTTTGAAGCAGGACCTCGAGCGGTCCGAGCAAGAGCTCGGCCTTGCCAAGAAGCAGCTCGAGGACAAAGAAGGTGAGTAACACCACTTTGAAATTTGTACCTTACAGAAAAGGATTTTGGTTGCAATAGAAATAACAAGGATAACATGGGTACTACAGGGGCCACGAACGAGGTGGCGACCCTGAAGGAGGCCCTGTCCGCGGCCGAACGCAATGCGGCCGTGGAACGAGCGGAGCGAGAGAGGCAGGAGGCGCGGGTGGCAGAGGTGCGGCAAGAGCTCCAGGCTCTCATGGAAAACCATGAGAGTTTGGACCGCGACTCGAAGACTCGAGAGTCCGAGCTTGCCTCGGCTCTTGAAAGTGCCAAAGCCGCTAAGGCCGAGGCCCATAAGGCCCTCCAGGAGATTGAGGCGGTGAAGAAAATAGCGGCGGGTAAGGCATTTTTCATGCAAAGCAAGCATGTGAATGTAAATTACCTATTACTTACCCGGATTCGGAGCTCTCCAGGAGCGTTTGCAGGAGCGTTCTGGTCTCAGTATGCTGAGGCCGGACATCCGGTGCCCCCTAGCGACCAGCTGAAGCAGCTGGTCGAGCTCCACAGGGTAGCCGAGCAGGCCATGAAGGGCCTCATAGTCCGGCTGTGGCCTGGAGAGGCCATGCCGGGGAGTTACTTCGGCCTCGTGCGGCGGCTGGTGGATGCGTGCCCCTGCGTGGAGGTCATCAAGTGCTCCGCCTGCATTGAAGGTGCCCGTCGGGCCCTTGCCCACGCAAAGGTGCACTGGGGGCGGCTGGATGCTGAGAGGCTTCTGACAGACGCGCCGCCGGCGGGCAAGGAGTATCGTACGCCCGAAATGTACTATAAGATTGTCCTGAAGGGTGCCCGCAAGATTGCGGATGAGTGCCCCAGATATGTAATTCTTGAGTAAACTCGCAATGTGTTATCCTGTGCGCTGAAAACATTGTTCATATGCGCTAAGCAAGGCTTATTCGATTTAAAATATTACCTTCTGTGCGGCCGTTTATTAAATCTGAGAGATGGCAAGTCGTCGGCTTCAGCCCCCATGCCACGAGTGCTGGGGTGTTCGGGATAAACTTGAGCACTCTTATTCCCATTTTTGGGTCCATCTAGGGAGGCGCTCAACACAACGAACAAGGCAACCGGACTTATAATGCTTGAACACTCTCACTTAGCCATAGAATTCTATAATTTTAAATTTCGGCGAAGCCCCTAGTATTCAGAAGACCGAGTTCGGGGCGCTATCCACGCCTGGGCCGGACACAGCCGGTTCCTCGCTATAAGCGGCATAAGTATTTAGGGACTCAAAAAGACCTCTCGAACAGCGACCAGCTCTCGCCTTATCATGACGGTCAGTTTTAGCTTTCTCCACTGAGGCGCTCGCCCAGCTCAACCGGGGCGCAATCGCAGTGGTTCTCCCAGTGCTACCTTAGCCGATAGAACGGAACGTAAGGTACCAAAACATGGGAGCCAGGAAAACCCAACTATTGACCCAAGACATGATTCGGAGCCGATGCATATAGTACTATAAGTTCGGGGTGCCGCACTTGTGAAAGTGTTCGGACTTCACACCATAATGCGGGGAACATAAGCCCCTGGTGTATTAGGCCGTACCGAATTGTACGGATGCAAGATGTCATAGATGAACATATATATAAATAAAGGGAATGCAATTATAAGCGAAAAATGATGCATTGTTTATTCGAGGAGTTCTGCTATGAGTGCAGAACGATACAAATAATGCGGTAAGCAAGGGTTTGGACTATTAGACATGTCCCCCTCCAGGGATAGGCTGCGGAATGGTGTAATAAACAGATTTAATGCTCGTAATGGAGACCACCTGAGTGTTCGTTGTAGCCCTTGTTCCTCCCTGGCTGTTGCATCGTGAGTTCAGCGGATCTACTGCCGGATAGGGCCTCTTATAAACGGAGTCATGTGGATAGAAAAAATAAAAAAAGGAAAACAAAAAGAGCGACACACTTAGGAGCCCCTGGTGTGGTTGAGCCGCACTCTGGGCCTGTCATGGTCGTGCCCCTCCCCCTATGCCCAAGGTATCTCCAGAGCGTAATAATGTACGCGGGGAGCTTGTCTTGCAATCATGCAAGGGCTGCGGTTGGGGCCGCATTGCTACGCGTGCTCGGAACGCGCCAGGTGGTCTTGATGTATGTTACTCCGGGCGCGTTTAATCATGTCCGGTCTTTTAACGACCGGACTCGAAAATTGCCTTAAGAGGCTATTCTGTACTTCTGCCGCGAGAGCCGCTGTGTGTTCCTCCATTCGGAGGGAGCGTTCAGTGTTTCCGTTGATCGTGATGACTCCGCGAGGGCCTGGCATCTTGAGCTTGAGGTATGCATAATGCGGCACCGCGTTGAACTTTTCAAACGCGGTTCGTCCGAGCAGGGCGTGATAGCCACTGCGGAACGGGACTATGTCAAAGATTAACTCCTCGCTTCGGAAATTATCCGGGGATCCGAAGACCACTTCCAGTGTGACCGAGCCTGTACAATTGGCCTCGACACCTGGTATGACGCCTTTGAAGGTCGTCTTTGTAGGTTTAATCCTTGAGGGGTCTATGCCCATCTTGCGCACTGTATCCTGATAAAGCAGGTTCAGGCTGCTGCCGCCGTCCATGAGGACTCTAGTGAGGTGAAATCCATCGACGATTGGGTCTAAAACCAATGAGGCGAATCCGCCATGGCGGATACTGGTGGGGTGGTCCCTTCGATCAAAAGTGATCGGGCAAGAGGACCATGGATTGAACTTCGGGGCAACTGGCTCCATCGCATATACGTCCTGAAGTGCACGCTTCCGCTCCCTCTTGGGTATGTGGGTTGCGTATATCATATTTACCGTCCGCACTTGTGGGGGGAAACCCTTCCGTCCTCTACTGTTCGGCAGCCGGGTCTCCTCCTCGTCGTCGCTATGCAGCCCCTTGTCATTGTTTTCGGCAATTAACTTGCCTGCCTACTTGAATACCCAACAATCCCTGTTGGTGTGGTTAGCTGGCTTTTCGGGGGTGCCATGTATCTGGCAAGACCGGTCGAGTATTCGGTCCAAATTGGACGGACCCGGAGTGGTTCTTTTGAATGGCTTCTTCCGTTGACCGGGTTTAGAGCCTCTGAATCCGGCGTTGACTGCCGTATCCTCGTTGTTATCGCCGTTAACGTGGCGTTTGATTTTGTTTCGACGCGACCTGCCATTGTGGTCCTTAGTATCCGGACTGCCAGAATTTTTGCTGTGGTTGTTGCTGTGAGCTAGCCAGCTGTCCTCTCCCGCACAGAAGCGGGTCATGAGTGTTGTGAGGGCTGCCATGGATTTCGGCTTTTCCTGTCGTAGGTGCCGGGCCAGCCACTTGTCGCGGATGTTATGTTTGAAGGCTACGAAGGCCTCTGCATCCGGACAGTCGATGATTTGATTTTTCTTTGTTAAGAACCGTGTCCAGAACTGTCTGGCCGATTCGTCTGGCTGCTGAATTATGTGGCTTAGGTCATTGGCGTCTGGTGGTCGCACATATGTGCCCTGGAAGTTGTCGAGGAATGCGGCTTCTAGGTCCTCCCAACACCCAATTGACTCCGCGGGCAAGCTGTTAAGCCAATGCCGAGCTGGTCCTTTAAGCTTGAGTGGGAGATACTTGATGGCGTGGAGATCGTCGCCGCGGGCCATATGGATATGAAGGAGATAATCTTCGATCCAAACTGCGGGGTCTGTTGTGCTATCGTAGGATTCAATGTTTACGTGTTTAAACCCTTCAGGGATTTGATGATCCATTACTTCATCTGTGAAGCATAGTGGGTGTGCAGCGCCTCTATATTGAGCAATATCATGATGTAGCTCAAGAGAGCGTTGTCTGCTGTGTTCGGCCCGGCCGGAGTTGCTGTATCCGGCGCGATGGTAGTCGTTGTGGGTCATAGGGCGCCCACGTGATCCGTAGATAGATCTGGATTGTCTTGCCTTGTCCTCCAACATATCCCGCAAGTCCGGCGCATTCCCTCGTGGCTTCGTACTTTTCGAGCGGTGCCGGGGTACGGTCCTAAAGGAGGGCCTAGACGCCTCTCTCTCGCGACCACGGGGTGGTCGGTCTGCCATATTGTGCGCTGGTGATGAAGGTTTGTATGCTTCCTCCTCTAGTCGGGGGAGCAACTTGCGTTTTGGGTAGCTCTTGGAGGGGCGTTCGAGTTCATACTCTTCGGCCGTGAGGACCTCGGTCCATCTGTCGGCCAGCAGGTCTTGATCAGCTTGAAGTTGTTGCTGCTTTTTCTTTAGGCTATTTGCCATGGTGATAAGCCTGCGTTTAAAACGCCCTTGTTCGACGGGATCCTCTGGCACGAAGAATTCGTCGTCGTTGAGGCTTGCCTCGTCTCCGGAGGGAGGCATGTAGTTTTCATCCTTCTCGTCTGCCGCTCTCTCTCGAGGGCTGGCTTCCCCGTCCTCCTGTGCTGAATCTTGCTGGAGGGGGTTGTCTTCGGCACTCTCTGGGGTGTTATTATCTCCGGTGCCGGAATCTCCATTCTTACTGTGGCAGGATTTAGAGCGGCGCCGCTGACGTCGGCGCTTGGGCTCTTTCTTAGAAGAATCTGCCTCCGCTGCTTTTTCGCCGTCCCCATCCTTTGGGGTGTCCACCATGTATATGTCGTATGACGAGGTGGTCTTCCAGTGCCCTGTAGGCGCTGGTTCTTGATCGTCTCCGGCATCATCGTCCATGTCGTCGATGTCATCGGAGTCGTAGTCTAGCATGTCGGTTAGATCGTCGACAGTGGCTACAAAGTGGGTGGTGGGTGGGCTTCGAATTTCTTTGTTGTCCGCATCCCAACCATCCTGACCCCAGTCCGGCCAGGGTTCTCCTGATAACGAGAGATGCTTTAGTGAATTTAGGATGTCGCCAAAGGGTGAGTGCTGAAAGATGTCCGCGGCGGTGAACTCCATGATCGGCGCCCAATCGGATTCGATTGGCAGGGGCGCAGGAGGTTCGGAGTCCGGCGAGGAGTCCGGCGCCTCGGAGTCACGAGCTTTATAAGGGACAAGGTCAGTATTCGGCTCCATCGCCGTGGAAGTTGCAGCCTCCGAGGCGGTGTCCAGCCACCTGTCCTCGATCTGCATGGTTTGCTCCGAACTATGGGCCAGAGCGGACTCGTGTGCAGTCTCCTGGGCACTGATCGACAGCAGAGCTAAATCATGCCCATCGTGATAGCGCGGCATGCTCGGCTGTTGCTCGAATCTGTCGAAGATCAAGTCTCCGCGGATGTCGGCCATGAAGTTTAGGCTTCCAAACCTGACCTGATGGCCAGGGGCGTAGCTTTCGATCTGCTCCAGATGGCCAAGTGAATTGGCCCGCAGTGCGAAGCCGCCGAATACAAAAATCTGTCCGGGGAGAAAAGTCTCACCCTGGACGGCGTTGTTGTTGATTGAAGAAGCCATCAAGCCTATCGGTGATGACACAGGGGAACACTCAATGAAAGCACCAATGTCGGTGTCAAAACCGGCGGATCTCGGGTAGGGGGTCCCGAACTATGCGTCTAGGCGGATGATAACAGGAGACAAGGGACACGATGTTTTCACCCAGGTTCGGGCCCTCTCGATGGAGGTAAAACCCTACTCCTGCTTGATTGATATTGATGATATGGGTAGTACAAGAGTGGATCTACCACGAGATCAAGGAGGCTAAACCCTAGAAGCTAGCCTATGGTATGATTGTTGTAATGGTTGTTCGTCCTACGGACTAAAACCCTCCAGTTTATATAGACACCGGAGAGGGCTAGGGTTACACAGAGTCGGTTACAATGGTAGGAGATCTACATATCCGTATCGCCAAGCTTGCCTTCCACGCCAAGGAAAGTACCATCCGGACATGGGACGAAGTCTTCAATCTTGTATCTTCATAGTCTTGGAGTCCGGCCGATGATGATAGTCCGGCTATCCGGGCACCCCCTAGTCCAGGACTCCCTCACCCGCCTTGAGCAGCTCGGATGTATGCGTCTCCCGAATTGAAAGCATTAAATGCCTCTTTGGAAAAGATGTTGTTGCGAAGTACGGCCCGCCGGCACCGGTGATTCATGGCGCTCTCTACCTCGTAATTTGTGGCGGAGAGCATATCCGCATCCTCTGTCAGAGGACAATGCGGTGTCGGCCCCATGTCCGCCTCCTCTCGCGAAGACGGTTCTGGAATCTGGCTGGTGGAGGCGTGATTGGCAGGATCCCCAGATATAGTCCGGCTACTCCTCTTCCTGCCAGGACACGAAGGGCACTATTACATTTCAAATACAATAATCACAGAGCAGGTTTTTACCATACCTTTGTAGCGGCGTTTCGGCCCTAACCGCCTTCCTCTTGAGCCTGCCCGATCCGGACGCCCTTTGCCGACGGGTCCCTAGGGGCTCGGCCCCGCGCTCTGACCGTCGTCTCTGCAAAAACACGAAACTTCGGGTGTAAGGCATGGCATCAGAAAGGAGTCCTCTTCGGAGGATAGGGTTTTTTGGCTTGGCTTACACGCGATGTAGGTAGCAGTCCGGGATAGTCGGCGATAATAGCCACTGAGGCGCCATCGCAACTCGCCTAATAAAATATCCTGTTGACGAGCTCCACCGTAATATCCAGATCTTCTTCGGGTCCTGGATCGAGGGCCCTTCCGGGGTCCTCTGGCTGCGGGGAGGGGCTGGAGATTCCTTCTACGGCCCTCCTCAGTTCCTGCTCGGGAATATCGAGGTAAATAATCTTGACAAAGAACGCCACAATAAGTGAAGCAGGGGAAAGAATGACGGCTTACCCAGCTTGGGGGTTGTACATAGAAAACCCATCCCGCGGTTTAATATGAAGGAATTCTTCTTCTACTACTTTATACAAATCGGACAATATCCTCGCCAGAGCAGTGGCAGAGTCCGGACCTTTACGGCCACGGCGGGTGGCATCATCTTCCCGGTTGTAGTGCCACATGGGCTTCCCTCGATATTGAAGTGGCTGCACTCCCCGCATTATGCATATTGCTATAACCTCGACTATCGTCAGCCCGGATTTGGCCAGTAACTTTATCCTGCTCATCAGAAAGTGTATTTCTCTAGTATCCTCCTCTTTGGGGCCCCAAGGGCGCCAGCTTCGACGTGCCTTCGGCGGACCGTTATTGAACTTAGGGAGACCTGTTCGGACTGGATCCGGAAGGGGAACGTCATCGACATAAAACCACTCCGAAGGCCAGTTCTCCGGTGCCTTCTTGGGACTACCGGATAGGTATCCGGTCTCAGCGATGCGCCATACTTCGGCTCTGCCCACTTGACATAGGGATTCTCCCTGGTTGCGAGGGACAAGGCAGAACAACTTCTTCCATAACCCAAAGTGGGCCTCGCAGCCTAGAAATAGCTCACAAAGGGCAACGTATCCTGCTATATGCAGCATGGAGGCAGGGGTGAAGTTGTGCAACTGGAGGCCGTAGAACTCCAGGAGCCCGCGAAGAAATGGGTGGATGGGAAACCCGACACCCCTTAGTAGATGCGGGATGAGGCATATTCGCTCCTCTGGGGAGGGATTAGGAGATCCCTCCGCTTGCTCCCCACCATTATAGGTGGCTATTCCGGCTCGGACGGGGACCATGAACGCCGGTGGGAGAAACCCTTGGGTCTGTAACTTTATCAAACAACTGTGAGGAACTGAACACTCTTCCCAGTCTCCCGGGTTGGAGCGAGGAGAGCGAGAAGAAGAGTTGCAGCGACCGGCCATGTTGGAATGGTCTTTCCGGAGGGCTCTGTTGGATGCTTGCTCGAAGGAAGAGGGTGAGGTTTGGATCTGAGAATCCTCGTCTCTTCAAATAGACGGTTAGCCTGCCAGACCGAGGGTGGAAAATGCAAAAATGCCTCGGCTCCTCCCATTCACACGACATGTGGAGATTGTCATTATTGAGGCACAGAAGCCGAGGAGTACAACATTGATGGGAAGCCGGACACTATTCGTCGTAACAGGTACTTTGGAGTATTCGGAGATGGAACCCGCCTTGCAATGCCGAAGACAAAACTGCGCGCCGGACTCATCATCATTGAAGCCTGGTTCAGGGGCTACTGAGGGAGTCCTGGATTAGGGGGTATCCGGACAGCCGGACTATATGCTTTGTCCGGACTGTTGGAGCGTGAAGATACAAGACTCAAGACTCCGTCCCGTGTCCGGATAGGACTCTCCTTTGCGTGGAAGGCAAGCTTGGCGATCTGGATATTATATTTCCTTCTTTGTAACCGACTCCATGTAAACCCTAGCCCTCTCCGGTGTCTATATAAACCGGAGAGGTTGGTCCTTAGAAGGACGATCATAATGATAATCATCATAGGCTAGCTTCTAGGGTTTAGCCTCTACGATCTCGTGGTAGATCTACTCTTGTAATACTCATATCATCAATATCAATCAAGCAGGAAGTAGGGTTTTACCTCCATCGAGAGGGCCCGAACCTGGGTAAACATTGTGTCCCTTGCCTCCTGTTACCATCAGCCTAAGACGCATAGATCGGGACCCCCTACCCGAGATCCGCCGGTTTTGACACCGACAGTCATCCTCTGATTCTCCATCTGTTGCCTGTTCCTTAGGGCTAGCTTGCCCGTCCTCCCGCTCGGCCTGCTCGAAGCCTGGCTGCGTGGGATTATTTTCGTCCTTGGCACCATCCGGATTGCTATCATCTTTTGTGCCAGTATTGCTATTTTTGCTCTGGTGGGGCTTAGAGCGGCGCTTATGACGCCGGTGCTTAGATTGCTTCTCAGGGGGACTATCCTCCATTGCCTCATCGCCATCGCCTTCTTTGGGCGTGTCCACCATATATATATATATATATATATATATATATCATATGATGAGGTGGCTGTCCAGCGCCCTGTGGGCGGTGGTTCCTGTTCTTCTCCTGCATCGTCGTCCATACCGTCGGTGTCTTCGGAGTTGAATTCAAGCACGTTGGTTAAGTCATCGACAGTGGCTATTAAGTGGGTGGTGGGTGGGGAACAAATTTCTTCGTCGTCCGCTTCCCACTCCAGCCGGACATAGTTCGGCCAGGAGTCTCCTGGCAAGGAGAGAGACCTCAATGAATTCAGCACGTCGCCCAAAGGTGAGTGCTGAAAGATATCCGCGGAGGTAAACTCCATGATTGGTGCCCAATCAGATTCGATGGGCATGGACGCACGCGGTTCGGAGCCTGTGGCCGGAGACGAGTCCGGGGGTCCGATGACACCAGCCTCATAGCACTACTAGGAAAAGGACTATAGATGATATTGACACTAATGGCGCACCAGACATGTGGTGCGCCACTACTATATACTAATGGCGCACCATGTGTTGGTGCGCCATTAGTGTCCAAATACTAATGGCGCACCACATCCACGGTGCACCATTAGTAACAATTTTTTTTTCAAAACTAGTAATGGCGCACCAGGGGATAGTGTGCCATTACTAGTTAAACTAGTAATGGCACACCACATCCACGGTGCGCCACTAGTAAAAAAAATTCAATTTTTTTTAATTTTTTTTCAAAACTAGTAATGGCGCACCAGGGGATAGTGCGCCATTACTAGCACCACATTCACGGTGCACCACTAGAATTATTTTTCAATTTTTTTTATTTTTTTTAAAACTAGTAATGGGGTGGTGCGCCATTACTAATTGAACTAGTAACGGCGCACCGTGGGGGTGGACCGCCTTTTCAGTTTTAAAAAAATAAAAGAAAATTATGGAATGTCAAAAAAAATAAAAGAAAATAAGTTTCCCATGTGATATGTGGTCTAGTTACAAATATGAATTTCGACTTTATTTACAAAATCTCTTTGGAATTTGTAAAATGGGCATAACTTTTGCATACGAACTCGGATTAAAAAGTTTTTTATATGAAAAATCATCTACTCGAAAATTTACATCCGAATTTAACTGGGGGAAACCTCGTTAAAGATTTTCAAAATCCTCAAAAACCTAACAGAAAAAAAGTTACGAGGCTTTCAAGATCTAGAGGCAAAAAAACTCAAAAAATTTCAAACTTACTAGTGGCGCACCGTTTGCTAGGTGCGCCACTAGTAACAGAAAAAAAATTGGTTTCAAATTTTTTTTGGAATTTTTTTTCAAAAAATGATACGTAATATGACCGGGAAGTTTGAAATATTTTTCAAAATTTCATCATACTCATGAACATGAACAAAGTCCTAGACATCAACAAGGTTTAATAGGATTGATATGATAGATATATCCACAAGTGCCTGTTAAGTGAGATGGTGCTGGGGTTGGATAGAACTGCGAAGTTAAGCATGCTCGGGCTGGAGTAGTGTGAGGATGGGTGACCTTCCGGGAAGTTTGACCACTTAGTGCGATTTGACTTGAGATTAAGCATATTGACCCAAGATTAAGCCATAGTGACCCGAGATTAAGAAAAAAAAATTGGAAAAAAATTGAAAAAAAAATTGTTACTAATGGCGCACTTCTATGTGATGCGCCATTAGTATCTTGTATACTAATGGCGCACTGCCAGGTGCGCCATTAGTATACCAGATACAAAGATCCACTCTATCTGTCCAATGGCAGATACAAAGATCCGCACCACACCATTAGAATTCTTTTTACTAATGGCGCACCTGTAGTGCGCCATTAGTAGGCAAAACAGGTGCGCCACTAGCAGGCCTTTTCCTAGTAGTGTAGGAGGGGGAGTCTGTGTTCAGCTCTATCGCCGCTGAGTGTGTGGCCTCCGTGGTGGGGTCCATCCACCCGTCCGCGGATGGTGCGATCCGCTCCGGATTGAGGGCCAGGGCAGCCGCAGGTGTGATCGCCCGAACACTGTCCAATGGCAGATCTAAGTCATGGCCGTCGTGATAGTTCGCGCACCTGACATGGGCTCGAATCCATCGAAGATCAAGTCTCTGCGGATGTCGGCAGTATAGTTCAAGCTTCCAAACCTGACCTGGTGGCAAGGGGCATAGCTGTCGATCTGCTCCAGATGGCCAAACGAGTTGGCCCGTAGTACAAAGCCGTCGAATACAAAGAGCTGTCCGGGGAGAAAAACCTCACCCTGGACCGAATCGTTGAAGATGATTGAAGGAACCATCAAGCCTTATCGTGACGACACAGTGGAACTCTCAATGAAAGCACCAATGTCGGTGTCAAAACTGGCGGATCTCGGGTAGGGGGTCCTGAACTGTGCGTCTAAGGCTAATAGTAACAGGAGGCGGGGGACACGATGTTTACCCAGGTTCGGGCCCTCTCAATGGAGGTAATACCCTACTTCCTGCTTGATTGATCTTGATGATATGAGTATTACAAGAGTTGATCTACCACGAGAACGTAGAGGCTAAACCCTAGAAGCTAGCCTATGATTATGATTGTTGTTGTCCTACGGACTAAACCCTCCAGTTTATATAGACACAGGAGAGGGCTAGGGTTACACAGAGTCGGTTACACAGAAGGAGATCTAAATATCCGAATTGCCAAGCTTGCCTTCCACACAAAGGAGAGTACCAACCGGACACGGGACGAAGTCTTCAATCTTGTATCTTCATAGTACAATAGTTCGGCCAAAGTATATAGTCCGGCTGTCCAAGGACCCCCCTAATCCTGGGCTCCCTCAGGCTCCACTCCAGAGGGCTCATAGTCCTCATCATCATCGGCCTCAGCCTCGCCCTCGGTCTCCATGTCAGCAGCAGTAGATGGACCCCCAGATTTAGGAGCTGGGGTGCCCCAATTGTCCTTCTTCCTTACATGCTTGATCTCATGAGAAACCATTTCTCCAGTTTCCAGCATAACCCTGGGATAGACATGAGCCCAGGCCTTCTCAATGAGCAACATAATAAACGGACCATAGATCGGGCACTTGCGCTTAGAAACGACAGAGAGAAGTTCAGACCACATAACATGAGAGATGTCCAGGGACTCGCCAGTGTTTGTTTCCTTCTCATGCTGGCAGAAGAGTAGCATATCCACAAGATAGGAGTGAACCATATCCAGATTCCCGATACAAGGGAATAGAGTCTCTCGGAAAACGTGGTGAAGGATGTCCAGAAAGGCAGGCAGCTCATAGGTTTCCTTCTTAGTCACGGGGTGAATCTTCATAGAATAGTACGGCCAGAGATCTTGCTTGTGAGTGGAGGTGGTATTGCGGTGAGGGCGGAAGCCAACTGGAGTCTCAAGCCCGTGATCTTCCACCCCAAGTAACTCCATGAAGGCCTTCCACTTGACAAAAAGCAACTTGCCATTTGTCATCCAAGTCAGAGTCCTTTCTGCATCAGCCCCGAGATGGACAGTGGCATAGAATTGAGCCACCAAATCTGCATCAAAGTCCTTGTTGTACTGCATGATTCTAAGGATGTTCAGCTGAGAGCACACCTGAAGGGCTTGGCCAAAGTCCTCAGGGTCCTTCTCCATAGCATCCATGTCGATGGAGCGCACATCAACATAGAGATTCTTCTTGGCCTTCATGACATCAAAGTAGATGGCAAACTGAAAACGATTCCAGAATGAATGGTTGACCAAAGTGGGTTCTTGGTCTTCCGCATAGGGGTTGCATCGACGCCTTTCCCAGAATTCCTTGGCAGTCATCTCAGTCACAGTCTTGCCCCTCAGATTCGGCTTGTTGGCAGGCTTCTTCTTGAGTTGAGGCGGAGGATGAGAACTTGATGAAGCACCCGTTGTCTCAGAGGTGCGGTAGCGCTTTGATGTTGAACGTCCGGGGTTGACACGGCGGGCTTGCTGCTCAGGATGTTCATCACCTGGAACCAAACACACGAGCAAAAGAAACAACATGAAAGAAAGAGCATAAGCCTCCAAACAAAGCAACATGGATCAAAACATGGCAGGAGAATGATGGAATTGGGCATCCAGCGGTAGTACCGCGACCCAGCCGTGGCAGTACCGCTTGAGAAGTAGTACCGCGCCAGATGAACGGTAGTACCGCTCTAGACGGGGAACGGTGGTTCCCTACTGCCGTGGGCAGATCCGGCACTACCGGTGATGCCAAATTCAAAAATAAACCTACCAAACTTCAATCCAAAAGGCCTAGAAGCCATCTCCATCCTACTTGAGCCTCGACTTAGCCAAAACTCAAGAAAAACAATGCCTATTGCCCCTAACAACTAGATGTGAGATCTAGGCAAAAAGAGAGGGGGAACGGGGGCAATACCGGCATCCATGGCAAGAGGACGCGGTGGGGATCGACTCCACTGGAGGAACTGGAGAGGGGCGGCACGAAGACGGCGTCCGACCGAAGCCCTCCTGCGGTGAGACGTTACTGGAGTGATGAAGAAGTCGAGCGAGTGGAGCAAATGGGTATGGGGGAGAAAAGCAACTCCCCCTGCCCGAACATAACCCCCCACGACCGCCCCGGAGCGGCAGTACCGCTTGGAGTGGGCGGTAGTACCGCTTGATGATTATCAGCGGTAGTACCGCGCACCCATCGGTAGTACTGCTCATCCGCAAGAAAACTGGCTCAACAAGCTTAGCTCAAGAAAAAGAAAATGACTGGGAACGAGAGCAAACACAAACGCAAAAACCAACACAAAGAGGAAGAGAACCACACTCCTCTCCAAGAGAGGGCGGTGTCCGAGGCCACCTATGTTTGAGTCCGGAGGTATGGCGCCCAAAGAATTATCCTTGGGCCCATGAGCAAAACTCGTCTTTGAAGCACACATACCATCAAAAATGGCTAATGTGAAAGAGTTGATCAATTTATGCATAATGGGGGGAGGGAGAGTTCATTGAGAGAACAACACTCCCCCTATGTCCATGCCTACACCTAAACTAGACAACAAGTTGAGTGTGGTGGGGTGTGCAAGGGTACACGTCACATTGCTCGAATCAATGATATTTAGCTCATGCCTTAACTCGTGAAATCTTGCTTCATCCAAGGGCTTCGTGAAAATATCTGCAAGGTTATCATGAGTGTTGACATACTTGAGCTCGATCTCCTCTCGCCCAATATGATCCCGGATGAAGTGATACCAAATCTCAATATGCTTCGTCTTGAAGTGTTGCACCAGGTTGAGAGAAATCTTGATGGCACTTTCATTGTCACACCAAAGAGGCACTTTGTCACAAATGAGAACATAATCCTTTAAAGTTTGCCTCATCCATAAGAGTTGTGCACAACAACTACCAGCCGCCACATACTCCGCTTCGGTGGACGAGAGAGACACACAACTTTGCTTCTTGGAAGACCAACTCACCAAAGAGCAACCAAGAAATTGGCACCCTCTAGAAGTGGACTTCCTATCCACTTTGTCTCCCGCCCAATCAGAATCCGAATGTCCTTCAAGCTTGAAGTTTGCTCCACTTGTGTACCATAAGCCAAAGTTTGGGGTATGAGCCAAATATCGGAAGATTCGCTTGACCGCCACAAAGTGGCTTTCCTTCGATGCGGCTTGAAACCATGCACAAATTCCCACAATCACCATGATATCCGGTCTAGATGCACAAAGGTAAAGCAAGGAGCCAATCATGGAACGATATACCTTTTGATCCACTGCTTTACCATTGGGATCAATGTCAAGTTGGCACTTCGTGGGCATTGGAGTGGAAGCCGGCTTGACATCACTTAGCTTGAATATTTTTAGCATGTCTTGAGTGTATTTGGCTTGGTTGATGAAGGTACCTTCTCTTCTTTGCTTCATATCGAAACCGAGGAAGAACTTCAACTCTCCCATCAAAGACATCTTGAACTTAGAGGTCATGAGAGCGGCAAACTCCTCATTGAAAGCTTTGTTAGGGGAACCAAAGATAATATCATCAACATATAGTTGGCACACAAAAAACTCCCCTTTGACCTTCTTAGTAAAAAGAGTGGGATCAATTTTCCCGACTTCAAATCCACGATCTTGCTACAACTCGGTAAGGTGGTCATACCACGCACATGGGGCTTGCTTGAGGCCATAGAGTGCCTTATCGAGTTGATACACATGATCGGGGAAGTAGGGATCCTCGAACCCAGGGGGTTGCTTGACATAAACCAACTCATTAGTAGGACCATTAAGAAAAGCACTCTTCACATCCATTTGTTGTAACTTAAAGTTGTGATGGGAAGCATAAGCAATCAACAAATGAATGGATTCAAGGTGAGCAACGGGGGCAAAGGTTTCACCGTAGTCGATACCCTCGACTTGGGAGTAGCCTTGTGCTACCAATCTTGCCATGTTGCGAACGATGGTCCCATGAGCATCTTGCTTGTTCTTGAATATCCACTTGGTTCCAATGACATTGTGGTTCCCCGTTGGCCTTGGAACTAATCTCCACACCTTGTTGTACTCGAAGTTGTTGAGTTCTTCATGCATGGCATTGAGCCAATCCGGATCTTCGAGCGCCTCACAAGAGACAAACGCGTGATGTTCACAATAGTTTTCTAATTGTCTACGAGGGCTTACCCCTTTTCTTAGGATTTCAACCACATTTTCCATGAGATGACCTTGGGTAGTGAGCTTGGAAGCAATCTTCGCGGCACGACGCTCTAATTCCTCCTCGGATGTGAAAGGAGAAGGGGTAACTTCTTGATCATCTTGAGCGCCGTCTTGAGCTTGTTCTTGATCTTGAGCTTGCTCTTGATCTTGAACTTGCTCGAGGGGGAGAACTTGACCTTGGTCATCATTTGGTGGTTCACCACCATCTTGAGGTTGTTCTTGCCCTTGGTCTTGTTCATGAGGTTGAGGGCCTTCACTTTGTTCTTCAGAAGCGTGTGGGTCTTGGGTTGGTGATGGCTCCACTTGAGTGGAGCATTGTCCTTCTCCTTCGGCCACAAGGGGTTCCTCAATGGGTAGGATATGACCCACACCCATTCTTCTTATGGCTTGGGGAGGAATTTCATCACCTACATCACAAGTAGCACTTTGCTCCACTTGGGAGCCGTTATTTTCGTCAAACTCCACGTCACACGTCTCATCAATGAGTCTAGTGGACTTGTTGAGGACACGGTAAGCATGAGAGTTTGTAACATAACCAACAAATATGCCCTCATAAGCTCTAGCCTCAAATTTAGACAAACGAACACCTTTCTTGAGAATGAAACACTTACACACGAACACCCGGAAGTACTTGAGGTTGGGCTTGTTACCGGTAAGTATTTCATAAGGAGTCTTGTTCAAGCCTTTGCGGAGATAGAGCCGATTGGATGCATGACATGCTGTGTTGATGGCTTCGGCCCAAAAGATGTATGGAGACTTGAACTCTACCATCATGGTCCTTGCCGCATCCATCAACGTCCGGTTCTTCCTCTCTGCGACACCATTTTGTTGAGGGGTATATGGTGCAGAATATTGATGCTTGATCCCCTCATCACTAAGGAACTCATCCAAGGTGTAGTTCTTGAACTCGGTGCCATTGTCACTTCTTATTGTCAAGACCTTTGCATCGTGTTGGCGTTGAGCTTCATTTGCAAAGTCGATGACGGTTTGTTGAGTCTCACTCTTCCTCTTGAAGAAATATACCTAAGTGTATCTTGCATAATCATCCACAACCACCAAGCAATACTTTCTACCTCCAAGACTTTCAAAGGATGGAGGCCCAAAGAGATCCATGTGAAGGAGCTCCAAGGGTCTCTTCGAGTAGATGATAGTCGTGGGAGGGTGAGCCTTCTCATGAAGCTTTCCTTCGATACAAGCACTGCAAGCATGATGTTTGGCAAAACTAACATTTGTTAGTCCACGGACATGGTGCCCCTTGAGAAGACTTTGCAAAGATCTCATATTGACGTGGGCAAAACAGCGATGCCAAAGCCATCCCACATCAACTTTAGCCATTAGGCATGTCGCGGTCTTAGTGGGTCGCTCCGAGAAGTTAATCACATAAAGACCATTCTCGACATGCCCGACAAAGGCTACTTTAAGAGTCTTGCTCCACAAGAGGGCCACAGTATCAATATCAAAGAAAGTGGCAAAGCCCATGAGTGCAAGTTGACGAACGGAAAGTAGATTGTAAGCAAGGGACTCAACAAGCATGACTTTCTCGATCATTAGATCATGAGAAGTCACAACCTTGCCAAGACCAATACCTTAGAAGACGAGGCATCACCCCACTCGACGTTGGTGGGCATAGAAGGGATCTTGTGCACGTCCACCACCAAGTCCTTGCTTCCGGTCATATGATTTGTTGCTCCACTATCGAGCAACCATGATCCCCCACCGGAAGCAAACACCTACAAGAGATCAACGCTTGGTTTTAGGTACCCATTTTGTAATGGGTCCTTTAATTTTAGTAACAAGGGTCTTCGGTACCCAAGTAGACCATTCAATGTACTCATAAGGAGAACCAACACATTTAGCATAAACATGCCCATCACTAGCACGACACAACACATAAGAAGGGTTAAAGTCGCCGGCTTTGTTGGAAGGGGTGGCATTGCCCTTTTTGACATCACCACCCTTCATGTTGTTCTTCTTCTCCTTAGGAGCACCCTCTCCCTCCTTCACAAAAGTTTACTTGAGAGGAGGAGGTCATTTGGCCTTGTCGTTCTTCTTCTTGTTCTTGTACTTCGGTGTGAACCCAAATCCCTCCTTGTCCACAACTTCCTTTTGATTTCTCAAAAGGTCATTGAGGTTCTTCTCACCTTGTATACACGTCACAAGGCCTTTCTCGAGATGCTCCTTCAACTTGGCATTCTCATCCACAAGATGCACATGCTCACAACACGGGTTAGTGGAATTTGCATTATCAATTAATACCATATGAGGAAAGGTGGCTTTTTCTTTGGTTAGCTTAACTTGGAGTTGATCACTGTCGGTGTCAAAACCGGCGGATCTCGGGTAGGGGGTCCCAAACTGTGCGTCTAAGGCTAATGTTAACAGGAGGCGGGGGACACGATGTTTACCAAGGTTCGGGCCCTCTTGATGGAGGTAATACCCTACTTCCTGCTTGATTGATCTTGATGATATGAGTATTACAAGAGTTGATCTACCACGAGATCGTAGAGGCTAAACCCTAGAAGCAAGCCTATGATTATGATTGTTGTTGTCCTACGGACTAAACCCTCCGGTTTATATAGACACCGGAGGGGGCTAGGGTTACACGAAGTCGGTTACAGAGAAGGAGATCTACATATCCGAATTGTCAAGCTTGCCTTCCATGCAAAGGAGAGTCCCACCCGGACACGGGATGAAGTCTTCAATCTTGTATCTTCATATTCCAATAGTCCGGCCAAAGTATATAGTTCGGTTGTCCGAGGACCCCCTAATCCAGGACTCCCTCAGTACCCCCTGAACCAGGCTTCAATGACGATGAGTCTGGTCCGCAGATTGTCTTCGACATTGCATGGCGGGTTCCTTCTCCGAATACTCCATAGAAGATTTTGAACACAAGGATCGTGTCCAGCTCTGCAAAATAATTTCCACATACCACCGTAGAGAACACAATATTCAACAAATCTAATCTGATGATAATTCATAGCGTGACATCATGCCGTGGCCCGGTTATTACGAACCATTTTTCCCAGCCTGCCACTACACGCGTTGCGAGGCGGTTTTATTGGCATGTCTTGTCGAAGCAGAGATCGTCTTCCCCTTATCACGGGATTCTCATCAATACGGGTGTGGGTAACCCAACCGTGCTTATTAGTATGACTCCTCGATTTTAGGCAAGTTCCAAACGGCCACGCGGAGGACGCTTGATATTCGCCCTCTTTATAAAGGGGGCAAGGCCTGTCCTTTTCTTCCCACGCTCGATCATTCCCTTCCCCCACCTCGAGTTCCAACACCCAAGGCTCAAGCTAAGCGCTTCGGACCTTCAACCATGTCCGGATCCAACCTTCAAGGCTGGTGGATGGCCTCCTCTGTCACAGAGGAGGACATCAAGAAGCTTAGGGAGGCTATGTATCTCACCGCCGGAATCGCGCACAGGCTGCCTGCTCAAGGGCAGGTCATCCCCATCCCCGAACCCAAGGAGAGTGTCGTATTTGTTTCCCACTTCCTCCGAGGGCTAGGTTTTAGTCTTGATCCCTTTGTGAGAGGGCTCATGTTTTATTACGGGCTAGATTTCCATGATCTAGCTCCAGATTCCATCCTTCGCATCTCGTTGTTTATCGTCGTGTGTGAGGCCTTCCTCCGCATCACCCCACACTTTGGCTTATGTCTCAATACCTTCAATGTGAAGCCGAAGATGATCGATGGGCAACACACGGAGTGCAGAGGCGCTATAATAAGCAAAGGCACCAATGCCATATGGCCAAAGGGTTCCTTCCCGGAGGTGTCCGACTTATGGCAACGGGAGTGGTTTTACATCACAACTCCCCGAGGTACAAAGCGGGCGGCCGCCCCTGCCTTCCGCTTTGGCCCTCCGCCCCAACTGGCATCATGGGTCAACAAGGGGCTGGACTGGGGGCTAGTTAATGACATGCTAACATTGCAAAGCCGTATTCGAGATCTTCTCAAGAGGGATGTCAGTCTTGTCAAAGTAAGTTATGCTAGTCCGTCGGATCCTGCCATGCCAATGTCGATCTCTCCGTATGTGGGAGTTCAACCCGGAAGCACCGCGAACTATTCAACAATTCTTCGGCATGACGCTCAAAGAGATGTATGGATTGTTCTTCGGATCATGAATAGTGTCCGGACACCACCGAGGATGCGGGTCTCAACTACAACCGTCCAGATACTCAAGTAAGTAATTCCGCGACCAAACATGCTATCTTTTTATTTGTCACAACATCATTCTAAAAAATTGCTTTCTGCCAGGACTGGATAAGAAAGGCGGAGAGGATCAGGTGTTCGCCCCCCCTTCCCAAAGGCTCACCGGATCCTTTACTAACCAGGATGCCTGAGCGCGCACCTTATCAAGTGCCATCAGGAGAAGATGAAGGGAGGAATAAGGAAGCCGAAAGTGGGCTTCACACATTACACATCCAAACCGGTGGAATTAGTGTTTCCGCGAAGGAGGATAGTCGAGGAAGTGAATCCAAAATCCCCTCTCCCCAAGGAAAGAAAAGGACCACCTCTAAAGACTTGGAAATGGAGGTTTCCAAATGAGGGAAGAAACCTTCGCCAGGGGGCCCTACCCCGGAGGGCGTCCTTTCCGCACAGCGCCCGCAAGGGGCCAGCCCTCAACCGAGATGTAAGTGAACCAAAAGTACTTTGGTGAATATATCCTGTTTTTATCTCTAAGAACAATAACCGAGACATATATCTTGCAGTCTGGCTCGTAGCCCTTCTCGACAGAGTTCGTCTTCGGGGGATCTTCTTTCGGAGATGATGGAGAGCGAAACTCCTCCTCCTGCATCCCCGCCTCATGGGGCAGACGACCCTGAGGTGTCGTCACGGAGGTTTTCTCCTGATTCGCAAAGGCCAGAAGTTAACTCTTCGGCCGCCCAAAGTCCGGAGTATTCGGCTCCAAAGGAGAGCAACATAAAGAGTCCGGGACTGTCCGCTGCACAACGGGACACACTGATGGGTCTTCTAGAGCAAGCGGCTATCTCAGAGGTGCATCATACCTTAATGGGTACGGTGGTTGAGAGGATTTCATCCGCCAAGAGTGGGTTAAATGAAGCTTTTATGAGCCTGCTAAGAGGCTTTGAGGTACGCAAAATAATATATGTATTTTTGACAGTACCGCACACGCTAGATGTGCTCCGTATAGATAGTAGCACCTGAGACTCTGGTTGCCTTGCAGAGGCGGCAAACAGAGGATCATAGTCCCAGGTAATGATCGCGCTGCTTTCATGTGCAGGCGGCTGAGGGTCAGGAGGCTAGCCATACTGCTGATTTTGTCGAGCTGAAGCGGCAGCTTGACGTGGTGGATGCCGACATCGTGCTTGTGAACAAGCGGCTTGACGAGGCACAGGGTATGTTTTTTCGGGTAGTCAGCAAATATTAAGAGGAGCATTATGCTAGTATCTATAATATGTTGTGACTGCAGATGGAGCTGCTACCATGGAGGCCCTTCGGGCAGAAATTGCCCCGAGCCAAGGAACAAGCCAGGATAAGTGATGCGGCCACCCTAAAGGCGGCCGAAGTGTTAAGAGCCGAACAGACTGCTCATCGCCAGAGCGAAGATAAAATAGCCAAGATGGCTGTTGAGCTGAAAGATGCCGCCGGCCGATATGAGCTTCTTGAAAAGGAAAGTCAAATGAAAGCGGCTGACCTGAAGAAGGCCTTGGAAGCAGCCAAGGAAACTCTCTCTAAAATTAGAGCGGCAAGGGAGGAGCTTCATGAAGCCGGAGATATCACGGCTGGGAGGCCCTTTTTGTTGCAGATGAAGTTCGGAGATCCGAAGTATGCCCCTCTGGATCAGCTATGGAGTGCTGGAGACGCATATGCGGACTAGGCAAAGAGTGTTGCTGATGCGACTGAGTTTTTCAAAGATCAGAAAGATCATGAGGTGGAAAGGTTGTTCTGGTCGCAGTTCATTGCTCCGACGCGTCCGCTACCGTTGAATGAAAAATGGCCGCATGGGCCGAGCTCCATAGGTTGTCCGGGCTTGCTATGAGGTCTGTCGTGGATCATCTTTGGCCGAAGGGCCCAAGGCCGGGCAGTTATTTTGGATTAGTGCAACAATTCCTTGGTGCTATGTCGCATATCGACACTGTGAAGATGTCGGCGTGCATAGAGGGTGCGCAAATGGCTCTTGCCCGTGTTAAAACATATTGGGCAGGGATGGAGGCCACCGCTATTGCAACCCGGGGACCGGCAGGAGGCCAGGACCCGGCCGAGCACTATTTTGAAGAAGTCCTAGAAGGCGCCATTTAATAGAGGCTCAGTGCTCGAAGAGTACCATGTTCGAGTGACATGTATCTGAATTGTTAAAACAATGCTATTTTGATTATAAAGGCTATGTTTATACTTTTGCCCGAAAGTACTATAGTGCCTCCTGTGTGGCCGTTTATGTATGTATATAACCTGAAAGTTTGCAGTCGTCGGCTTCAACCCCCACGCACATAATGTGGGGGTGTTCGAGAAAACGCGTAGTCACACTTAATCCAACACCTTGGTCCGGTAAGGAGGTGATAGCGCAGCGAACCAGGCAATCGGACTATATAGCTTTAACACTTTCACTTAGCCATAGGAGTTTGACGGTGGGGCTACTATATAGCCGCTGGTACTTCTGCGTTCATCCTAATACGATGCATGTTTGTACATGACCAGGAAACCGGTCCTTCGTTAATGCGGAGGAATCACGAAGATTCCGCTGAGTCATCTTGTGATTGACCAGTCTCGCGCTATATCATGACAGTCAGTTTTCGGCTTTCTCTACTGATGTGCTCATCCAAATGAACCAGGGCATAATCGCAGTAGTTCTCCTGATGCCACCTTAGCCGATAGAGCAGAACGTAAGGTAGCAAACACGGGAGCCGGGAAAACCCAACTATTGACCAAAGACATGATTCGGAGCTGATGCATATAAGGCCAAACTCGCGACGCCGAACACTCCCTAAGGTATTCGGACTTTACAACATATACTGGGCTGAGTAACACCCTCGAGAGTGAGCCCTGAGTTTCCAAGTACATGCACTAGTCTGGCGTGACGAAATGCCAATAACGCCAGTAACCCTCCCGGTTGTGTTAAGTGTCCGGAGGGTATGAAGCAATAAGAGACATTTAAAAAAAGGTTTATGCAGGGTCTTAATCTAAAAAGAAACCTTTGAGCGGGGCCCTGTTGCATGTCTGCGCCTTTGTCTCCATTGTGCCGTATCCTGGAAGGGTGTAGCACGATGGTCATCTGTAAAAAGGAAAAACCCTGGTCAAAGACTTCATGCAAAAAGTTGGTTATTCTGAACGAACCATGAACATGCGATCTGTTATTGTATTAACAGGGTCAAGCCGAACTATGGGCTTTTATACATGCGAGCAGCCCCTAGCACCACCTATGGGGGTATATCCATCGACCCAAGCTCAGGTTTATCTGGGTTGTTACAACTGGTGGTGCGCCGGACTCGTCTAACCGTGTCCGTGGTCTTGACGACCGATCATTTATTCTGATTGGAGAGGTCGTTCAGTGTTCGGCTGCTAGAGCCGCCACATATTCTTCCGCACATAAGGAACGCTCTGTATTTCCGCTAACTGTGATGACGCAACGTGGACCGGGCATCTTAAGTTTAAGATAAGCGTAGTGCGGTACTGCATTAAAACGAGTGAAGGCCGTTCTTCCCAGTAGTGCGTGATAGCCGCTTCGGAATGGACCGATGTCGAAGATTAATTCTTCGCTTCTGAAGTTGTCGGGAGAACCAAATACAACCTCTAGTACTAGAGAGCCTGTACAGCGGACCTCTACGCCTGGTATTACTCCTTTGAAGGTAGTATTACCTTGGCTGATTCTTGACGGGTCTATCCCCATGTTGCGGACAGTGTCCTGATATATCAGATTAAGACTACTGCCGCCGTCCATAAGCACTTGGGTGAGATGGTATCCGTCAATTATTGGGTCGAGCACCAAGGCAGCCGATCCTCCGTGTCGGATACTAGTCGGATGATCCCTGCGATCAAAAGTGATCGGGCAGGCCGACCAGGGATTGAACTTGGGGGCGACGGGCTCTACTGCGTATACGTCTCGGAGTGCGCGTTTGCGCCTTCTCTTTGGTATGTGAGTTGCGTAAATCATATTCACTATTTTGACTTCTGGCGGCAATTTTTTCTGTCCCCCGGTGTTCGGCTGGCGAGGCTCATCCTCATCTTCGCTTGGCGTCTCCCTCCCTTTGTGTTCGGCGTTTAGCTTGCCGGCCTGCTTGAAAACCCAGCATTCTCTGTGGGTGTGATTTGCAGGTTTTTCAGGGGTGCGATGAATCTGACATAATCTGTCTAGAATCTTATTTAGGCTGGACGGTCCATCTCTGCTGCTGTTAAATGGCTTTTTCCATTGACCGAGTCGAGAGCCCCTGAATCCGGCATTGACCACCGTGTTATCTGGGCTATCTTCATTGTTTTGACTCTTGTTTTTATTGCGTCACGGCTTCCCGTTGCCATCCCTGACTTCGGATGTGCATGGGTTGCTGGTGCCGCTACGGGCCAGCCAACTATCCTCGCCCACGCAAAAGCGAGTCATAAGGCTTGTTAGGGCTGCCATTGTCCTCGGCTTTTCCTGGCCCAAGTGTCTGGCAAGCCATTCGTCCCGGACACTGTGCTTGAAAGCCGCTAAGGCTTCGGCATCCGGGCAGTCAACGATTTGATTCTTCTTAGTGAGAAATCTATTCCAAAGCTTACGGGCTGACTCCCCGGGTTGTTGGATTATGTGACTTAAATCGTCTGCATCCGGAGGTCGGACATAGGTCCCTTGAAAATTGGCCCTGAAAGCATCCTTAAGGTCCTCCCAACTTCCAATTGAGTTTTCGGGGAGGCTTTTCAACCAGTGCCAAGCTAGTCCTTTCAACTTGAGGGGCAGGTATTTTATGGCGTGGAGATCATCTTCACGAGCCATGTGGATGTGAAGGATAAAGTCCTCAATCCAGACCCCAGGGTCTGTCGTTCCGTCGTATGCCTCTACATTCACGGGTTTAGATCCCCCTGGAAATTCATGTTCCAGCACCTCATCGGTGAAGCACAGGGGGTGCGCGGCACCGCTGCATTTGGATGTGTAATGGCATGCTGTCGACAATTGTTGTGTTCGTTGTTGATTCCGAGCTGGTATTCGATCAATATGGTCGTTTTGGTGGTTGTGATCCTGCGCCGGAGCACGCTTCCTAGATCCATAGATGGACCTGGTCATACCGGCTTTTTTGTCTAGGAGCTCACGTAAATTGTGTGCCGACTTGTGTGCGGCATCATTAGTCGCCCTGTCGCGGCCACGGGGTGGTCGGTCTGGTTGATCGGCCGTTTTATTTTTCGGCTGGATGGGCTCTATAGCCTTGTCGTCAAATTCGGGCAGCAGCTTGCGCTTTGGATAGCTCTTTGTGTGGCGATCACCATCGTATTTTTCTTCAGTGTTGAGAACTTTGTTCCATCTACGGTTGAGCGTATCCTGCGCGGCCTTGAGCCTTTGCTTCTGCTTCTTCAAGCTCCTCGCAGTGGCAATAAGCCTTCTATGGAGGTTCTCTTGTTCCAAGTGTTTTTCCGAGATGATGAGTGCATCGTCGTCCGGACTGTTCTCATCTCTGGAGATAGGTTGATGAATTTTACCCTCGGGATCGCCGTCATCGGACATCGCCTCCGCACTATGTTCACCGTCTCCCTGGCTCATCCTGCTCCATCGCTGGGTTCATGGGGTCGTCATTTCCTTTGGAGTCGACCGGGGTGTTATTCTTTCTTGCGCTGTTATCACTGTTTTTACTGTGGCGGGATTTAGAGCAGCGCCTACGTCGTCGCTTTGGTGGCTTCTCGAGGGGATTGTCCTTCGTTGCATCCTCGCCATTGTTTTCCTTGGGTGTATCCACCATGTATATATCATATGATGAGGTGGCTGTCCAGCACCCTTTAGGCGGTGGTTCCTGTTCTTCTCCTGCATCGTCGTACATACCATCAATGTCTTCGGAGTCGAAGTCAAGCGTGCCGGTTAAGTCGTCGACAGTGGCTATCAAGTGGGTGGTGGGTGGGGAACTACTTTCTTCGTTGTCCGCCTCCCACTCAAGCCGGACATAGTTCGGCCGAGAGTCTCCTGACAAAGAGAGAGACTTTAATGAATTTAGCATGTCGCCCAAGGAAGAGTGTTGAAAGATATTCGCGGAGGTAAACTCCATGACCGGTGCCCAATCAGATTCGATAGGCACGGATGCACGCGGTTCGGAGCCTGTGGCCCGAGACGAGTCCGAGGGTCCGATTACACCGGCCTTAGAGGAGATGAAGTCAATGTTCGGCTCTATCGCTGCTGAGTGTGCGGCCTCCGTGGTGGGGTCCATCCGCCCGTCCTCGGATGGCACAATCTGCTCCGGATTGAGGGCCGGCGCAGCCGCAGGTGTGATCTCCCAAATACTGTCCGATGGCAGATCTAAGTCATGCTCGTCGTGTTCGGCGCACCTGACATGGGCTCGAATCCATTGAAGATCAAGTCTCCGTGGATGTTGGCAGTATAGTTCAAGCTTCCAAACCTGACCTGATGGCCAGGGGCGTAGTTATCGATCTGCTCTAGATGGCCAAGCGAGTTGGCCTGCAGTATGAAGCCGCCGAATACGAAGATCTGTCTGGGGAGGAAAACCTCACCCTGGACCGCATCGTTGAAGATGATTGAAGGAGCCATCAAGCCTTATCGTGACGACACAGTGGAACTCTCAGTGAAAGCACCAATGTCGGTGTCGAAACCGGTGGATCTCGGGTAGGGGGTCCCGAACTGTGCGTCTAAGGCTAAAGGTAACAGGAGGCGGGGGACAAGATGTTTACCCAGGTTCGCGCCCTCTTGATGGAGGTAATACCCTACTTCCTGCTTGATTGATCTTGATGATATGAGTATTACAAGAGTTGATCTACCATGAGATCGTAGAGGCTAAACCCTAGAAGCTAGCCTATGATTATGATTGTTGTTGTCCTACGGACTAAACCCTCCGGTTTATATAGACACCGGAGGGGGCTAGGGTTACACAAAGTCGGTTACAGAGAAGGAGGTCTACATATCCGAATTGCCAAGCTTGCTTTCCATGCAAAGGAGAATCCCACCCGGACACGGGACGAAGTCTTCAATCTTGTATCTTCATAGTCCAACAGTCCGGCCAAAGTATATAGTCCGGCTGTCCGAGGACCCCCTCATCCAGGACTCCCTCAATCATGAGACTCCTTGAGGCTAGCATGAGCGCACCCTTCAAGACCTTGTGGGCCTTGTCGAGTATATCAAACTCCTCCTTGAGTCTAGCCTGGTCAACGCCAAGTTTAGCCTTCTCGGATGTTAGCACACAAGACACAACAAGAGCATGGTCAATATCTTTCTTTAACTTAGCATGGTCATCGTTGTGTGACTCCTCAAGTGCCAAATGATGCCCACACTCTTCCTCAAGAGCATTAGAGAGATTCAATATCTCATTGGCATAGTCACGACTATGACCTTCCATCTTAGAGATGGTTTCTTCATGAGCCTCGATCATGTCATTGGCCTCACCAAGTTGTTCCAAGAGAGAAACAAAGTGCTTCTTGGATTTACCCTTGAGCTTACTCATAAAAGACTCAAATTCATTCACTTCCTCATTAGACCCCTCACTTTCATCAATGCCATCCGTCAAGAAGGCATTAGTAATGATGGTGGTTTTGATGTTGGGGGTTACCTTGTTGGTGGCTTTAGCCATGAGACACTTGGCGGTGATGTTCTCATTGGGTGAGTCCAAGAGGGACACCCGTGGAGTTGTGGCAATGGCAACGGAGGCCATGGCCATGGCTTCACTATCTTCATCATCATCGTCATCCTCATGGTATTCTTCTTGAACCACCAACCCTCGAGTAGGAGTCTTTTTGGTGAAGTTGTTCTTGTTGGGGAAGGACTTGGCTTTGTCTTTTCGGATGAGCTTGCCACCATTGTATTCCCGCTTCTCGTAAGGGCAATCCACAACAAAATGGCTCACATTGCCACAATTGTAACATGTTCTCACACGTTGCTTGCCCTTGAACCCACTTGAGTTGTTCTTGTTGAAGTTGGGCCTTGTGTTCTTCTTGCTCCAAAATTGCCTTGAAGCAAGAGCCATGTGCTCATGATAATCATATTTTGTATCTTCGGGGTTGCTCTCCTCATCTTCCTCTTCTTCCTCTTCTTCCACAATAACATTGGCCTTCAAGGCAAGGTTGGGCTTCTTTGCCCTTTGAGAGCGCAACACCGCATTGTCGGCGGTCTTGTCCAACATCATCATTGCCACTGAGGGAGTCCTAGATTAAGGGGTCCTCGGACAGCCGGACTATATACTTTGGCCGGATTATTGGACTATGAAGATACAAGATTGAAGACTTCGTCCCGTGTCCGGATGGGACTCTCCTTTGCATGGAAGGCAAGCTTGGCAATTTGGATATGTAGATTTCCTTCTCTATAACCAACTCTGTGTAACCCTAGCCCCCTCCGGTGTCTATATAAACCGGAGGGCTTAGTCCGTAGGACAACAACAATCATAATCATAGGCTAGCTTCTAGGGTTTAGCCTCTACAATCTCGTGGTAGATCAACTCTTGTAATACTCATACCATCAAGATCAATCAAGCAAGAAGTAGGGTATTACCTCCATCGAGAGGGCCCGAACCTGGGTAAAACATCATGTCCCCTGCCTCCTGTTACCATTAGCCTTACATGCACAGTTCGGGACCCACCACTCGGGATCCGCCGGTTTTGACACTGACATTGGTGCTTTCATTGATAGTTCCACTGTGTCATCGCGATAAGGCTTGATGGCTCCTTCAATCATCTTCGACGATGCAGTCCAGGGGAAGGTTTTCCTTCTCGGACAGATCTTTGTGTTCGGCGGCTTCGCACTGCGGGCCAATTCGTTTGGCCACCTGGAGCAGATCGATAGCTACGCCCCTGGCCATCAGGTCAGGTTTGGAAACTCAAACCATACTGCCGATGTCCGCGGAGACTTGATCTTCGATGGATTCGAGACCATGTCAGGTACGCTGAACAGTCGCGATGAGCATGACTTAGATCTGCCATCAGACAATGTTCGGGAGATCGCACCTGCGGCGGCCCCAGGAATCAATCCGGAGCAGATCGCGCCCTCCGAGGACGGGTGGATAGACCCCGCCATGGAGGCCGCCCACTTATCGGCGTTGGAGCCGAACACTGATCCCATCTCCTGTGAGGATGGTGTCACAGGACCCCCGAACTCGTCTTCGATTACAGGATCCGAACCACCTACGCCCGTGCCTATCGAATCTAATTGGGCACCGGTCATGGAGTTCACCTCCGTGGATATTTTTTAGCACTCGCCCTTGGGTGATGTGCTAAATTCGTTAAAGTCTCTTTCCTTCTCAAGAGACTCTTGGCCGAACTATGTCCGGGTCGAGTGGGAAGCGGACGATGAAGAAATTCGTTCCCCACCCACCACCCACTTCATAGCCACTTTCGATGACTTAACCAATAGGCTCGATTTCGTCTCCGAAGACGTCGACGGTATTTACGACGATGCAGGAGACGAACAGGAACCACCGCCCACCTGGCGCTGGACTGCCAGCTTATCATATGACATATACTAGCAAAAAGGCCCGTGCGTTGCAACGGGAGAAAAAAAATCACATGCCCCTGGCAAAATACGGTAGCTCACAACATCTCTGTTTTCTATGATCTATGGATACTAAAGATGGATTGCCACTTAGCCTTGGTTAGAGACCTTTTATGGAAAAGGAGGTTGGTTTATGTGAAATTCATGTCAGACATCTCATTGCCATGTGCTCAAACAATTCTCCTACACGGACAAGAAGATGATAGTCACACCTTCTATCTGTTTCGAGAAAGTTTCCATGTGGTCCTGCGTGCAGTTGATGGTTGTGGGTTCAATGCCTGCTCGTCGCATCTGCAGGCTCATCAACTTGTGAACGGCGAAGCATCACACTTAGGTGCGCGAGCGCAATTCACCTGTGCAATTTGATGTTTCGGTCTTGGTTCTACGGTGATGATGAAATATGCAGGAGTACTGACTACATGAACTAATATTTTATGTCTCTTCAGTGCTTGCTTTTTTTTAGTGGTCTCTCCCGTGCTTGCTAATTCATTGGAAGGCCTCTCTTCCGTTTTCATCATATGTTTGTTTATTCCGGAAGCCACTTGTTGATATTCCAAGTAACTTATCAACATATATAAATTGGTGGAAATTGGTATGAGATAGCAAGGTGAGACTATAATTTCTATATTCTTTTTTTGAATCATTTGTATATTCTTCTAAACGCCCTCTCTCTTTTTACTGAGGTGATAAAACGTTAACGCCCTGATTCACACAAATTCCAAAAGATTAGCTCGATCATAGCCCATAAGAGAAGGATAGTGCTACTCGCAAAAAAAGTGTAGATCGACGGTCAAGGCCAGTGTCCTATGTACGAAGGGGAGGCTAGCGTGTAAATTTTATCGCGTGTGCGTGCTTCAAAGGTTTTTTTTGTTGTTGTCAAAATATCTTTAAGATGAGAGGATTCCTTCCTTGCAATTTTCAAAAAACTATAGTTAGGTCACCTGGTTAGCTTGAGCGCCATCTTTCTAAGCGAGCTAGGTTCGATTCCTCCTTCCAACATAAGTTCTCTTTGAACCGACTTTCATTTATGTGCAACGCAAACGAAAAAAACAAAATAACACGTACGAAACGCTTTGATGACGAAAAAAATGGAGAAACAATCCTCCTTTTAATATTAGGTAAGATAAGATAAGATAAGAGATACACAATTTTCTCAGGTTTTTTTAATATATAACATGTTAAATTTTGAGTTTGTGTTTTTTTCTCAGGTTTTTTTTTCATATATAACATGTTATATTTTGAGTTAGTGTTTGAAAGATAAATATTCTGAAGACCATTTCCTATATAACATGTTATATTTTGAGTTAGTGTTTGCAAGATAAATATTTTAAAGACCATTTTAATCAGTCAGGAAATAGAAACAGGAAAAATCTGTCAGGAAAAAGAAACAGAAAAAGGTCAAAAAAGGAGAGAGCCGGGACTCGAACCGCATCTCGCAGATAGAAGACCGATGCTCCATCCAATGCACTACTTGACTCCTTCTGGTAAATTTGGGACACCTCCCGTAGATAAACAGGATACCAGCGCCGCGAAAGAAAAAACTAAATCGTTTTTCCTCACTTATAGGTGGCATTGGTGGGTAATATTTAGCAACTTTAGGGGCAAATTAGGTGACGTACCACCAGAAGCAATAGATGCTTTATTATTAGGGAAGATATGGTGGACACACCAAAAGAAGGCGATGGTGACGATGCAACGAAGGATAATCCCCTCGATAAGCCACAAAAGCGGCGCCGTAGGCACCTCTCTAAATCCCGCCACAGTAAAAACAGCGACAACAGCGCAAGAAAGAATAATACCCCGGTCCACTCCAAAGGGTACAACGACCCCATGGACCCAAGAATGGAGCAGGATGATCCAAATTATGGCGAACATAGTCCGGAGCCGACGTCAGATGAGCCGATCCCGAGGGTAAAATTCACCAACTTGTCTCCAGAGAGGAGAACAGTCCGGACGATGATGCACTCATCATCCCAGAAAAACACTTGGAACAAGAGAACCTCCACAGAAGGCTTATTGCCACCGCGAGGAGCCTAAAGAAGCAGAAGCAAAAGCTTAAAGCCGCGCAGGATATGCTCAACCGCAGGTGGAATACAGTGCCCGACACTGAAGAGCAATACGGTACCGATCGCCACACAAAGAGCTATCCAAAGTGCAAGCTCCTGCCCAAATTTTTGACGACGAGGCCGTAGATCCCACTCAGCCGAAAACAACTGATCAGCTGGACCGACCACCCCATGGCCGCGTCAGCACACGATTTACGTGAGCTCCTGGACAAAAAGTCCGGTATGGCCAGGTCTATCTATGGACCTAGGAAGCGCGCTTCAGCACAGGATCAGAGCTATCAAAACAATCACATTGATCGAATACCAGCTAGGAATCAGCACCTAACATAACAACCGTCGACAGCATGCCGCGACACGTCCAAATACAGGGGTGCCGCACACCCCCTGTGCTTCACTGATGAGGTGCTGGACCATGAATTTCCGGAAGGATTTAAACCCGTGAATATAGAGGCATACGACGGAACGACGGACCTGGGGTCTGGATTGAGGACTTTATCCTTCATATCCACATGGCTTGCGGAGATGATCTCCACGCCATTAACTACCTACCCCTCAAGTTGAAAGGACCAGCTCGGCACTGGTTGAAAAGCCTTCCTAAAAACTCAATTGGAAGTTGGGAAGAACTTGAGGATGCTTTTAGGGCCAATTTTCAAGGGACCTGTGTCCGACCTCCGGATACAGATGACTTAAGTCACATAATTCAACAGCCCGGAGAGTCAGCCCGAAAACTTTGGAACAGATTTCTTACTTAGAAGAATCAAATCGTCGATTGCCCGGACCCTGAAGCCTTAGCGGCCTTCAAGCACAGTATCCGGGACGAATGGCTTGCAGACACCTTGGCCAGGAAAAGCCGAGAACAATGGCAGCCTTAACAAGCCTTATGACGCGCTTCTGCGCGAGCGAGGATAGCTGGCTGGCCCGTAGCGGCACCAGCGACCCAGGTACATCCGAAGTCAGGGATGGCAATGGGAAGCCGCGACGCAGTAAAAATAAGCGTCAAAACAATGAATACAGCCCAGATAACACGACGGTCAATGCCGGATTCAGGGGCTCTCGACCCGGTCAACGGAAGAAGCCAGTTAAAGGCAGCAGAGATGGACCATCCAGCCTACACAAGATTCTAGAAAAATTATGTCAGATTCACGGCACATCTGAAAAACCTGCAAATCTGTGACACCCCAAAATTTTGGCCTTGTTTTAAGGGAATAAAATTTTGCCAGGATTTAAAACTTTGAAATTTTGAGCCCCTTTTTGATTTTTGTTTAAATCATTTCCTTCCCTGTTATGATGAGTTTTGCCCAAAAAGAAAACTTTTCAAAAATGTTGTTGGACTTGTTTAACCTCTCAAGAAAAACTTTCCTGTTATCAGTATAACTAATTAAATAATTAAGTTGCTTGATCTTTATTTTCTTGAAAAGGGTTTTCTAGGTTAAATGGTCTTATTTGAACTACAATTATTTGATAAATTCACTTAAAATTTCCACAAAAATTTGGAGATGTCATGTGATGTTTTTAAATCACTTTTATGCAGAATATATTTCATTCATGAAATATTTTGAGCCCTACACTCAATTTTTCTTCTCTGGTCCAGAGTGCATTTTGCACTACAACCTATTTAAATATTTCTTTAAAACTTTTACCAAAATTAAGGGAGGTCAGTAGGAGCCTATTGTTTCACTTTGTGCAAGAACATAATTATGTTCTTTGAAAAATTTGAGTGAATCAACCTCATTTGCATTCTGGACCAACTTGAGGATTTGTACAGCAACCACCATCTTAGTTGCTCCTATACCCTTAACTTTTTCTCCTACTTGTAGTCTCCCATGTTAAACCCTTAAGTCCAGGAGCATGCACCATTTAGATCACTTTTGGTTCATGGAATAATGCTATTTATTTCCTGTCCAGAAATGTAGTTTTGTAAAACTTGCACTAGCAAGTTTCCCCTTTTGTCCAACTAACCTCACCACTCTCTTTTGCATCTAAAGAGACCCCCATCTGGAGTTTTTGGCCACCCCAAGACCTGCCTAAGTTCAGGTGGCATTTTGCCAAACACCTGGAGAGCATGACCAGTTCTGACATGAGTGTGGCATTGCACTGTGAACTTGCACCTCTGATCAGACCAGCATGTCCACTAGACTCCCCGTTGCTCCTAACCTCGATCTGGTAAATCCCATCCTCACCTGCAACCTGTAGCATGCCTCGGCATTGTGTCGAACACCTGGTGTGCGTGCACTGGACGCGCCCAGAGCGCGCGTATTGCAGCCGCGCGCCCGAGCCGACACACTGGCCCCCACGGCTTTGGCCCGCTCTGCAGAACCTTGCCGCGCACTCCCTTTCTCTCTGCTACGCGCGAAGCAGCGCCCGCCGCGCCCGGCAGGCCAAGCGCTAGTCGCCGCCGCCGCCCGACAGCCCTGCGCCGTTCAGCGCCGCCCAAGCCTCGCCCGCTCGCCACCTGGCCCTTGGAGCAGTGCGAGCTCATCCGCAAGCGCGTCTGCTAGCCCTCGTCACCGCCACGTCGCCCTAGCTACAGAACATCGGTTCGCCGGAAACTTATCCACGGCCGCCGCGGAACCGCCTTGCCGCGCTATAAAAGGGAAGCCCCGAGCGTCTCCAAGCCCTCAGGTAGCCTCATGCCGTCTCACTAGCGCCCCCATCGCCACCAATTGGAAGGGAGCAGGTCTTCTTCAACCTCTCCGGTCAGTTCGGCCACCGCCGACTCCCGGCTCCATTCGGCGCAACCAGAGCTTCCCCCTCTCCGTTCTCTTCACCAGGAACCATCTCATCCTCCCGTGAACTCGTTCCCCTGCTTGATTTTGATCGGGAGCCGTCGCCACCACAAACTCACTTTGTCACCGAAGCTTCCCTCCGCCGCGGAGCTCGCCGCCGGCGATTTACTCCTTCCCCAGCAACCCCTCGACCACCAGGAGAACCGCCCCAGCCGTGCGGATCCATCCCCACCCTCTGGAGCCCGCGAGGAACAGCCAAACGCCGGCGACGATCGATGGAGCCCCGCTCCGCTCGGACAGAGGAGGGAGACGACGCGCGGCGACTGGTCAAACATGACCAGTGGGCCAGGCGGGCCCACTGTCAGCGACACCCCGCGCTGTCCACGTGAGATTAAGTGAAGGCGTATTATCCCTAGTACGCTTCCCCCGCTCCGAAAGCGTATTCCCCTCCGAAACGTTTTCTTTTTCTGTTTTATTTAAAAACAGATTTTTGACCAAACTTTGACTGGCTATAACTTTTTAAATATAAGTCCAAATGAGTTGATTCTTTTTCCTACCTTCCTCATATTTGATCTAGTTTATTTTAAGATTTATTTGAAAAAATTTCAAACAACTTTTTGGTTCTGTTTTTGAAATGTGTGTTAATTCAAATATATTTTCAAATAGGATTTTTGGGAAGAGAAGAAACTTTCAAAAGTTTGGAGAGCACCCTGCCTTTCCACACATTGAAGGCAAGCATTCTGAACCCGGCATAATAATTTTGGAGTGATCATTGATGCATTTATAACTCCACCGCATTTCGAAGGACTTGTTATTTCATGTGATATGATCATATGCATGGGTGCATGTTACTGATTTCCATGCTGTTGGTAATGGACACACTTGTGATGATAATCACCCTCATGAGCTTTACATGCATACCGGCAGGAACCCGGGAAAACCTCTGCCTTGGGTAGGTATGAGTTTGTCGCCGGTCTCCGTCGGGACGGTTCTGTCTGGTATGGCATGGTAAGGTGATATGAGTGGTGACTCTGTTTGATGAAATATATTTGTTATACTAATCATGCAGGGAATACTTGAACCTCCTGAGTCGACCGTAGATCGAGTCTTGTTCCAGTAACCCCCATACTTGTTTCGTACTACCACTCGTCTCTACAGCAAGTAGAGTACGGTTCAGTAAGTTGTCAACCTCTTTCTAGCACACACCGTACAGAGAGGCCATGGTGGAAGATACTGGTTGTAACTGGTAGGCAGGCCACCTGGTCCGGGAGCATGGGTGTTTCCGGTTGGGACCGAGAGGGGAGGCCACCCCTTAGAGCGCGCGATATAAATTTGATCCCATGCTACGCGAGGTTGTAGCCTCCCCACTTAGAGTTTGCTTAACAGGTGTCGTGGGTGATTCCAGACACGTGTGTGATAAGCTGGTGTGTGCAAGTTAGGTGTGTTTTCAACAAAAAGACCGTAGACGGAATTAGTCCCGGTGGACTAAAGAAATCCGTTACTCGTGGGTAAAGAGTACACCCTCTGCAGAGAATAAACCTATTCGAATAGCCGTGTCCTTGGTTAAGGATTTCAGTCTGGGATGGGTCAAGTGTCGGTCTTAGTGTCGGTCTTCGGAGGTGAACTGTTAACCAGAAGATGGAATTACTACTCGAGACTTGTGATGTCTATGATTATTGTTATTGTTGACTAACCCGTAATATTATTATTATTATCGTGTATCTCTGGGATGGTTCTACCTCCGGGATATTCACTTTGATTGTTTCTTTTAAAGCCCTTTATGAGGCGTCGCCCAGACGCCCGACTGTGGCATTTCTATTAAAGCCCTTTATGAGGCGTCGCCCAGACGCCCGACTGTGGCATTTCTTTTAAAGCCCTTTATGAGGCGTCGCCCAGACGCCCGACTGTGGCATTTCTTTTAAAGCCCTTTATGAGGCGTCGCTCAGACGCCCGGCTGTGGCATTTCTTTTAAAAGCCCTTTATGTGGTGTCGCTCAGACGCCCGACTGTGGCATTTCTTTTAAAGCCCTTTATGAGGTGTCGCTAAGACGCCCGACTGTGGCATTGCTTGTTATTTATTTCATACAATTTTTATACTACTATGTCATTGCAATTTTATAAGTAACTTGCTTGCACGCATCAGAATTTCATTTATCTTTTGTGACTGGCGTCATGAGCATAAAATATTTTTCAGCACATCATTGTTATATTATACCCGTGTTCATAATGTTTGCGAGTACATTCAAAGTACTCACTGGCTTGTCCCTGGCTATTGTCTTGGCCAGATTTTCTTGCACGGAGAGGAGCGACGCGATGCCAGCCCCGGAACCCACGCAATGGAGATAGCAGCCTCGCAAAGATAGGAATTTAACCTGGTCAGCTGTTCCCGTGGGGAATGGAGTCCCATAGACACAGATGTTTCACAACCCGCTTCCGCCATCAACCACTAGAAACCATTGGTTGTACCCACAGACCAGAATGGTCTTGTACTACATATTCTGTATTTTGCTTGGAATTTCTGTATCAAGTTGGAGCCTCATCAGCTAACAGTAATCCTGGGGCTGATGAGCACGACAGTCTTTTCTGGAAATTTATTACCCAGAAAACCGGTCGTGTCAGGCTTGGCATCAGAGCCAGGCTGACCATTGGCTAATCCTATCTTAGCCAGGTCAATAAACTTAGGCAAACCAACCCACTAGACCTTAGCCAAACCCCAGCCAAGCTTCTCGTGCAAGATAGCCACATAGTGACCCAACACCTTTTTGGCAGTCGGTGCCCAACCTATCAACCTAACCTGTCACTCATGCGCCAGTGACTGGCCCCTAAATAGTCCTTTCTCGCAAGCGTGCGAAGGAAGACTCCGTCCCCTTTTTCTTATAAAAAGGGACGCGCTAGCCCCAACCCAGCACAGCACAGCCGCTACCCCCAAACCGAGCCACAACGCCTGGACCTATAGTGCACAACGAAACCACAACAACCAACCTTGGAGGTTTTGTGACCATCCTCGCAAACCTCACCCGTCGTGCCTACGCGTTAGAGGAGCCACCAGAATATGTTGTGTATCAAGGACCCATGAGCGGTGAAGACCGCCAATTCTGGGCCACTGTGCACATTTACGGTAGGAGTCTAGCACCCGAGCGTCCCTACCGGTTCACCGGAAGAACAACTTCCTTTGAGCCACAAGCCATCCAGCTAGCCGCTCGAGAGGCTATAGTTCATCTTAGGCACTTGTCGCCCAGAGTTAACTGTCGCTCGTTCCACTACTACCCCAGACGAGAAGGGTATGGTAGACCACCCCAAGTCGCCAATGGAGACCACGAGACGGACCCCGCATTGTTGCACCTAGTGCGCTATGTAAGTGCACTAGAGGCACTGTTCGACCAGATCACTATTGATCTAATAGCAGCTCGTGGAGAGCTGGTTCGTCGAGCCCCGGCGAGAGAAGAAAACGAGCCCAACACCAACAACCCAGTCGTGCTGTTTGGACAACCGATCGAGACCCCGAGATCTGCCCCAGCCATCGGCCAAGGTGCTGCGATAACCCCAGAAGTGCTTCGTCGCATATTGGGAGCACACTCCAACGGGGTTGTGGCCAACAATCCCCGCAATGGTCATTCTCACTACCCCGACCCTGCAGTTCCTCCGCCATCTCCGACTAATCCCGGCAGAGAGACACGTGGAGAAGCCTCGACATCCGCCAGGCACGCCCGTTTAGACATAAACGAGGTAGACTGAGCCGTATGAGTAGTACCAAGTTTCAATGTATCCTCGCTTTGTAATCATGCGACCGCGTATATTAACGCAGCCTGTCTTTGTGCCTCTGTTTTAATAATAGCCTTGCATGTTTGGTCAGCGCATAGCTGCATATTCTTCCGGGCACAACTACCAAAACCAGCCCGACAACAACCACAGTAACACATCTCTTTATGAGATATGTGTATCTCTGACACTGACCTGACCTTTGGAGCCAAGCTGGCAAATTTATTACTTTCACCACGGTAAAACGATCCGGCTCCATTGCTATATAAAGGCCACCTTGTGACCTTACCCAGCAACCCTCACTTTGCGCACAACACTCACGCTTCTTCCTGTCATGCCGAACCCCAGCATTCATCTGAGAACCCCAGATGCAACCCCAGGTAGCTTTGTCAAATTATTGTGGGATTTTACCCGCAGTACCATGGGTTCTACCCAGCCACCCCAGTACGAGCTGTTCAAATCAAGGATCACCCCATCCACCTCGGAATATTGGGCAGCAGTACACATTCCTCCTGTAGACCCCAACCAAGACCCAATAGAAGTTTCCTTCGTGGGGAAATCTATGCCAACCCCACACTTGGCCATAGAAGCTGCGGCGAAAGAAGCGATTGCTCGTCTTCGATCCGCAGTACCCTATGCCCGCGAACGAGGATATTATTACTTTCCGAGTCGTGCAGCACCCGGAGAAGTAACATCTTTTCCCGGTGGGCGTATTGAGAGAGACCCAGTTCTGGCCAACCTTATCCAGTACATCATTGCTCAAGAGCATTTAAATCAGCGAGTGATGGATTACCTCCAGAGCCTCGCAGATTTAAATCCTCAGATTGCCATCGGCAGACCACTGAGACCCGACACGGAGAGACGCATACATCGACTGGTCAATCCACTTCCTCCAATAGAAGAAGAATGTATTCCTTTACCAGAGACATTTTATCAGGACCCCGCCCAGTTACCATTTTCATTTTAGACGTCACTACTGTATTTGTTGTTGCAGCATTTATATTTATGTGTGTGACTTATGTGTAATACCCTGAGTTTGTACGGCAAGTCAATTATTTGGCTTCTGCTTATGTGTGTAGTTTTTGTTGTGGTTTATGCTCCTTTAAATTAACTGTTTTCCCCTCGCGAAACCCTGGAGTGGGATTTTCTTTTCCCTGAATTGCTACATCTACACTTTCTCACGACATGGATTATTTAATTTCACTCAGCACCACGAGCAGACTCACAACCGTAATCATTCGGACACATACACTGTTTGCAAAACTTTGCAACGGTGTTACATCCAGCTAATCCCTCACCCCCCTTAACTACAGTTAGCACCCGACACACTTCATCTACTCCTCATGATCACCATCACGGAGAGCCAACACCCGAGCCGCAGCATCGCAATACTCGTCAAAGATTATCGCGCACAAGAGCACAGAGAGCCCCAGCAGTGTCGCCAGCCCTCCGCATATCAGGATCACAAACCAGTCCGGCATCGCCTCGGCCATTAGAGCCTCGACCGAGCTTCTGTAAGCAGTAACGGAGAAATAAGGAGGAGGAAAAGTGAGGCCAGGTGTAAGGAAGAAGAGAGAGGCACCCCGGCCGTTTTTATAGCTCGAGCTCGGTGTACGGTGGGCGAAGTCCACCAACGCCGCTCGTCGCCGATCGCCGGTGTTCGGAGTCGAATCCGCGAGCAGTGCCGACAGCGCGCTGGCCCGCGAGGTGAGTGCACGCTGCACCGGCAGCTAGCACGCCGCGCACTACCACAGTACGGCCTAGATGCCCTACACACTAGGCGTCGCCGGTGGAGAAAGCGCGCGGGAGAGAGGAGGAAGAAAGGCCCAGAGGGAGAAGAAGAGGAGACTGACAGTGGACCCCGGGTCCACCTGTCAGCCAGAGAGAGCACTGTGCTCTCGGGTGCGACCAGCGTATATCTAAATTTAGGAGTTATCCTAAATTTATATCCAGTGTAGAAATCGCCCGTTTTTGTCTCGGACCGTAGACTTTTCCGCGCAGCACCAGTTTTCACACGGTGGTTTTTCACCACTTATTGCCCTCTCACTGTAGCTACATCTTTATTGCGTAAATATTCTCTTAACACCACTTTTAGCAAATCTCGAGGACGAGATTTTTCTTAAGGGGGTTAGTATTGTGACACCCCAAAATTTTGGCCTTGTTTTAAGGGAATAAAATTTTGCCAGGATTTAAAACTTTGAAATTTTGAGCTCCTTTTTGATTTTTGTTTAAATCATTTCCTTCCCTGTTATGATGAGTTTTGCCCAAAAAGAAAACTTTTCAAAAATGTTGTTGGACTTGTTTAACCTCTCAAGAAAAACTTTCCTGTTATCAGTATAACTAATTAAATAATTAAGTCGCTTGATCTTTATTTTCTTGAAAAGGGTTTTCTAGGTTAAATGGTCTTATTTGAACTACAATCATTTGATAAATTCACTTAAAATTTCCACAAAAATTTGGAGATGTCATGTGATGTTATTAAATCACTTTTATGCAGAATATATTTCATTCATGAAATATTTTGAGCCCTACACTCAATTTTTCTTCTCTGGTCCAGAGTGCATTTTGCACTACAACCTATTTAAATATTTCTTTAAAACTTTTACCAAAATTAAGGGAGGTCAGTAGGTGCCTATTGTTTCACTTTGTGCAAGAACCTAATTATGTTCTTTGAAAAATTTGAGTGAATCAACCTCATTTCCATTCTGGACCAACTTGAGGATTTGTACAGCAACCACCATCTTAGTTGATCCTATACCCTTAACTTTTTCTCCTACTTGTAGTCCCCCATGTTAAACCCTTATGTCCAGGAGCATGCACCATTTAGATCACTTTTGGTTCATGGAATAATGCTATTTATTTCCTGTCCAGAAATGTAGTTTTGTAAAACTTGCACTAGCAAGTTTCCCCTTTTGTCCAACTAACCTCACCACTCTCTTTTGCATCTAAAGAGACCCCCATCTGGAGTTTTTGGCCACCCCAAGACCTGCCTAAGTGCAGGTGGCATTTTGCCAAACACCTGGAGAGCATGACCAGTTCTGACATGAGTGTGGCATTGCACTGTGAACTTGCACCTCTGATCAGACCAGCATGTCCACTAGACTCCCCGTTGCTCCTAACCTCGATCTGGTAAATCCCATCCTCACCTGCAACCTGTAGCATGCCTCGGCATTGTGTCGAACACCTGGTGTGCGTGCACTGGACGCGCCCAGAGCGCGCGTATTGTAGCCGCGCGCCCGAGGCGACACACTGGCCCCCACGGCTTTGGCCCGCTCTGCAGAACCTTGCCGCGCACTCCCTTCTCTCCGCTACGCGCCAAGCAGCCCCCGCCGCGCCCGGCAGGCCAAACACTAGCCGCCACCGCCGCCCGACAGCCCTGCGCCGTGCAGCGCCGCCCAAGCCACCCTGGCTCGCCACCTGGCCCCTGGAGCAGTGCCCTCTCGTCCACTAGCTCTTGCCGTCATCCCCAGCCGCGCCACGTTGCCCTGCAAGCTACAGCGAGGCGGTTTGCCGGAGAGCTTATCCGGCCGCCGCGGAACCGACCTCGACGAGCTATAAGAGGAGGTCCCGAGCCACCCCGGGCACGTAGGAAGCCTTAGAGTGCTCCCCTAGTCCTCCCATGGCAGCCAATCGACTCGGGGACGGTCTTCATCCCCATCTCCGGCAACGGCAGCCGCCACCACTGCCCCAGCCAATTCGGCACCACCAGGGCCTCCCACCCTCCGTTCTCTCCACCAAGAACCCCCTCATCCTCCCGAAAACCTTCCCCCTACTCCATTTCGATCGAGAACCACCGCCGCCCCGAAACCACTTTTCCCCCGAAGCTTCCCTCCGCCGAGGAGCTCGCCGCCGACAGCTCACGCCGTCCCCGCCGACCCAGCGACTACCGGGAGGATCACCTCAACCTTGCGGATCCATCCCCACCCTCGGGGGCCCGCGGGGAGCAGCCAAACGCCGGCGACGATCGCCGGAGCCCCGCTCCGCTCGGGCAAAGGAGGGAGACGACGCGCGGTGACTGGTCAAACCTGACCAGTGGGCCAGGCAGGCCCACTGTCAGTGACACCCCGCGCCATCCGCGTGGTTAAGTGGAGGCGTAAAGCCTCAAGTACGCCTCCTCTGTACCGAAGGCGTATTTCTATCTGAAACGTTTTCTTTTTCTGTTTTATTTAAAAACAGATTTTGACCAAATCTTTGACTGGCTATAACTTTTTAAATATAAGTCCAAATGAGTTGATTCTTTTTCCTACATTCCTCAAATTTGGTCTAGTTTATTTTAAGATTTATTTGAAAAAAATTTCAAACAACTTTTTGGTTCTGTTTTTGAAATGTGTGTTAATTCAAATATATTTTCAAATAGGATTTTTGGGAAAGAGAAGAAAACTTTCAAAAGTTTGGAGAGCACCCTGCCTTTCCACACATTGAAGGCAAGCATTCTGAACCCTGGCATAATAATTTTGGAGTGATCATTGATGCATTTATAACTCCACCGCATTTCGAAGGACTTGTTATTTCATGTGATATGATCATATGCATGGGTGCATGTTACTGATTTCCATGCTGTTGGTAATGGACACACTTGTGATGATAATCACCCTCATGAGCTTTACATGCATACCGGCAGGAACCCGGGAAAACCTCTGCCTTGGGTAGGTATGAGTTTGTCGCCGGTCTCCGTCGGGACGGTTCTGTCTGGTATGGCATGGTAAGGTAATATGAGTGGTGACTCTGTTTGATGAAATATATTTGTTATACTAATCATGCAGGGAATACTTGAACCTCCTGAGTCGACCGTAGATCGAGTCTTGTTCCAGTAACCCCCATACTTGTTTCGTACTACCACTCGTCTCTACAGCAAGTAGAGTACGGTTCAGTAAGTTGTCAACCTCTTTCTAGCACACACCGTACAGAGAGGCCATGGTGGAAGATACTGGTTGTAACTGGTAGGCAGGCCACCTGGTCCGGGAGCATGGGTGTTTCCGGTTGGGACCGAGAGGGGAGGCCACCCCTTAGAGCGCGCGATATAAATTTGATCCCATGCTACGCGAGGTTGTAGCCTCCCCACTTAGAGTTTGCTTAACAGGTGTCGTGGGTGATTCCAGACACGTGTGTGATAAGCTGGTGTGTGCAAGTTAGGTGTGTTTTCAACAAAAAGACCGTAGACGGAATTAGTCCTGGTGGACTAAAGAAATCCGTTACTCGTGGGTAAAGAGTACACCCTCTGCAGAGAATAAACCTATTCGAATAGCCGTGTCCTTGGTTGAGGATTTCAGTCTGGGATGGGTCAAGTGTCGGTCTTAGTGTCGGTCTTCGGAGGTGAACTGTTAACCAGAAATGGAATTACTACTCGTGACTTGTGATATCTATGATTATTATTATTGTTGACTAACCCGTGATATTATTACCGAGTATCTCTGGGATGGTTCTACCTCCGGGATATTCATTATGATAATTTCTTTTAAAGCCCTTTATGTGGTGTCGCTCAGACGCCCGACTGTGGCATTTCTTCTAAAGCCCTTTATGTGGTGTCGCTCAGACGCCTGACTGTGGCATTTCTTTTAAAGCCCTTTATGTGGTGTCGCTCAGACGCCCGACTGTGGCATTTCTTTTAAAGCCCTTTATGTGGTGTCGCTCAGACGCCCGACTGTGGCATTTCTTTTAAAGCCCTTTATGTGGTGTCGCTCAGACGCCCGACTGTGGCATTTCTTTTAAAGCCCTTTATGTGGTGTCGCTCAGACGCCCGACTGTGGCATTTCTTTTAAAGCCTTTATGTGGTGTCGCTCAGACGCCCGACTGTGGCATTTGTTTTAAAGCCCTTTATGTGGTATCACTCAGACGCCCGACTGTGGCATTGCTTGCTATTTGTTTTCATAAATTTTTTATACTACCATGTTATTGCATTTTTATAAATAACTTGCTTGCACGCATCTGAGCTTCATTGTGACTGACGTCAAGAGCTTATAATATTTTTAGCACATCATTGTTATATTATACCTGTGTTCATAATGTTTGCGAGTACATTCAAAGTACTCACTGGCTTGTCCCTGGCTATTGTCTTGGCCAGATTTTCTTGCTCGAAGAGAAGCGATGCGATGCCAGCCCCGGAACCCACTCAATGGAGATAGCAGCCTCGCGAAGATAGGAATTAACCTGGTCAGCTGTTCCCGTGGGAAATGGAGTCCCATAGACACTGATGCTTCACAACCCGCTTCCGCCATCAACCACTAGAAACCATTTGTTGTACTCACAGGCCAGAATGGTCTTGTACTGCATATTTTGTATGTTGCTTGGAATTTCTGTATCAAGTTGGAGCCTCATCAGCTAACAGTAATCCTGGGGCTGATGAGCACGACGGTCTTTTCTGGAAATTTATTTCCCGGAAAAGCCGGTCGGGGCAGCCAGCCGAACACTGGGGGACAGAAAAATTCCCACCAGAAGTCAAATCAGTGAATATGATTTACGCAACTCACATTCCAAAGAGAACGTGCAAACGCGCACTCCGAGACATATACGCTGTGGAGCCCGTCACCATCAAATTCAATTGCTGGTCGGCCTACCCGATCACCTTCGATCGCAGGGACCATCCGACTAGTATCCGGCATGGAGGCTCGGCTGCCTTGGTGCTCGACCAAATAATTGATGGATACCATCTCACTCGAGTCCTTATGGACGGCGGCAGTAGTTTAAACCTGATATATTAAGACACTGTCCGCAAAATGGGGCTAGACCCGTCAAGAATCAGCCTAAGCAACACTACCTTTAAAGGAGTGATACCAAGCATCGAGGCCTGCTATACAGGCTCTCTAGTACTAGAGGTTGTATTCGATTCTCCTGACAACTTCAGAAGTGAAGAACTAACCTTTGACATCGCTCCATTCTGAAGAGGCTATCACGCACTACTCGGAAGAACGGACTTTGCTCGTTTTAACGCAGTACCGCACTATGCCTACCTTAAACATAAGATGCCTGGTCCACGTGGTGTCATCGCAGTTAGCGGAAATACCGAGGGTTCCTTACGTGCAGAAGAATACGTGGCTGCTCTAGCAGCCGAGCACTGAACGGCCCCTCCTACAAGAATAAACGGTCGTCAAGACCACGAACACGGTTAGACGAGTCCGGCGCCCCACCAAATGTAACAGCCCAAACTGGGATATCCCCATAAATGGTGCTAGGGGCTGCTCGCAAAAAAAGAGAGGCCCATAGTTTGGCCCGACCTTATCAATACAATAACATATTGCATTTTCATGGTTCATTCAGATTAACGAACTCCTCGCACGAAGTCTTTCACCTTGGTTTTTCCTTTTTACAGATGATCATCGTGCTACCCCCTTCTAGGATACGGCACAACAGAGATAAAGGCGTAGACGTGCAGCAGGGCCCCGCTCAAAGGTTTCTTTTTAGATTAAGACCCTGCGTAAACCTTTTTAATGTCTCTTGTTGCTTCTTCCCCTCCGGTAACTTGATATAACTGGGAGGAATACTGGCATTTTCGGCATTTTTGTCACACCAGACTAATGTACGTACCTGGAAACTCAGGGCTTATTATTGAGGGCATTACTTAGCCCAGTATATGTTGTAAAGTCCAAATACCTTAGGGAGTGTTCAGCATCGCGAGTTTGGCCTTATATGCATCAGCTCCGAATCATGTCTTTGGTCAAATGTTGGGTTTGCCCGGCTCCCGTGTTTTGGTACCTTATGTTCCGCTCTATCGGCTAAGGCGGCACCGGGAAAACTACTGCGATTGTGCCCTGGTTCATCTGGGAGAGCACCTCAGTAGAGAAAGCCGAAAATTGACTGTCATGATACAGCGCGAGACTGGTCAACCACTCGATGACTCAGCGGAATCTTCACGATTCCTCCGCATTAACGAAGGACCGGTTTCCCGGTCATTTACGTACGTGCACCATCTTCGGATGAAAGCGGAAGTACTAGGGGCTATATAGTAGCCCCACCATCGAACTCCTATGGCTAAGTGAAAGTGTTAAAGCTATATAGTCCGATTGCCTGGTTCGCCGCGCTACCACCTCCTTAATGGACCAAGACATTGGATCAAGTGTGACTACACGTTTTCCCGAACACCCCCGCATTATATGCGTGGGGGTTGAAGCCGACGACTGCTAACTTTCTGGTTATATACATACATAAACGGCCGCATAGGAGGCACTACAATACTTTCGGGCAAAAGTATAAACACAGCCTTTATAATCAAAATAGCATTATCTTTACAATTGAGATGCATGTCACTCGAACATGGCACTCTTCGAGCACTGAGCCTCTATTAAATGGGAACCTTCTAAGACTTCTTCAAAATAGTGCTCGGCCAGGTCCTGGCCTTCCACCGCACCCCGGGTTGGAACAGCGGTGGTCTCCATTCCAGCCCAGTATGTTTTAACACGGGCAAGAGCCATCCACGCACCCTCTATGCACTCCGACCTCTTCACAGTGTCGATATGCGACACAGCATCAAGGAATTGTTGCACCAATCCAAAATAGTTGTCTGGCCTTGGTCCACGTGGCCAAAGATGATCCACGACAGACCTCATAGCAAGCCCGGACAACCTGTGGAGTTCGGCCCATGGAGCCATCCTTTCATTCAACGACAGCGGACGCGTCGGGGCACTGAACTGCGACTAGAATAACCTCTCTACCTGATGGTATTTTTGATCTTTGAAAAACTCAGTCGCATCAGCAGCACTCTTTGCCAGGTCCACATACGCGTCTACAGCACTCCACAACCGATCCAGAGGGGCATACTTCGGATCTCCAAACTTCATCCGCAACAAATAGGGCCTCCCAGCCATGATATCTCCGGCTTCCCGAAGCTCCTCCATTATCCCTCTCATTTCAGAGCGGGTTTCCTTGGCTGCATCCAGGGCCTTCTTCAGTTCGGCCACTCTCCCTTGGATGTCCCTTTCAAGGAGCTCATAGCGGTGGGCGGCATCTTTCAGCTCAACAGCCATCTCGGCTATCCTTTCCTTGCTCTGGCGATGAGCAGCCTGTTCGGCTCTCAACTCTTCGACCGCCTTCAGGGCGACCGCATCACCTATTCGAGCTTGTTCCTTGGCTCGGGCAAGCTCCGCCTGAAGGATCTCTACGGTAGCAGCTCCATCTGCAGTCATAATATATTATAAGATACTAGCATAATGCTCCTCTTACAATGTACGGACAAGCCGAACATACATACCCCTGGGCATCATCAAGCCGCTTGTTAACAAGTGCGATGTCGGCATCCGCCACGTACAGCTGCCGCTTCAGTTCGGCAAAATCAGCAGTCTAGTCAGCCGCCAGACAATCAGCCGCCTGCACATGCGTAGCAGCGCGATTATTACCTTGGATTACGATCCTCTGTTTGCCACCTCCGGGTGGCAACCAGAGTCTTAGGGGCTACTATCTATATAGAGCACATATTATTTTGCGTACCTCAAAGCCGCTCAGCAGACTTGTAAAGGCTTCATTCAATCCGCTTTTGGCGGATGAAATCCTCTCAATTACCGTACCCATTAAAGTACGATGTGTCTCTAAGATGGCCACTCGCCCTAGCAGACCCATCAGTGTGTCCGGCTGTATGACGAACATCCCCAGACTCTTTCTATTGTTCTCCTTGGGAGCCGAATAGTCCAAACTTCGGGCAGCCGAAGTGTCAACTTCTGGCCTCGGCGGATCGGGAGAAATCCTCCGTGACGACACCTCGGAGTCGTCCTCCCCATGTGACGGGGAGGCAGGGGGAGGCATTTCGCTCTCCATCATCTCCGGAGGAAGATCCCTCAAAGACGAACTCTATGGAGAAGGGCTACGAGTCGAACTGCAACAAATATGTTTCGGTTATTATCCTCAGAGACAAAATGGGATATATTTACCAAAGCACTTTTTACTTACGGCTCAGTGGAGGGCTGGCCCCCTTGCGGGCGTTGTGCGGCAAGAACGCCCTTTGGGGCAGAGCCCCTTGGCGAGGGTTTCTTCCCTCGTTTGGAAGCCTCCGTTTCCAAGTCTTTAGAGGCGGCCCTTTTCTTACCTTGAGGAGAGGGGATTTTAGGTTCCCCTCCCCGATTATCCTCCTTCGTGGAGGCACTTACTCCCCCAATTTGGATGTGTAAAATATGAGGCCCACCTGTGGCTTCTCTATTCCTCCCCTCGTCTTCTCCTGATGGCACTTCATACGGCACGCACTCAAGCATCCTGGTCAATAAAGCATCTGACGAGCCTTCGGGAAGAGGGGCCGAAGACCTAATCCTCTCCGCCTTCCTTATCTAGTCCTGGCAGAGAACAATTTTTCAGAATGATGTTATAACAAACAAGAAGGACGGTGTATTCGGTAGTGGAATTACTTACCTGGGTATCTGGACGGTTGTAGTTGAGACCCACGTCCTCGGTGGTGTATGGACACTTTATTCGTGATCCGAAGAACGACCCATACATCTCTTTGAGCGTCATGCTGAAGAATTGTTGAATAGTTCGCGGTCCTTCCGGGTTAAACTCCCACATACGGAGAGGTCGACGTTGGTAGGGCAGGACCCGACGAACCAGCATCACTTGCATTATCTTGACAATGCTGACGTCCTTCTTAAGAAGGTCTTGGATGCGGCTTTGCAGCGTCAGCACATCGTTAACTGGCCCCCAGTCCAGCCCCTTGTTGACCCATGACGCCAGTTGCGGCGGAGGGCCCGGGCGGAACGCTTGAGCGGCCGCCAGCTTTGTACCTCGGGGAGCTGTGCTACGTCTTGAGCTTGCGTTGGTTTTCCTTGAAGAGGAAAGGGTGATGCAGCAATAGTAGCGTAAGTATTTCCCTCAGTTTTTTAGAACCAAAGTATCAATCCAGTAGGAGGCTCCTCAAAAGTCCCACGCACCTACACAAAAAAACAAAGAACTCACAACCAACACAATAAAGGGGTTGTCAATCCCTTCACAGCCACTTGCAAAAGTGAGATCTGAAAGAGATAGTATGATAAGATAAATACATTTTTAGTATTTTATGATATAGATTGGAAAAGTAAAGATGCAAATAAAAGTAGATTGAAAGCTTATATGATAAAAGATAGACCTGGGGGCCATAGGTTTCACTAGTGGCTTCTCGCAAGATAGCATAAGTATTACGGTGGGTGAACAAATTACTGTCGAGCAATTTATAGAAAAGCGAATAATTATGAGATTATCTAGGCATGATCATGTATATAGGCATCACGTCCATAACAAGTAGACCGACTCCTGCCTGCATCTACTACTATTACTCCACACATCGACCGACTCCTACCTGCATCTAGAGTATTAAGTTCATACTAACAGAGTAACGCATTAAGAAAGATGACATGATGTAGAGGGATAAACTCAAGCAATATGATATAAGCCCCATCTTTTTATCCTCGATGGCAACACTACAATACGTGCCTTGCTGCCCCTGCTGTCACTAGGTAAGGACACCGCAAGATTGAACCCAAAGCTAAGCACTTCTCCCATTGCAAGAAAGATCAATCTAGTAGGCCAAACCAAACTGATAATTCGAAGACACTTGCAAAGATAACTCAATCATACATAAAAGAATTCAGAGAATATTCAAATCTTTCTCATAGATAAACTTGATCATAAACCCACAATTCATCGGATCTCGACAAACACACCGCAAAAAGAGTTTACATCGAATAGATCTCCACAAGACAGGGGGAGAACATTGTATTGAGATCCAAAAAGAGGGAAGAAGCCATCTAGCTAATAACTATGGACCCGAAGGTCTGTGGTAAACTACTCACAACTCATCGGAGCATCGGCGAAGGCTCCAAGATGGGATCTCGCGGATACAGAAGGTTACGGTGGTGGAAATTGTGTTTCGTTGGCTCCCTGGATGTTTTCGGGGTACGTAGGTATATATAGGAGGAAGAAGTACGTCGGTGGCCGCCTGTGGGGCCCAGGAGATAGGGGCGCGCCCAGAGGGGGTGGGCGCGCCCTCCTGTCTCCTGGCCGCCTCGCAGGCTTCTTGACATGCACTCCAAGTTCTCCGAATCACGTTCGTTCCAAAAATCACGCTCCCGAAGGTTTCATTCCGTTTGGACTCCGTTTGATATTCCTTTTCTTCAAAATACTGAAATAGGGAAAAACAACAATATAGGTTGGGCCTCCGGTTAGTAGGTTAGTCCCAAAAATGATATAATTGTGTAAAATAAAGCCCATAAACATCCAAAAGTGGTAATATAATAGCATGGAACAATCAAAAATTATAGATACGTTGGAGACGTATCAAGCATCCCCAAGCTTAATTCCTGCTAGTCCTCGAGTAGGTAAATGATAAAAACAGAATTTTTGATGTGGAATGCTACCTAGCATAATTCTCAATGTAATTTTCTTTATTGTGGCATGAATGTTCAGATCCAAAGGACTCAAGATAAAAGCTTATAAAACATAAAAATAATAATGCTTCAAAGCATACTAACAAATAATCATGTCCTATCAAAACAGCATAGCCAAAGAAAGCTTATCCCTACAAAATCATATAGTTAGGCCATGCTTCATTTTCATTACACAAAATACTCCCATCATGCACAACCCCGGTTTTAGCCAAGCAATTGGTTCATACTTTTTAACGCGCTTCAGCTTTTTCAACTCTTACGCAATACATGAGCGGAAGCCATGGACATAGCACTATGGTGGTAAATGGTGGTGGTTGTGAGGACAAAAGGAGGGAGAAGATGGTCTCACATCAACTAGGCATATCAACGGGCTATGGAGATGCCCACCAATAGATATCAATGTGAGTGAGTAGGGATTGCCATGCAACGGATGCACTAGAGCTATAAATATATGAAAGCTCAACAAAAGAAACTAAGTGGGTGTGCATCCAACTCGCTTGCTCACGAAGACCTAGGGCATTTTGAGGAAGCCCATCATTGAAATATACAAGCCAAGTTCTATAATGAAAAATTCCCACTTAGTATATGAAAGTGACAACATAGGAGACTCTCTATCATGAAGATCATGGTGCTACTTTGAAGCACAAGTGTGGAAAACAAGATAGTAGCATTGTCCCTTCTCTCTTTTTCTCTCATTTTATTATTTTTTCTTTTTTTTCTCTTTCTTTTTTTTCTCTTTCTTTTTTCTTTTTTTTCTTTGGCCTTTCTTTTTTTTCTCTTTTTTTCTTTTTAAAGTCTGAAGTCTCATCCCGACTTGTGGGGGAATCATAGTCTTCATCATCCTTTCCTCACTGAGACAATGCTCTAATAATGAAGATCATCACACTTTTATTGATTTACAACTAAAGAATTACAACTCAAAGCTAGAACAAGATATGACTCTATATGAATGCCTCTGGCGGTGTACCGGGATATGCAATCAATCAAGAGCGACATGTATGAAAATTATGAAGGTGGCCTTGCCACAAATACGATGTTAACTACATGATCATGCAAAGAGCAATATGACAATGATGAAGTGTGTCATAATAAACGGAACAGTGGAAAGTTGCATGGCAATATATCTCGGAATGGCTATGGAAATGCCATAATAGGTAGGTACGGTGGCTGTTTTGAGGAAGGTAAATAATGGGTTCATGATACCGGCGAAAGTTGCGCGGCATAATAGAGGCTAGCAAAGTGGAAAGATGAGTGTGTGTATATCCATGGACTCACATTAGTCATAAAGAACTCATATACTTATTGCAAGAGTCTACTTGCCCTCGAAGCAAAGTACTACTACGCATGCTCCTAGGTGAAGGGTTGGTAGGAGTTAACCATCGTGCGATCCCGACCTCCACTAATAAGGAAGGCAATCAAAAGAGCACCTCATGCAACAAATTTGTCACACAACTTTTACCATACGTGCATGCTACGGGACTTGCCAACTTCAACAAAAGTATTTCTCAATTTCATAATTACCCACTAGCATGACCCTAACATTACTACCTTTATATCTCAAAACAATTATCAAGCATCAAATTTATCCTAGTGTTTTATGCACTTTCTATGATAGTTTTTATTATACCCAACTTGGATGCTCATCACTCTAGGACCAAATTTGTAACCATAGCAAATACCATGCTGTTGTAAAAGACTCTCAAAATAATATAACTGAAGCATGAAAGACTAGCAATTTCTTCAAAATTAAGCCACCGCCGTGCTCTAAAAGATATAAGTGAAGCACTAGAGCAAAAACTATCAAGCTCAAAAGATATAAGTGAAGCACATAGAGTATTCTAGCAAATTCTAATCAAGTGGGCTTCTCCCAAAAGGTGTGTACAGCAAGGATTATTGTGGTAAACTAAAAATCAAAAGCTAATGTAATACACGGCGCTCCAAGCAAAACACATATCATGTGGCGAATAAAAATATAGCTCCAAGTAATGTTACCAATGAACAAAGACAAAAGAGGGGATGCCTTCCCGGGGCATCCCCAAGCTTAGGCTTTTGGCTATTCTTGAATATCTTGGGGTGCCATGGGCATCCCCAAGCTTAGGCTCTTGCCACTCCTTATTCCATAGTCCATCAAAGCTTTACCCAAAACTTGAAAACTTCACAACACAAAACTCATCAGGAAATCTTATAAGCTCCGTTAGTGAAAGAAAACAAAACCACCACATAAGGTACTGTAATGAACTCATTATTTATTTATTTTGGTGTTAAACCTACTGTATTCCAACTTATCTATGGTTTATAAACTATTTTACTAGCCATAGATGCATCAAAACAAGCAAACAACACACGAAAAACAGAATCTGTCTAAAACAGAACAGTCTGTAGCAATCTGTAACTAACGCAAACTGCTGAACTCTAAAAATCCTACCAAAATAGGAAGTCCTGGAAATTTTGTTTCTTCATCGGCATAAGAAAGAATCAATGCAAAATCACGTGTCTGTGGTTTAACAAAACTAATTTCGTGCGTGCAAAGTTTCTGTTTTTCAGCTGAATCAAATCAACTATCATCATAGGTTATCCTATAGGCTCTACTTGGCACAAACACTAATTAAAACATAAAAACACATCTAAACAAAAGGTAGATGCAAAATTTATTATAAACAGGAACAAAAACAAAAAACACAAATAAAATTGGGTTGCCTCCCAACTAGCGGTATCGTTTAACGCCCCTAGCTAGGCATAAAAGCGAAGATAGATCTAAGTAGTGCCATCTTTGGCACTAAATTCACAAGTAGCTCGCATGATAGATTCATAACGTAATTTGACTTTCTTTCTTGGAAAGTGCTCCATGCCTTTCCTTAATGGAAATTGGAGTCTAATATTCCCTTCCTTCATATCAATAATCGCACCAATCATTCTAAGGAAAGGTCTACCAAGAATAATAGTGCAAGAAAGATTGCAATCTATATCAAGAACGATAAAATCTACGGGCACCAAATTTCTATATGCAACAATGAGAACATCATTGATCCTTCTCATTGGCTTTTTAATGGTGGAGTCCGCAAGGTGCAAATTTAAAGAGCAATCATCAAGATCATGGAAACCTACAATATCACATAAAGTTTTCGGAATCGTGGAAACACTAGCACCCAAATCACACAAGGCAAAACACTCATGATCTTTAATTCTAATATTTATAGTAGGTTCCCACTCATCATTAAGTTTTCTAGGTATAGAAAGTTCCAAATTAAGTTTTTCATCATAAAATTGCATCGAGGCATCAACGATATGTTTGGTAAAAGCTTTATTTTGACTATAAGCATGAGGAGAATTAACAACGGATTGCAACAAGGAAATACAACCTTCTAAAGAACAATTATCATAATCAAATTCCTTGAAATCCGAGATAGTGGGTTCAATACTATTTAAAGTCATGACCTCTCCAATCCCACTTTTACCGAATTTAGCATCAAGATCTAAAAACTCTGAATTATTGGGACGCCTTCTAACTAAAGTTGACTCATCTCCAGTCCCATTATTATCAAGATTCATATTGCCAAACAAAGATCTAATAGGAGACGCATCAATAACTTTAAGATCTTCATCATTATTTTCATTGAAACTAGAAGAACACGCCTTTACAAAGCAATCTTTCTTAGCATGCAATCTAGTGGTTCTTTCCTTGCACTCATCAATGGAAATTCTCATTAATTTGAGAGACTTATTGATATCATGCTTAGGAGGAGAAGATCTAAGTTTAAGAGAATCAACATCAAGCGAAAGTCTATCAACGTTCCTAGCCAAATCATCAACTTTGAGCAATTTTTCTTCAAGCAAGGCATTAAAATTATTTTGAGAAATCATAAATTCTTTCACACTATTCTCAAAATCAGAGAGCATGTTATTAAAATTACCATAAGAATTATTGTAGGAATTTCCGTAATTATTAGAGGAATTACTAGGGAACGGTCTAGAATTAAAGTTTCCTCTATAAGCATTGTTTCCAAAACTATTCCTACCAACAAAATTCACATCCATAGATTCATTATTATTCTCAATCAAAGTAGACAAAGGCATATCATTGGGATCAAGAGGAGTATTTTAGTAGAAAACAACTTCATAAGTTCATCCATCTTTCCACTCAAAACATTGATTTCTTCTATAGCATCACTAGTGCAGAACCGGGATTTAGTGCCGGTTCGTGACGGCCTTTAGTGCCGGTTGACGAACCGGCACATAAGAGTGGGGACAAAGGTCCCCCTCCCTTTAGTACCGGTTTGTCACGAACCGGCGCTAAAGTGCAAACACGTGGCACGAGCCAGGCCCGGGTGCGTGTAGGACATTAGTACCGGTTGGTAACACCAACCGGTACTAAATGTTTGGGTGTTTTTTTTTAATTTTTTCTTTAATTTTGTGTTTTCAATTTGGCTTTATTTTCCATTTAATTCTTTTTTGTTTGCTGGTATTTCACGATACAACAAATTGTACACGTTATGCATATATATAATTAAATAGATTTTCTCGTACGTAGAACCGCATATATATATATATATATATATATATATATATATATATATATATATATATATATATATGGGACACCTAGGTGCCTGGGCACCTAGATGCCCGTTATAGTAAGTGATATTCATGGTGCATGATGTACAATCCACGACATATGACTTTCCAAATTTTGTTTGCATGCACTATCAGTTCTAATAGGCAATTATTGCTTTCCAAAAATAACATTCTAGTACTTTCCTAGCAATGATTCCTTTCCAAAATAAAAGGGTATGTATATACACTCTGGTTTTTTAAGGTATCAAATATGACAAAAAAATACGAAATATCGTCGCAAATGTTTGTATGTATAATTACGACGTATATTATGCATTCTTCTGGTGTTTTACTTTTCAAGGTATCTAGTATTAAAAAATTTAGGGCCGGGTCACACTTTTTGGCGACTAATATTTTTTTTCAAAAATAAAGTCACCAAATAATATTAAATGTAATCCTAATTATTTTTTACTTTTACAAATATATATGATGCATGCTAATACCCACACGTGATTTTTAGTACGTACATGGACCTAACATATCATACCCGCATACCCTTTTTCAATACATGCATGCTTTGAAGATACACGCAAAACTAATATACTTTGAACGATACATAACCCAAAAAATGATACACCATTTTTTAATACACGTAAAAGTATTTTGAGACATACTCGTAAATGATATTAGAGATATACCCAGAAATAGTACAATTTACATATACGGCAGATATTGATTAGGTATATGAAAAAGTTAGTACGTGACTAGGTATATGATTTTTATAGGTATATAAATTAGTACGTGACTAGGTATATGAATTAGTATGCGACTAGGTATATGATTTTTATAGGTATATAAATTAGTACGTGACTAGGTATATGATTTTTATAGATATATAAATTAGTACGTGATGAAGTATATGAGTTTTTATAAGTATATGAATTAGTACGTGAATTTTTATAGGTATTGAATTAGTCCGTGACAAGGTATGTAAAAAAAAGTATAACTATCAATTAAATATGCGTAGCATGCATGAACCATTAAATGCTGATTTTCTCTTTCTTGTTTAATGAAGGTATTAAGTGTCCAGATCAAGCAATAATTCTTTCCTAATTAGAGAGTCAAAGTTTAACCAATTTGTTCTAGTACTAATACAATTGCACACATCTTAATGTAATCCGACGGTTTCTAGGCAGGGTGCCTGGGCACCTAGGTGTCCCAAATGGCCATCCTATATATAATCATCGAAAGTCTCACAGCCAACACCATTAACTATTCACACATACACATGTATATACATATACAATTTCTCCTACATGTTGCCTTGGTGCCTTCGGAGCACGATGACAAGTGGTTCATGGGGGCGGTAGCGGGTAATAGTATTCTCCTTTGGGATCTATGACCTGGTCGAGCAAAAATCCGGCTATTTCCTCTTGAAGTGCTTGTATGCGGTCCAATGGTAGGAGCTTATCCCGCACCGATATGAACTGTTAAGAAGGAGATCAATATGCATGTGTGTTAGTTGTGTGACTAGATATCGATAATGGTGTGAATAGTGTTCTGACAAAAACGTACCCAGTCCTGTCTATCAGATCTGCTCCTTTCACACGTCATCATGCGAATGTTCTCGCAAACGTAGAATGCACATAGATTATTCCCCGCTGCCTGCCTCAGGGCCTTTACGAGAATGGAATTGAATCAGATAATGATTAATCAAGCATGATAATTAATTAATGATATTGAAACAAGACTTAAAGAGATGGTAGCTAGCTAGTACTACTTAATTACTTACCTTTGGTCGATGCCAAAACAACTTTTTTGGCCACGTGCCTGGAGTCACCTTGATGAACTTTGCCCATGCCCTGCCCGCCGGCAAAGAAAATTAATAAAGGGGTTATTAAATAGTTCATATCAGGAAATGACGAACTAATAATTAATAGGCCGAGATATAGTTAATAATGATTGAAATTACCTGTTGACTATCCCCATCACGATGGTGTAGTCTTTATCTTCTTTAGTTAGTGAGTCCAGTAATTCAACTTTTCCTTCCTCAACTTTAATGTCTAACAAGACCCAGTGCCAACTGCATACGCACACGTTTGCATGTCTTAATTAAGCGGGCATGTCTTAATTATTAACATCTAGCTAGCTAGTAAGCAAAAACAGAATTTGTAGTACAAGACAGTGTGACTCACGGGAAGTTGTAAGGAAGTAGTATATCTTCATTGCTATTGAGGCGCTTCAAGAACTCTAGCATGCTTTCCTCTACAGCAGCTTGACAATGTTCAATCTCCCATATGTCCTGATTAATGGTATTTGGGTCAATGAACCCAACGCCATAGCGTCCAGCTTTTTTCATTTCATACATCTTCATCCTCATATAATACCACAGAAAAAGAATATAGTGAGGATAATTACATGTACTGATTGATCAAAATTATCACTACATAACTAGCTTGAGACTTAAATTATAGAAAGAAATCACTTACAGACAATAGCAACTGACGATAGACTTGTCGAGTGCGTCTTGATTAAATAACTGAAATAGTTCTGGATACTCAATGGTCAGAGCTTTCTCATGGTAATAATGCTCATGCTTGACATTCACCATGAGGGACTCTCGATTGGAAATCTTGGTAATGTTCATGTACCATTGATGCAATTGATACATTCTCGTTGGGAGGTCCTTGACCTTGTCTGGATGGACCAAAGGTTTGCCCCGGACATATTGCCATGCTATTTCCGATTCTTTAAGCGTAGGCATCGACCGTTCCTTAGATATTTATGAATCCTTGAAGGTCACGAAATCGTCCCAGTGCTCTCTTTGCTTCTCGAGTGTTCCCGTGAAATCTGGAGTCTTCCTTTCATTAGCGACTTAGTTGGCCCATACAGTTTTCTTGTGGGTGTTGAATGCAATTGCCATCTTCTTAAGAGCAGCGGCCTTGACTTTCTCCACATCTGCTTTAGTGAAATGATCTGGTAGGGTGAAATGTTCCATCAGAGATTTCACAAGGTCTTTTTTGGATCTATCGTCGACCCAAGTAACACCTGGACATTTAGTCTTTGGCTCTTTCCATTCTTGAATTGAGATCGGGAGTTTGTCCTTCACAAGAACTCCGCACTGACGAGTCCACTTGTCCGCAATGTTCTTAGGCGTGAGGGGTTCGCCACTAAGTTTTGTGGATTCGATGTGGTACTTTACACCATCCTTCAACAATCTGCCCAGGCCTCGCTTTGTCTTGCTGTCTGTAGAAGCAGATTTGCTCGATCCGGAGGGCTGAAAGCAGAAAGATCGATTCGTTAATATATCTTCAATAAAAAAACATGTGATGATCACCATGATGCATGCTTAATTATATAAATATACCTCGCCGGTAGTCTTTGTTATTTGAAGATCAGCATTGTCTGTGTCATCACAAACATTGTCTGTGTCATAATCATAATCATAGTTCATGACTTCATCAGCCCGGTCGTCGAGATCGAATATCTTTTCATCACCCTCTCCGGTATTGTTCAGATATTGGGAGCCATCATCTGCTTCATTCAGATCATCTAGCCTGTGAGGGCTGCGTATGATGTCGAACAATTCCTCTTCTCTCTCTCTACCGGTATTGTCCGTTATAGCTTTTACTTTACTAATACAGAAGAAATATAAAACAATTTAGTATTCAAATTACAATGCATGGATGCAATTAATCAATAAGGAAAAACTGAATCTTGAATACATCGTCTCGAATATATAATCTCGAATACATCATCGATCGTCTTAATATATATAATCTCGAATACATCGTCTTGAATATTATATATCGAATACATCACTGGCTAGGTACCTAATAAAGATCGAGTACTACAGAAGAATCTAGGGCGCCACTCGCGGTTCCTGGGGCGCGGGCGGTGCACACCCAAAGAGAAGGAATCATCACAGGATCATATCTCCGGTCATCTGCCCAAAGAACCCGCCAAGTAGTGGAGAACCTGGCGTCATCCATAGCAGCCATGTAGCGATGGACGTGCTCATCTTCCTCCCTAATACGACGACGCACCACCTCCAGCAGGGTCGGCTGCCTCTGCATCGAATGTGGCCCACGCGAACGCCACCAAAGAAGATCAGGGTCGACGACGGGACCCGAGGTCGGGTTCCTCACCAAGCGGCGCGCCCCTCCAGGTAGCACCTCCCAGTGCCAGCCCGACGAAGCCCAGTCCCGGACATGGGTCCCCTCAAGCAGGACGTCATCGCGAACGGGTCGACGGCGAGGATGCGGGCTGGGCATATCGTCGAGAACAAATACTATATGCCCGCAAAAAGTAACTGAGAGCAGGCCAATCATTGATGGTCACGAACAGCAACACCTTTAGGTCAAATTCTTCCTGTCCGTGCTCATCCCACACACGTACACCTGTTCCATTCCACAGCTGTAAAAGTTCTTCAACTAATGGCCTTAGGTACACATCAATGTCGTTGCCGGGTTGCTTAGGGCCTTGGATGAGCACTAGCATCATAATGAACTTCCGCTTCATGCACAACCAAGGAGGAAGGTTATACAAACATAGAGTCGCAGGCCACGTGCTATGGTTGCTGCTCTGCTCCCCAAAAGGATTAATGCCATCTGCACTTAGACCAAACCATACGTTCCTTGGGTCACCTGCAAACTCCTCCCAGTACTTTCTCTCGATTTTTCTCCACTGTGAACCGTCAGCGGGTACTCTCAACTTTCTGTCTTTCTTACGGTCTTCTGCGTGCCACCGCGTCGCCTTCGCATGCTCTTTGTTTTGGAACAAACGTTTCAACCGTGGTATTATAGGAGCATACCACATCACCTTGGCAGGAATCTTCTTCCTGGGGCGCTCGCCCTCGACATCACCAGGGTCATCGCGACTGATCTTATAACGCAATGCATCGCATACCGGGCAAGCTATTAGGACCCCGACTCAATGCCACATCGATCTAGCATGTAACACCTCATATCACTTTGCAGCCTCACGCACGGTATTCCCATGGGTGTCGCCTTACCTTTGCCCGGGACCGTTTGCGCCTTTTGGCACACGTATATGATAGTGTCGCTAGCATCCATATGATAAGGAGCCCGGGCTGACATGGCTAGTCGTAAACCCAAAGTGGCACAAACTTACAGCGACAAGCATCCATGACCCAGCATCGAACGTGTCAGTCATAAGCGAGTGAATCCAGGCTGTAGCACTGGGCTAGCAGGACTCTGGTGAACCGGGCTGTAGCGGGCTAACAGGACTCCGGTATTCATCGTGTGACATTTCCCCAAAGGGACAGAACAGGAATGAAGAAGGACACATGCCGGCCAGCCTAAGTGTTCCGGAGCAGTAGCAAGCTACCATGGCTTAGTGGAAGCACTAGGAGACATTTCCCAGTAAGAGAGGCTACTAAGGATAAACAACTAGATAGTCAGATCCCACACATACCAAGCATTTCAATAACATACACACAATATGCTCGATATGTGCAAATACAACATGGCATCACAACATGACTCTACAACTCAAGTATTTTATTTAATAGGCTCCGAGGAGCGAGATATTACAAACATGGGTCTCTTGACCCAGCATTCAGAGCATACAAGTCAAAGCACAAGCGGAAGCTTAACATGTCTGAGTACAGACATCTACAAATGAAAATGGCTGAGAAGCCTGACTATCTACAAGATCCTGCCGAGGGCACAAGATCGTAGCTGAGGTAACAAGCTAAACGTCGAAGTCCACGTGGAACTACTAGTGAGACAGAAGTCTCTCTGCAAAAACATAAAATAGGCAAACGTGAGTACAAATGTACCCAGCAAGACTTACATCAGAACTAACTACATATGCATCATTATCAACAAAGGGGATGGTGGGGTTTAACTGCAGCAACCCAGCTTTGACTCAGTGGCTATCCTGAACAACGACTGCAATGTAACTCTTTGAGGTGGCGCACACGAGTCCACATATTCACCATGTCAATACACCACTATGGATCCGCTCCCGTCTCCCTACGAGAACGCCATCCATAGCACTCACGCTTATCTTGCACATTTTAGAGTATCCAATTTTACTTTTCTATGAACTGTACAGGCAACCCAGAAGTCCTTTTCCGCGGACACGGCTATTCGAATAGATCATATTAACCCTGCAGGGGTGTACTTCTTCACACACGCTCTCGCCACTTACCACCATGTACACGTCGTGTATCTCGGCAACCTTCAAGCGGAAGCCTGGCGAGGGAGTCGGCCACGACCTGACTAACCACACAAGTCTCTCGTCCAGGTTTATCACCTATTCGGGTTCCATCCGCAAGGAGATCCGGCCGGGGTGTTGCTCACGGCCCCAAACAATGTGTGCAGGGTTCCCAAGCCCACCTCGACGGGTGGATCTACGCTTGGTACATCGTGCCACGGTGCCTAGTCTGTCCCAAGCCCACCTGTACCGGGTACCACTTGGTAGACTACTAACACTACCTACAAACACCAGAAACTAGTTGCGACTCCTGGACAGAGATCGAGTTGATTAATAAGTCGAGAGGGGCACTTAAGCATTCCAATGTGTGGTAGTAGTTGTTCATGGATCACAAACACAGAACTCAGTTCCTGAGGACGGTTTCAATGAGACAACCCACCATGTACTCCTACATGGCCTCTCACCGCTACCTTTGCCAAATCGTGTTCACACACTTAGCCCACACACAGTAGGACATGTTCACACACCTCCAATTCATCCCTGATGAATCAGACCTGACACAACTCTAAGGAATAGCAGGCATGACAAATAAGCATGAATGTGTAGGCACAACAGGGCTCAAACAACTCCTACTCATGCTAGTGGGTTTCATCTATTTACTGTGGCAATGACAGGTCATGCAGAGGAAAGAAGTTCAACTACCGTAGCAAGTAACAGTTGAATCGTTGTTGTCCTAATGCAGTAAAAGAGAGCAGGAGCGAGAGAGTGGGATTGTATTGGAATGAACAAGGGGGTTTTGCTTGCCTGGCACTTCTGAAGATAATATAGTTCTTCATCGGTGTCATCGAACTCATCGTCGGTAAATCGTCTACTAAGAGGGGACAATCACCAGCAACACAGAAGGAAACACCATCAATGCAATGCACAATATGATGCATGATCATGACATGGCAATATGCTGTGGTTTGAGCTAATGCAACTAGCAGCAGGTTAAATGAAGTTGGTTTGAACACTAGGTTGAAATTCAAACTCCATATGTGAAGGTTTAAATGCCATTATAAGATTTGGCCTAAACAGCAACCCTAAGTTGCTCTATCAAGCATGAAATGGTACAGATGGATAGATTGGATTTTTCTGATCATTTTTCATATATAAATTATTTCATTTGGAGTTACGGTTGATTTTCTATGACTTTTAGAAGTTTGCAACATTTTCTGGAATTTCCTATATAAGAATAAATCCAGAAAATAAATTACTGTGTCAGCATGATGTAGGTGTGACGTCAGCAGGTCAACTGGGTCGGCCAGGTCAAACCTAACCTATGGGACCCATACGTCAGTGTCTCAGGCTGGTTTGGGTGTATGACAGGTGGGACCGGTCAACGTTGACTTGACCAAGGTCAAAGCTGACACGTGGGGTCCACACAGATTAGTACTAATCTTAACAAAAAATTAGACTAACCTAATTATGCTCGGGGACCCGCATGTCGGTGGCTCATCTAATTAATTAAGTTATTTTAGCACTAGTTAAATCTAATACTAGAATAAGCAGGGCCTGGAGAGGTCAAACCTCTAGTCAAAGGGTCAAACCTGCCGGCGGCTCGACACCGGCGATGCCAGAGATGGCGGAGGCATTCTGGTTTCGTCCCACGGCGACCAAATCGAAGGCCGAGGCCATCTACGGAACGAGGAGACTCGTCTGCATCGAATGGTGCAAGCGGGAGGAGCTAGGGTGGAGCAAGCTCGCCGGAGTCGAGCTCGTGGCGGCGCCGGCGTTCGGGTGTGACCCGAGTGAGAGCTAGGGGGCACGGGAAGGCGAGCTGGGGTGTGCTACAGGCTCGTGGGGAGGCACTCAGTGCAGTAGTGTGGTCTATTGCGAGCTTCAGCAGTCGTAGCCACGGCGGCGACATGACCGGCGGCGAAGAGCTCTCGGGCTCGTTGCGAACGGTGGCTAGAGAGGGAGGTAGGGCACGGGGAGCGGGGGAAACGATGGCGGAGCTCACAGTGGGTGCAGCGGTGGCCTCGGCGAGCTCGGGAAAGCTCGGGAGGTGGCGAATCATCGGAGGCCGTCCTCGGTGGCCGAGGAGGGGAACGGCGGAGTTGGCGGCGTTGCAGTGCGTCCGGGACCTCGTGGCTCGGTGGAGAGGAAGAGGGGGTCGAGGCGGAGCCTCTGGGCGCAACGACGAGGCGAGGCAGTGGATGTGGCCACGGCGGTGCTCCTCGGCGGCGACGGACAGGTTCGGTCCGGGTGAGAGAGAGGGAGCAGAGGAGAGAGGGCCGTGGGGAGAGTGAGCGAAGTGGTCAGCGGGATCGGGACAGCACGCGGGAGTCGTCCACGCGTCCAGGGGCTCATCGGCAAGCAGGAGGTGGCCGCGTGTGCGTAGGGCACACGCCCGCGTCCTCCTGGCGCGGTGGAGAAGACGACAGGAGGCGCCAGGTGGGCTGGGCCAGCGAACTGGGCCGGCTACAGGTAGGTGGGCCAGGTGGGCTGCACAATAGGTAAGTCCAGGTATCTTTCTCTCCCTTCTCTTTCTATTTAGTTTCCTGTTTTTCTATTTTGTTATTTTGTTTTGGGCTTTATTAAAAATACTTAGGCACACTCAAAAATCTCCAAACTGCTCATGGCCACTGTTTGGAATATATCCAGCATGGAACATTTCAGTTTAGAATTATTTGGACATTTTAAATATTTTATAGTATTTAAATGCCCAAATTCAAATAGAGTATGATTTAATTCAGAGCCCAAATATGTCATGGAAAAATGTGCGACACCTCTGGTTATTGTTTCCAGCATTATCCAGAAATGATGAACATTTTTGTAAGCCATTTGGACTTACTGAAAATATTTTAGGTGATCCTAGTGAATTCCTTTAATGCTAGGGTTTAGGCAATCCCCATTCCAACTTTCTGTAAAAAGTAAACATGATGCATCACCAAAGGCTAACACTAGTGCATTGCCAGAAGCTGGGGATGTGACAACTCACCCCCACTAAACAAAAATCTCGTCCCGAGATTCAAGACGTGAGGTAAGAGGACAAAGGGGACACAAACTAACACAATCTTCATGATCCAATTGCTCTTCTCGAAGATGTTGATTCATTGCTTCAAATTGATCTTGACGTCTTTCCTTTCTAAAACTTCATCCAACACGACGATGACAGAAAGAAACTATACAGGAATCGATCTTCTCGAAGATCGAGCAACTCACGATCAATTCATGGAATGAGGCATAGAACACCTCTTGAGCTGAGATGTTCAAACACACTTCGGGAGGGATGGAAGAATAGATGATGGGGGTTCAATTTGGTAGGCAACAATTCCACGCTTGAGGAGATGGTGGACGGTTGTCAACGTAGCGAGGAGTTGAGTTGCCATGGTACCATAACGGGGCACCTTAGGGAAGGTGACTCGTAGAATTATTCCCTTAAGTGGCAAAAGAATTACTTTTGATACAGAGATCATTGAAATTCTCTATACCAGCCTAGGGAAAATCACAATTGATCGTTCGAAGGAGTTCGAAGGAATGGCATTCTCAGATTAGAATGGATGATGTGTATTACCTTGTTGAAAACAACACAAGGGATGATTTTAGTAACTGGGGAAAAGCTCAACAGTAGAGAGTGAGTCCACTGTTTGAAAAGTTATAGCATAACCGAGGAAACTGAGAGCAATCCCAGTTAGTTCCGATGATAATATCTAGCGCTTGTGCGTCCTCTCAAGAACTTGAGCATTTCCATATTCATCAAGGTTTTACCAATGTCCGTGTCAAGGATCCTGGCAACACAACGTACTACCATGATGAACATCGATGGACGATGCAGATGCAAAGAATGATAACCTTCTCAGATTTCACCTTAGCGGGGCCAAGGGGAACAATATCTGGACGATCGACCGAGAGACATTTAGCGCTCCGCTTCTAATATTCTCCTTGATGTGCTAGTGCAACCCATTAATTAAAATGGTTTGGTACCCAGAACATCAAGTAAGAGGTCGGACTTCGGGAGCTCAAGAATCCATAAGGAATAACTACAGAGGTAAATCCTGCAAAATCCTTATGGGGATGTGGCCAACTTCTTCAATCAAGATACTACAATAACAGGTCTTCTGGCTGGGTGTGTCAGCCACGACATCCACTTTACCGGGTTACACATAGACCAATATTATAGTTCTTGGGAAATGTTCCATCCATCATATCTGCCTGAGATTCAGATCTGGTTGGTGTCAGGTTATTCCAGACTCATCAAGTCTAGAAGAAAAATGAAAGTTTGCAACACAAGTCGACGAGATGACGATGCGAGATTCTCGGGTAATGAACTATGATAGCAAACTCCAAAACATGAGCGGGTTTTGCTACAACATGTGAACACGTTGTTCCAGACAAGCATGACCACATAGTAGTCTTATAATAAAAATACTACCGAGTTCTGGTTGGGAACCATCATTGAGGATATCGAAGTCTTGTGCACTTAAATTAGACTTCTTTACCTAGAACAAGTCAATCAGTGGCTTCGTGTGCTACGGAATTCATATGGAGTGGAGGTAATTAATCTACCAAACCATAGTATACTTTGCACATGCATGACTAACTTGGGACGATTCCAAAGGAAGCAAAACTAACTTTCTCAAATTCACCTGCAGCAACTTGCATCGAATGCACATGAATGAGAGGAAGTCACTTCTTTCATCCAAACATATACTTCACGAACGGGGCATGAAGAAAATGCTTACAAAAGTTTCCAACACCAGCTGGATGTTCAACACGAATCATGGAGGAGACAAAATGTTGTTGTTGGGCTCAACAGCAACTCATCAGAATTTCCATATCACTGGACTTCCACCATTATGTGAAAAATGTGATAGTATTGGTCAGACCAAAAGATGTAATGGTGTATGCTCGAGGAATCAACCACGAGTAAGACAACATTACGAATATCGTTGGTTCTAACTTGATTTGACAATGGCCCACACACAAATCAAGGTTTGGGCAAGATGATAGGTTCAACAACTGATCACGGGGACCAATCGATGAAGAAATCATCTTTCTACAACAAACACACAAACACAAGATACCCCTTTGGAAATGAACTAAGTTAGGCAAGCTTTTATCTTCCAACTCTCCAAGTTGTTGTTCAGCTTAACCAACTAGCTCAGGGGTACCCAACACAGATTCTTGGAGAAAAGGTGGTCCATAGGGACAAACCAACTTGATCCTGAACTCAACATAGCAGTCAGGTGACAACCTGGTGATACCTCCGAGAAGACATTCGGAAAATCACGAACCACCAGTATGTTACTAAACTCGAGAACAATCTTGCTTTTCAGGGCAAGACGATATGATCAAAAGAGCGAGGGATTGACACAATCCTAACTCATTGATCGGAGAGTGCACCATAAATAAGGACTAGGTAGCACGATCAACCTTAGGGTGATGATTCAATAATCAACACGCTAAGGGTGAGATTATTGTCCATTTAACTACCAAGCAACAGAGTTGCTAGGAGTATAGATTTCACACATCACGATTCACTTGTCGGCACTCTGGTTGCGACAACACAGAACCGAGGAATGAATAATAATGGCGGGAAGTACCACTATGTCAATAATCCATAAGAGAAGGTGTAATCCTCATGACATTCTTGACATAAGATGGGTAATACTTCAGGGTAGAACAGAACAAAAGCTGGGTTGGCATTTTGATCTGCGAGGTACAGCTACTTTGACCCAATCCTGGATATGGATGAGGTACTGGAGTTTGTTTCTCCTAGTCATTCCAAAATAGAATGGCTTGACGGACCACAAGAGTAATAGGTATCGATGAAAGAATGCACGCATACTCTTGACTATCAATTGATAGACGAGGGTCGGAATACAACTAAAGAGGGATAACTCAAAGGAGCATATAACTTTCTGAGTTGTGGATGCATAGATTAGTATGTCAAACCAAGTTCAACATGTTTCTTCCAGATAACCCATGCAGAAAGGTTGAACTGGCAGAGTCACAATATAGAGAGAAGAACTCATTAAGAGCACTCTGGTTGAGATCTTTTGGTTCAACGAGGAACTGCTGCCATAAGTAGTTCATGGTATTTGGAAGAACGATATACCACGAACCTCGAGGCTATCACAAGGTTACTAATATCCTGAAGGGACTAGCAAACACTATCAACATGGAGTAGGTGGAGTGAATCTCGGGTTCAAAACCCAGGACTAGAATACCTACTAGCTAAATTGCATCACGGGATGCTTTCGAGAATGATGGCCAGAATCATTACACTGGGAACACAAAGCATGGCTAAATTACTAGGTGGTACTCTAAGACACCTAGGGTCATAATACTAGCTCCAACATATATACTGAGGCAATGAAGTACCTCAACACACTAGTTGGTGTGGTTAATCTGGCCAAAGGAACATCGGAACGGTAAAAAGGTATTTGCAAATGCATCGGACTATTTAGAAACCTGGGATGACTCGGACAGCATAACGGCTGTAAATGCTCAAAAGAATTTAGACATGCTACAAAAATGGTGGCATCGCCACTCAGAAGCACAATATCAAGGTTTCGAGATCAAGAATTAACATACGGAAGTAGTAGGAACTTAACTGAGGCTTGAAACCAACAATCCTATAAGTCTACAGATTAGTAACACGTGATCCTGATAGAAAGAAGAGAATTCCTAGTTCTTAACCCCGTAGAGAAGAAGAGGGTGACTCAGATCAGAAGGACATAAGGTAAAGGAGTAAAAGAGCCTTACGTTCCATCCCACAATCAATTCCCTTATATAACTAAAGAATTTCTAGACTCAACTTCGACCAGTTTGGCTTGGTAATCCTACAGGCAGTCAGGCTTTGATACCAAAGCTGTCAGGACCCCGACTCAATGCCACATCGATCTAGCATGTAACACCTCATATCACTTTGCAGCCTCACGCACGGTATTCCCACGGGTGTTGCCTTACCTTTGCCTGGGACCGTTTGCGCCTTTTGGCACACGTATATGATAGTGTTGCTAGCATCCATATGATAAGGAGCCCGGGCTGACATGGCTAGTCATAAACCCAAAGTGGCACAAAGTTACAGGGACAGGCATCCATGACCCAGCATCGAACGTGTCGGTCATCAGCGAGTGAATCCAGGCTGTAGCATTGGGCTAGCAGGACTCCGGTGAACCGGGCTGTAGCAGGCTAACAGGACTCCGGTATTCATCGCGTGATATTTCCCCAAAGGGACAGACACAGGAACGAAGAAGGACACATGCCGGCCAGCCTAAGTGTTCCGGAGCAGTAGCAAGCTACCATGGCTCAGTGGAAGCACTAGGAGACATTTCCCGATAAGAGAGACTACTAAGGATAAACAACTAGATAGTCAGATCCCACACATACCAAGCATTTCAATAACATACACACAATATGCTCGATATGTGCAAATACAACATGGCATCACAACATGACTCTACAACACAAGTATTTTATTCAATAGGCTCCGAGGAGCGAGATATTACAAACATGGGTCTCTCGACCCAGCATTCAGAGCATACAAGTCAAAGCACAAGCGGAAGCTTAACATGTCTGAGTACAGACATCTACAAATGAAAAAGGCTGAGAAGCCTGACTATCTACAAGATCCTGCCGAGGGCACAAGATCGTAGCTGAGGTAACAAGCTAAACGTCGAAGTCCACGTGGAACTACTAGTGAGACAGAAGTCTCTCTGCAAAATAATAAAATAGGCAAACGTGAGTACAAATGTACCCAGCAAGACTTACATCAGAACTAACTACGTATGCATCATTATCAACAAAGGGGATGGTGGGGTTTAACTGCAGCAAGCCAGCTTTGACTCAGTGGCTATCCTGAACTACGACTGCAATGTAACTCTTTGAGGTGGCGCACACGAGTCCACATATTCACCATGTCAATACACTCCCGTCTCCCTACGAGAACGCCATCCATAGCACTCACGCTTATCTTGCGCATTTTAGAGTATCCAATTTCACTTGTCTATGAACTGTACAGGCAACCCAGAAGTCCTTTTCCGCGGACACGGCTATTTGAATAGATCATATTAACCCTGCAGGGGTGTACTTCTTCACACATGCTCTCGCCACTTACCACCATGTACACGTCGTGTATCTCGGCAACTTTCAAGCGGAAGCCTGGCGAGGGAGTCGGCCACGACCTAACTAACCACACAAGTCTCTCGTCCAGGTTTATCGCCTATTCGGGTTCCAACCGCAAGGAGATCCAGCCGGGGTGTCGCTCACGGCCCCAAACGATGTGTGCAGGGTTCCCAAGCCCACCTCGACGGGTGTATCTATGCTTGGTACACCGTGCCACGGTGCCTAGTCTGTCCCAAGCCCACCTGTACCGGGTACCACTTGGTAGACTACTAACACTACCTACAAACACCAGAAACTAGTTGAGGCTCCTAGACAGAGATCGAGTTGATTAATAAGTCGAGTGGGGCACTTAAGCATTACAATGTGTGGTAGTAGCTGTTCATGGATCACAAACACAGAACTCAGTTCCTGAGGACGGTTTCAATGAGACAACCCACCATGTACTCCTACATAGCCTCTCACCGCTACCTTTGCCAAATCGTGTTCACACACTTAGCTCACACACAGTAGGACATGTTCACACACCGCAAATTCATCCCTGATGAATCAGACCTGACACAACTCTAAGCAATAGCAGGCATGACAAATAAGCAGGAATGAGTAGGCACAACAGGGCTCAAACAACTCCTACTCATGCTAGTGGGTTTCATCTATTTACTGTGGCAATGACAGGTCATGCAGAGGAAAGGGGTTCAACTACCGCAGCAAGTAACAGTTGAATCGTTGTTGTCCTAATGCAGTAAAAGAGAGCAGGAGCGAGAGAGTGGGATTGTATCGGAATGAACAAGGGGGTTTTGCTTGCCTGGCACTTCTGAAGATAATATAGTTCTTCATCGGTGTCATCGAACTCATCGTCGGTACGTCGTCTACTGAGAGAGGACAAACACCCGCAACACAGAAGGAAACACCATCAATGCAATGCACAATATGATGCATGATCATGACATGGAAATATGCTGTGGTTTGAGCTAATGCAACTAGCAGCAGGTTAAATGAAGTTGGTTTGAACCCTAGGTTCAAATTCAAACTCCATATGTGAAGGTTTAAATGCCATTATAAGATTTGTCCTAAAAAGCAGCCCTAAGTTGTTCTATCATGCATGAAAATAGTACAGACAGATAGATTGGATTTTTCTGATCATTTTTCATATGTAAATTATTTCATTTGGAGTTACGGTTGATTTTCTATGACTTTTAGAAGTTTGCAACATCTTCTGGAATTTCCTATATAAGAATAAATCCAGAAAATAAATTACTATGTCAGCATTCGTAGGTGTGACGTCAGCAGGTCAACTGGGTCGGCCAGGTCAAACATGACCTGTGGGACCCATACGTCAGTGTCTTAGGCTGGTTTGGGTGTATGACAGGTGGGACCGGTCAACGTTGACTTGACCAAGGTCAAAGCTGACACGTGGGGTCCACACAGATTAGTACTAATCTTAACAGAAAATTAGACTAACCTAATTATGCTCGGGGACCCGCATGTCGGTGGCTCATCTAATTAACTAAGTTAATTTAACACTAGTTAAATCTAATACTAGAATAAGTAGGGCCTGGGGAGGTCAAACCTCTGGTCAGCGGGTCAAACCTGCCGGCGGCTCGACGCCGGCGAGGCCAGAGACGATGGAGGCATTCAGGTTTGGTCCCACGGCGACCAAATTGAAGGCCGAGGCCATCTACAGAACAAGGAGACTCGTTCGCATCGAATGGTGCGAGCGGGAGGAGCTAGGGTGGAGCGAGCTCGCCGGAGTCGAGCTCGTGACGGCGCCAGCGTTCGTGTGTGACGCAAGCGAGAGCTAGGGTGCACGGGAAGGCGAGCTGGGGCGTGCTACGGGCTCGTGGGGAGGCACTCAGTGAAGTGGTGTGGTCTGCGAGCTTCAGCAGCCGTAGCCATGGCGGCGACATGGCCGGCGGCGAAGAGCTCTCGGGCTCGTTGCGAACGGCGGCTAGAGAGGGAGGTAGGGCACGGGGAGAGGGGGAAACAATGGCGGAGCTCACAGTGGGTGCAGCGGTGGCCTCGGCGAGCTCGGGGAAGCTCGGGAGGCGGCGAATCAACGGAGGTCGTCCTCGGTGGCCGAGGAGGGGAACGGCGAAGCTGGCGGTGTTGCAGCGCGTCCGGGACCTCGTGGCTCGGTGGAGAGGAAGAGGGGGTCGAGGCAGAGCCTCTGGGCGCAACGACGAGGCGAGGCAGTGGCTGTGGCCACGGTGGTGCTCGTCGGCGGCGACGGACACGTTCGGTCCGGGCGAGAGAGAGGGAGCAGAGGAGAGAGGGCCGTGGGGAGAGTGAGCGAAGCGGTCAGCGGGATCGGGACGGCACGCGGGAGTCGTCCACGCGTCTAGGGGCTCGTCAGCAAGCAGGAGGTGGCCGCGCGTGCGTCGGGCACACGCCCGCATCCTCCTGGAGCGGTGGAGAAGACGACAGGAGGCGCCAGGTGGACTGGGCCAGCGAACTGGGCCGGCTACAGGTAGGTGGGCCAGGTGGGCTGCACAGTAGGTAAGTCCAGGTATCTTTCTCTCCCTTCTCTTTCTATTTAGTTTCCTGTTTTTCTATTTTGTTATTTTGTTCTGGGCTTTATTAAAAATACTTAGGCACACTCAAAAATCTCCAAACTGCTCATGGCCACTGTTTGGAATATATCCAGCATGGAACATTTCAGTTTAGGATTATTTGGACATTTTAAATATTTTATAGTATTTAAATGCCCAAATTCAAATAGAGTATGATTTAATTCAGAGCCCAAATATGTCATGGAAAATGTGCGACACCTCTGGTTATTGTTTCCAGCATTATCCAAAAATGATGAACATTTTTGTAAGCCATTTGGACTTACTAAAAATATCTTAGGTGATCCTAGTGAATTCCTTTAATGCTAGGGTTTAGGCAATCCCCATTTCAACTTTCTGTAAAAAGTAAACATGATGCATCACCAAAGGCTAACACTAGTGCATTGCCAGAAGCTGGGGATGTGACACAAGCGTTCAAATCCTCGTACTCACCGCGGTAGAGGATGCAGTCATTAGGGCATGCATGTATATTTTGCACCTCTAACCCTAGAGGGCAAACAGCCTTCTTTGCTTCATACGTACTCTCGGGCAATTCGTTGTCCTTTGGAAGCATATTCTTTATCATTACCAGCAACTTTCCAAATCCCTTGTCAGATACACCATTCTCTGCCTTCCATTGCAGCAATTCAGGTGTGGTGCCCAACTTTTTTTTGTCAGCTTCGCAATTCGGGTACAACAATTTCTTGTGATCCTCTAACATGCGCGGCAACTTCGTCCTCTCTAGATCACTTGCGCAGTTTCTCTTTGCATCGGCAATGGCCCGACCTAGATCATCAGCCGGCTCATCTGATGCCTCTTCTTCAGCTTCTTCCCGCATTGCCGGCTCAGCTTCTTCCCCCATTGTTGTATCATCGTATTCAGGGAACCCATGGCCACGATAGCAGTCGTCGTCCTCTTCTTCTTCATTGTCTTCCATCATAACCCCTATTTCTCCGTGCTTGGTCCAAATATTATAGTGGGGCATGAAACCGGACTTAAATAGGTGGACGTGAATGATTTTTTCTGTAGAGTAACTGTGACCATTCTTACAGCCAGCACATGGACAAGGCATAAAACCATCCGCCCGCTTGTTTGCCTCAGCGGCCCGCAGAAAAGTATGCATGCCATTAATGAACTCGGGAGAGCATGGGTCATCATACATCCATTGTCGGCTCATCTTCATTACACAACACCAAATAGACCAAATTAATACAAGTTCATACGTAAAGTTCATATACAGCACTTAATTAAATGCAACATAGAAAGAACTCTCTAGCTAAAGAATTTAAATGCAACATCAAATGCGATGAAGATCGCAACTAAGGTAACAATTGATCCAACAGCATAATGATACCAAGCCACACTATCAATGGCATATTTTCTAATCTTTCTAATATTCAACCTCATTTTCTCCATCTTGATCTTGTGATCATCGACGACATCGGCAACATGCAACTTCAATTCCATCTTCTCCCCCTCAATTCTTTTCAATTTTTCTTTCAAATACTCGTTTTCTCTTTCAACTAAATTTAACCTCTCGACAATAGGGTCGGTTGGAATTTCCGGTTCACATACCTCCTAGATAAAAATATCTATGTCAACCTTATGGGCATAATTTGTCATAAACACGAAATGCAACAACTAGTTTTAAAAGAGAATATACCACATCCGAATCATAACAAGGACGAGTGCCGATGGGGACGGATATCAAAACCATGGCACTATGTATAACAAACAACGTACGGGTAAGATAATTATACGAGTAACTATATATCCAAATCACACAAACATCAATTTGGTAATGTAAAACATTCATGAACAAGAGCCTGACCACAAGGTGGTGCCGGCGACGGGACGGTGCGGGCGATCGACGGAGGTTACGACGGAGATTTAGAAGGCACTAAGTAAACCACACATACATATGCAAACTAAGTGTTATTTTTGACCTCAAATTGCATATAAATCAAATACTAGCAAATATAATTCCTCCCAAATTAATCACTATACAAAGCATTGCAAGAGCTAATCTAGCAATGAGAGTTGAAAGGACAAAGTTGCTAACCTTTGTGATCATTTGAATGGATGGGGGCCTTCAAATCTTGACAAATTTTGGGCAAAATTTTTGAGGAGCTCGAGAGGAAAGGGGAAAAACAGAGGAGAAGTGAGGGGAAAGGGGAAGAACAGAGTGGCTCGGGTGGACGAAGGGTTTATGTATGTCGACCTTTAGTACCGGTTCATACCACGAACCGATACTAAAGGTGCTGGACGGGCCCCAGACTGACAACACCCTGCCACCACCCTCTTTAGTACCGGTTCGTGGCACGAACCAGTACTAAAGGTTCGCCACGAACCGGTACTAATGAGAACGGCCGGCTAGCCGTTGGAACCGGCACTAATGGACACATTAGTGCCGGCTCAAAACCAAACCGGCACTAATGTGTCTCATATTAGGTCCGTTTTCTATTAGTGCATGCACTTTTTACTAGAAGATCTTTTGGTGTGCCATTGAGAATAATTAGCCATAATATTATCAAGAAGTTTTGTAGCATCTCCTAACGTGATTTCCATAAACGTGCCTCCCGCGGCCGAATCTAAAAGATTTCTAGAAGCAAAGTTCAAACGGGCATAAAATTTTTGTATGAGCATCCATAAATTCAAACCATGAGTAGGGCAATTGCGAATCATCAATTTCATTCATTCCCAAGATTGGGCAACATGCTCATGATCAAGTTGTTTAAAATTCATAATATCATTCCTAAGAGTGATAATCTTAGCGGGAGGAAAATACTTAGAGATAAAAGCATCTGTGCACTTGTTCCAAGAATCAATACTATTTTTAGGAAAAGATGAAAACCAAACTTTAGCACGATCTCTAAGTGAAAACGGAAATAACTTAAATTTAACAATATCATTATCTGTATCTTTCTTCTTTTGCATATCACACAAATTAACAAAGTTGTTTAGATGAGTAGCGGCATCTTCACTAGGAAGGCCGGTGAATTGATCTTTCATAACAAGATTTAGCAAAGCAGTATTGATTTCACAAGACTCAACATCATTAAGAGGAGCAATCGGAGTACTAAGGAAATCATTATTATTGGTATTGGAGAAATCACACAATTTGGTATTATCTTGCACCATGGCAACAAGTAATCCAACACACAAGCAAACAGAAAAAGGCAAGCGAAAAAGAGAGGAGAAGATTGGGAAAGAGAGGGCAAATAAAACGGCAAGGGTGAAGTGAGGGAGAGGAAAACGAGAGGCAAATGGCAAATAATGTAAATGCGAGGGAGATGAGTTTGTGATGGGTACTTGGTATGTCTTGACTTGAGCGAAGACCTCCCCAGCAACGGTGCCAGAAATCCTTCTTGCTACGTCTTGAGCTTGCGTTGGTTTTCCTTGAAGAGGAAAGGGTGATGCAGCAATAGTAGCGTAAGTATTTCCCTCAGTTTTTGAGAACCAAGGTATCAATCCAGTAGAAGGCTCCTCAAAAGTCCCACGCACCTACACAAACAAACAAAAAACTCGCAACCAATGCAGTAAAGGGGTTGTCAATCCCTTCACGGCCACTTGCGAAAGTGAGATCTGAAAGAGATAGTATGATAAGATAAATACATTTTTGGTATTTTATGATATAGATTGGAAAAGTAAAGATGAAAATAAAAGTAGATTGAAAGCTTATATGATAAAAGATAGACCCGGGGGCCATAGGTTTCACTAGTGGTTTCTCTCAAGATAGCATAAGTATTACGGTGGGTGAACAAATTACTGTCGAGCAATTTATAGAAAAGCGAATAATTATGAGATTATCTAGGCATGATCATGTATATAGGCATCACGTCCGCAACAAGTAGACCGACTCCTGTCTGCATCTACTACTATTACTCCACACATCGACCGACTCCTACCTGGATCTAGAGTATTAAGTTCATACGAACAGAGTACCGCATTAAGAAAGATGACATGATGTAGAGGGATAAACTCAAGCAATATGATATAAGCCCCATCTTTTTATCCTCGATGGCAACACTACAATACGTGCCTTGCTGCCCCTGCTGTCACTGGGTAAGGACACCGCAAGATTGAACCCAAAGCTAAGCACTTCTCCCATTGCAAGAAAGATCAATCTAGTAGGCCAAACCAAACTGATAATTCGAAGAGACTTGCAAAGATAACTCAATCATACATAAAAGAATTCAGAAAAGATTCAAATCTTTCTCATAGATAAACTTGATCATAAACCCACAATTCATCGAATCTCGACAAACACACCGCAAAAAGAGTTTACATCGAATAGATCTCCACAAGAGAGGGGGACAACATTGTATTGAGATCCAAAAAGAGAGAAGAAGCCATCTGGCTAATAACTATGGACCCGAAGGTCTGTGGTAAACTACTCACAAATCATCGGATGGGCTATGGTGTTGATGTAGAAGCCCTCCATGGTCGATTCCCCCTCCGGCAGAGCGCCGGCGAAGGCTCCAAGATGGGATCTCGTGGATACAGAAGGTTACGGTGGTGGAAATTGTGTTTCATTGGCTCCCTGGATGCTTTCGTGGTACGTAGGTATATATAGGAGGAAGAAGTACGTCGGTGGCCGCCTATGGGGCCCAGGAGATAGGGGCGCCCAGAGGGCACTCCAAGTTCTCCGGATCACGTTCGTTCCAAAAATCACGCTCCCGAAGGTTTCATTCCGTTTGGACTCCGTTTGATATTCCTTTTCTTCGAAATACTGAAATAGGCAAAAAGCAGCAATACGGGCTGGGCCTCCGGTTAGTAGGTTAGTCCCAAAAATGATATAATTGTGTAAAATAAAGCCCATAAACATCCAAAAGGGGTAATATAATAGCATGGAACAATCAAAAATTATAGATACATCGGAGACGTATCAAGCTATGATGTAAAACCACTCCCGTTGCCATAAGTCAGAAGTTTTTGTGAAGGAACCCTTTGGCCATGGGGCGTCGGTGCCCTTGCTTGTCATAGCGCCTCCGCACTCCGCGTGATGCCCGTCAATCACCTTCGGCCTCACATTGAAGGTCTTGAGCCATAGGCCGAAGTGGGTGGGTAATGCGGAGGAAGGCTTCACACACGACGATAAACGACGAGATGTGAAGGATGGAATCCGGAGCTAGATCATGGAAATCTAGACCGTACTAGAACATGAGCCCTCTCACGAAGGGATCAAGACTAAAACCTAGCCCCCGGAGGAAGTGGGAAATAAATACGACACTCTCGTTGGGTTCGGGAGTGGGGATGACCTTCGCTTGAGCAGGCAGCCTGTTCGGGATTTCGGCGGAGAGATACCTGGCATCCCTAAGCTTCTTGATGTCCTCCTATGTGACAGAGGAGGCCATCCACCGGCCTTGAAGGTTGGATCCGGACATGGTCGAGGGTCCGAAGTGCTTAAGCTTGAGCCTTGGGTGTTGGAACTCGAGGTACGGGAGGGGAAGGATCGAGCGTGGGAAGCAAAGGACGGGCCTTGGCCCCTTTATAAAGAGGACAAATATCAAGCGTCCCCCGCGTGACCATTTGGGACTTGCCTAAAATCGAGGAGTCATATTAACAAGCGCGGTTGGGTTACCCACACCTGTACTGATGAGAATCCCGTGGTAAGGGGAACACGATCTCTGCTTCGACAAGACGTGCCAATAAAACCACCTCGCGATACGTGCGATGGCAAGTTGTGAAAAACGGTTTGAATAATGACCAGGCCGTGGCGTGATGTCACGCCATAAAAAGTTGTCAACAGATTAGATTTTGGAATATTGTGCTCTCTACAGTGGTATGTGGAATTTGTTTTGCAGAGCCGGACACGATTCTTGTGTTCAAAATCTTCTATGGAGTATTCGGAGAAGGAACCCGCCTTGCAGTGCCGAAGACAATCTGCACGCCGGACTCATCATCATTGAAGCCTCGTTCAGGGGCTACTGAGGGAGTCCTGGATTACGGGGTCCTCGGACAGCTGGACTATATACTTTGGCCGGACTGTTGGACTATGAAGATACAAGATTGAAGACTTCGTCCCATGTCCGTATGGGACTCTCCTTTGCGTGGAAGGCAAGCTTGGCAATTCGGATATGTAGATTTCCTTCTCTATAACCGACTCTGTGTAACCCTAGCCCCCTTCGGTGTCTATATAAACCGGAGGGTTTAGTCCGTAGGACAACAACAATCATAATCATAGGCTAGCTTCTAGGGTTTAGCTTCTACGATCTCGTGGTAGATCAACTCTTGTAATACTCATACCATCAAGATCAATCAAGCAGGAAGTAGGGTATTACCTCCATCGAGAGGGCCCGAACCTGGGTAAAATATCATGTCCCTGCCTCCTGTTACCATTAGCCTTATACGCACAGTTCGGGACCCCCTACCCGAGATCCGCTGGTTTTGACACCGACAGCCACAAACTCATCCAACACTTCATTTGAGGTCAAAGAGTGAAAGTCCGGTCTTTGACGGATGAAGGAGGTCAAGGCTTATGGTAAGGCATCATTGCTTTGAGGAACTTGCGCTTGTTCCAATTGTCATCTGTGTCCTTGCTCCCATGATCTCGGAGTGAGACCGCAAGTTCGGTTACTCTCCAAAAGAGCTCATGAGGTTCTTCATCTTCTTTCATTGCAAACTCATCGGCTTCATCTTGCACCACTTCATAGTTGGAGCGTTGAATGCTTGCGCTTCCCTTATAGAGGGAAACAACACAATGCCATGCATCTTTGCCATGGCGAAGGGTCGAAGATGAGGGAGATCTTCGGGTAGAACTGCATCTTGAATGATGAAGAGAGCATTCTCATTGAATTGATTATCCATGGCTTCTCTACGGCTGAAGTTGCTTCCGTCATGTGGATGGAAACCTTCTTCAATGATTCTCCAAAGATTAGTATTCACATGATATAAATGACGCTTGAAGCGATAAACCCAAGAATCAAAGTCCTCATTTTTCACAATCTTAGGAGGAGGGCCGGCATGATTTAAATGAGTAGAAGGAATCGGTCCTCCATAAATTGGAGGTTCCACATGGGCAAAGATGCTGGTGCCATTTCTACCACTAGTAGAAGGACCCTTTTCACTAGTAGCTTCCCCCTTGTCGGATTTAGCATCCGTCACCTTGTCAGTGGGATCACCCACCTTCAACGGCGAGGTAGATAGTTTTAAGTACTTCTAAGAATTTCTTAAACATGCTTTCAACCTCGGTTGTCATGGAGGTTTTCAATGTGTCCAAAGCCACATTGAATTCCTCATGAGACACCGCAGTTCCCCCATCACCCATAGACGAGCTCGGATTCACACCGGAGTGCTCCTCCCTACCGTCTACGGTGTCAATCATACTCTTCGGACGGCGAAGTCCTTAATAAAGAGACGAGGCTCTGATACCAATTGAAAGGATCGATATAGTTGACTAGAGGGGGGTGAATAGGCAACTAACAATTTTTAGGTTTTCTTTACAAAAATAAACTTTGCATCAAAGTAGGTTGTCTAGATATGCAACTAGGAGAGCAACCTATATGATGCAACAACAACAAGTACACAAGCAAGCAAGGGATACAACACAAATAAGCTTGCACAAGTAAAGGCAAGAGATAACCAAGAGTGGAGCCGGTGAAGACGAGGATGTGTTACCGAAGTTCCTTCCTTTTGAGGGGAAGTACGTCTCTGTTAGAGCGGTGTGGAGGCACAATGCTCCCCAAGAAGCCACTAGGGCCACCGTATTCTCCTCACGCCCTCACACAATGCGAGATGCCGTGATTCCACTATTGGTGCCCTTGAACGCGGCGACCGAACCTTTACAAACAAGGTTGGGGCAATCTCCACAACTTAATTGGTGGCTCCCAACGACACCATGAAGCTTCACCACAATGGACTATGGCTCCGCGGTGACCTCAACCGTCTAGGGTGCTCAAACACCCAAGAGTAACAAGATCCGCTAGGGATTAGTGGGGGGAATCAAATTTCTCTTGGTAACAAGATCAGGGCCTTCTCAACCAATCCCGAGCAAATCAACAAGTTTGATTGGCTAGGGAGAGAGATCGGGCGAAAATGGAGCTTAGAGCAACAATGGAGCTTTTGGGGGAAGAGGTAGGTCAACTTTGGAGCCCCTTTTATAGTGGGGGGAACAATCCAACTGTTACCCCCAGAACAGCCCCGCAGAGGGCGGTACTACCGCAGGGGGCAGCGGTACTACCGCAGCCCCAGTGGTACTACTGCTCCCCCTCGCGGTACTGCCGTGCAGCCAGGGAGGGCAACCAGATGGGCAGAGGATGGACCCAGTGCGGTACTGCCGTGGTGGTAGGGCGGTACTACCGCTCTCCAGCGATACTACTGCTTCTACTGCCGCTGCTTAGTGCCGCACAATCCGACACAAGGGGCGACCCCCTCGAGTCGACGTGGTAGGACCCCGGTACCGGAGCGGTACTACGGCTGAGGACCCATGGGCGGTACTACCGCTACAGAGCGGTACTGCCGCCTGTGGCTCTTGAGCGGTACTACCGCTGGGCACCATGGTACTACCGCCGGGACCAAGCCACACCCATAGCAGGGGAAGAAAACCTCCATCGAAGCGGGAAGGCTCAGTGGGTGCAAAACGGATGTGTACGTGTTGATTCCACCCTAGCCTTGCCAAAAGCGGATCCCCTCTTGATAGTACAGTGACTCCTACAAAACATGTCCACCAAAACAGAAACGAAAGAGCTACACCGTCTTGATTAAAACTCCAAGGGGAAGGAATCATCTTGTGCCAAAGGATGAATCTCTGAAATGCTCAAAGCACACGATTAGTCCGCAAACATGTTGTCATCAATCGCCAAAACTACATCGAGAGAGATATGCCTTAACAACGACCATGTAGGATGCTACGTAAAGTGAAAGAACCCGAGGCTGGGCACAATGCTGACAGAATTGAGTCGTCTTTGAAGTACCTGGCTTTAAGGACTCTAGCACAAAGGAAGGAAGTCACTTGTAAAATACGCCAAGCTTGCTTAGCCACCAAAGCTTGGTTAAATGCCTCGGGGTCTCGAAATCCCATGCCTCCATCCCACGCTTTCACACATCTTCTGCCAAGCGATCCCATGAACCTTATGCTCACCATTCATTGCATCCCACCAGAATTTAGAGGAGATTGAAGTCAGGTTCCATCACATCTTCTTCGAGAGGTGAAAACAACTCATGGTGTAAGTTGGAGTCGCTTGCAAAACAGATTTAACAAGTACTTCTCTAGATGCTTTTGACAAAACATGGCCATTCCACCCACACACTTTGCCTTTAGAGAGTTCGGTGACGTGTTTGAAAGTGCCATCCTTTGACCTTCCAACTAGTGTTGGAAGGCCTATATACTGCTCACTAAGAGCTTCGGACTGAATCCCCATAGCTTGTTTCATTTGTTCCTTCATCCTAGGTTGGCTCCCCCTCCCAAAGAAAATGGAGGACTTCTATAAGTTAACCTTTTGTCCTGACGCTTTTTCATACTTGGTAAGGATCTCTTTGAGGGTCTTCATGTTCTCCATCGTGCCCTCCAAGAAGACAATGCTGTCATCGCCAAACAACAGGTGAGTTATGTGGGGGCCAGTGGTCCCAAACTTCACACCATTTATCTTTTTGTCATTTTGAGCCTTCTTAAGTAACGCAGAAAACCCCTCCATGCAGAAACGAAACAGATACGGTGACAACGGATCACCCTCGTAAACCCCGGGAGGGTAAAAAGCTCGTTGAATGCCCCCCCCCCCCATTAAGCTTTACAGAGAAACGAGCCAAGGTTACACACCGCATAATCATGGAAACCCACTGCAGGCAAACCCAAATTTTGCCATAATCTGCTCAAGACAGATCCACTTCACTCTATCATAGGCTTTCATCATATCCAGTTTGATAGCACACAAACTCTTCTTCCTTTTCCTCTTTCGAATAGCGTGGACACACTCGTATGCCACCAACACATTGTCGGTGATCAAGCGCCCGGGCACAAAAGGACTCTGTTCTTTGGAGATGAGAAAAGGAAGAATGCCCTTCAATCTGTTTGCCAAGACCTTAGTAGCTATCTTATACAAAACATTACATAAACTAATGGGACGGAATTGCGAAAGTAGCTCCGGTGAGTTAACTTTCAGGATCATTGTCGGTGTCAAAACCGGCGGATCTCGGGTAGGGGGTCCCGATCTGTGCGTCTTAGGCTGATGGTAACAGGAGGCAAGGGACACAATGTTTACACAGGTTCGGGCCCTCTTGATGGAGGTAAAACCCTACTTCCTGCTTGATTGATATTGATGATATGAGTAGTACAACAGTAGATCTACCACGAGATCATAGAGGCTAAACCCTAGAAGCTAGCCTATGATGATTATGATTGTGATCGTCCCTCTAAGGACCAACCTCTCTGGTTTATATAGACACCGGAGAGGGCTAGGGTTTACACGGAGTCGGTTACAAGGAAGGAAATATAATATCCGGATCGCCAAGCTTGTCTTCCACGCAAAGGAGAGTCCAACCCGGACATGGAACGGAGTCTTGAGTCTTGTATCTTCACGATCCAATAGTCCGGACAAAGTGTATAGTCCGGCTGTCCGGATAACCCCTAATCCAGGACTCCCTCAATCATTACAATGCTCGTATCATTGAATTCAGCGGGAGTCATTGCCCCATTCAGAAAATCATGAATTGACGTGCACACATCATTCTTTACCAACGACCGGTGTCACTGGTAGAAGAGGGCAGGTAAACCATCTGGTCCCGGTGCCTTCGTCGGCCCCATCTGAAACAACGCCGCTTCAATCTCATCATCTGAAATATGGGCTGTGAGCTTTCCATTCATATCATCCGAAACCATAAGATCAATATTGTCTAGTAACGCACGTGCATCAGCTGAGCCCTCTGATGTGAACAACATTTCATAGAACTTGGCTGCCATCTCGTCATCCACCCTGCATCTCGAGCCATCATCCCGATGTAGTTCTCGAATGGTGTTCTTTCACTTGCGGTGCGGCGCCCTGTTCTAGAAGTACTTCGTGTTCTGGTCACCGGCCCGCAGCCAATCAACAAGCAATCGTTGTCTGTACAGCAGTTCCTCCCTCGCGTATATCTCTCGCAACTATTTCTCGATATCCCGGATCTCCAGTGAGGATCCGGTAGCATTAGCCCTGCTGCGTGCTTCCGTCAGCTGTGTCTTGAGCTTCGCAATCTGCCTCCTAATGGACCCAAAAACCTCCCTTGCCCACCGTTGCATGCTTCCCGTCAGCTTGCTCAACTTTTCCCACAACGCAGCCACCGTATGTTCGTCTGTCCCAGCATCTGCCCATGCTTGCACGACCATGTATCATACTGTTCGTACCACTTCCATGCTTCTTCAAAATGGAAGGGTCGCGGTCCTCTATCCTTCATGCCTGGAGCTGTCTCCAGCGCTCTTACCAAGATAGCTTGGTGGTCAGATTCCTCAGTCACGAGATGTTCAACGTACGTCTCCAAGAACAGGTCCAAAAAGTTGTCCGTGCAAGTAGCTCTATCAAATATGACCTTAACATTATCCGCCCCATCGCGCTTATTATCCCATGTGTATGGATATCCTGAGAAGCCCAGGTCCGCAAGTCCACACTCCGCCAAGAAGTCCCTAAAATCCTCCATCTGCGAAAAAGGTCTTGGATTACCACCTAGTTGATCTGTTTGGAAAAGAGCCTCGTTGTAGTCTCCAACACATATCCATGGGAGGTCGTCTTGTGCTTTTAGACACCGTATAGCATCCCACGACTTCTTGTGCATGTCAGTCTTAGGCTCCCCATAGAAACCGGTGAATCTATATGTTTTGCCCTCCCACACCATTTGTGCATCAATGAAATATTGGCTCCATGGCTTTACTGTGACCTGCACATTTTCTCTCCGCCACAGCACTAGACCCCCGCTCAACCCTTGACAATCCACCGCAACACCACTCCTGAATCCCAAACTCCACTTAAGTTTCTCCATCACTCACGCCTTCTTCTTTGTTTCCGATAGAAACACCACCGCTGGGTTGTATGACCGTATCAGGTCACGTAGTTCGCCAACTGCCGAGTCCAACCCCAACCCTCGACAGTTCCAGGCCAGGAAATTCATGGAGACCGGCGGCCCCCCACTTCGGGGTCCGCCAATGATTCATTGTTTTCAGATAAGCGATCGAACACCGTGGATGTCTTCCTTCTTGTATCATGAACGAACACATCATTTGCCATTTGTTTATCCGGGTCATTCTTCGCCACCCAATACTGTCTAGGCCCTCTCTTCCTTCCTTCATGTTCAAACCTTGATTGGTAGTTGCTGTGTTGCACCGGCCTGTACTCCTGTCTGGGCCTCCGGACAAAGTAACCCCTCTTCCTTTCCTCTATCCCACTGTACCTCTCTCTGTCATACTCCACTCCACTCCTTATATCGCCTCTACTCTCAAAATCATCACATCCACCCTCCCTTCCTGTCCATCCCTCCTCTCTGACGCGGGAGCCGCTGGCAAAGCGTTGTTGCTCATGAAGTTTGTATCGCAGCCCCTCTCCCTCTTTTGTTCCAGGTCCTGCCTAAGATCATGCTCCTCTCTATGACTAACCTTGTGCTTGTCCTTCAAGGGGCTAGTCACTTCACCTCTGTCAACTTTAGCATCACCGCCAGTGCGTGTGCCTTCAGATTGGGTAAAATCAACCTGCAAGTTACGTTTTGTTGGAGCACCAGGATTATCTGTGTTAGGATGGCGCCTCGGGTCGCTGTCGCGCGTACGCCTACTGCCCCAACTATTGCTGCTGCCAGTTGGTCCTTGTGAGCCTCCTTTTGCACTTCCATGCCTACCTGGTGACGCACGCAGCCATCCTCCCCATTGAGATGTCGAGTCTTTAGGCGGAACACAAGTCCCCCAGCGTGAACCATCCACTACTAGGAAAAGGGCTATAGATGGAATTGACACTAATGGTGCACCAGACATGTGGTGCGCCATTAGTATATACTAATGGCGCACCACCTTCTGATGCGCCATTAGTGTTGAAACTACTAATGGCGCACCCTGCCCACGGTGCGCCATTAGTACCAATTTTTTTTTGAACTAGTGCGCCTGTCCAAACATACTAATGGCGCATCCACTGGTGGTGCGCCATTACTAGTTGTAACTAGTAATGGCGCACCAGCCAGAAGGTGTGCCACTAATGTTATTTTTTTTATTATTGTTTTTATTCCTTTTTTTGCAAAAGTACTAATGGCGCACTCGCAGGCGGTGCGCCATTACTAGTTCAAACTAGTAATGGCGCACCGTGGCAGTGTGCACCATTAGTGTTTTTTTTTTGCAAAACTACTAATGGCGCACCACCAGGGGGTGCGCCATTAGTAACCTGGATTACTAATGGCGCATTTGTTGCTGGTGCGCCATTAGTAAGTGGGCAGCAACAAGATATTTTGGACAGCCTCTCCTCCCACACTCACTTTCTCCCCACTTCATTCTCTCCACCGCCTCCTCCTTGTCTCGGGTGCCTCCTCTTTTTCACCTCATTTCCACCATAGATTCATTCAAATTAAGTGGTTAAGTTACCTTGTTTTGCTAGGTAAGTAAGGGGGTAAGCTATATTTATGTTGTTCTCCCTACAACAATGTGCACATGCACTTTTTATGGCCTAGCTAGATCTATGTATGTTCGTGGTGTTGCATATGTTTGTGGTGTTGCATATGTGTTTGTGTTTGGAGGTGTACCGGTATTTGAAATGCGATAGTTGCCAATATTTTGCCGGAATGTTGATTCATTTCCGTTTCGGCGAGAATTTTGGCATTAAGCATTCTTTTTGGTCCTATTTTTAGGGAAAGTCATGCCAAATTTTTTCTTGGTTCTAAAATATCGTTTTGCTCTACCCCGCAGGCGACCATGGTCCGCACGATGACCGAAGGCATCGTGAATAGGTTTTTGAGGTCCGCGAAGGCCGAGATGCTTCAAAAGAACGAGACGGAGATAAGATGTCCGTGTCGAAGATGCAAGCTGAATAGCCTTATTGCGGACCAGGATTCCGGGCAGGTGCGGGACCACCTGCTCTTGCGTGGTTTCATGGATGGCTATCGGTGGCAAGGTGATGAAGATGACTACGAAGTCATCCATGGGGGCCGGGAAAGAAATGAGGAAGGGCAACAAGACAACCACCGCGGCTCGGGGGGGCGAGAAGACGAAGAATCCCCAGGAGATGATCACGACGGTGATGTTGTACACAGTCATCATGTAGAAGATGCAGGACATGATGATGATGCCGGCGGAGCAGACGACGCTGGACCATCGATGGGCTGGGTGCAGGACCCTCATATTCAAGAGCTGCTTCTCAAGCAGACGGATAACGCAAGAGCTGCCGCCCGAGAGAAAGCCAAGATGGATCAACTTGAGTTAGACGCGGTTACTCCATTGTATGAAGGATGCAGGCCCGAGGATACCCGCCTGAAAGTAACGCTCATGGCTCTGAAGATGAAGGTAAAACACAAAATGACCGACGCATGCTTCGACGAGAACATGCCATTCTGGCACGAACGTCTTCCCAAGGGGAACAAGTGCCCGACCAGTTTGGAGGAGGCGAAGAAAATCGTGTGTCCTCTGGATTTACCGCACGTGAAATACCATGTGTGCATGAACAATTGCATCATTTATCGGGACGAGCACGCGGAGTCTACCATATGTCCGGTGTGCGGTGTCACTCGATACAAGAAGAGGAAGAAAGCTCCTCGAAAAGTGGTGTGGTACTTTCCGATCACTCCTCGTCTGCAGCGGTATTTCGCGGATCCTAAGGTAGCAAAGCTCCTGCGTTGGCACGCGGATAGGGAGGAGAAGAAGCGAGAAGATGACGCAAATGATCCGGAGATAGATAAAAAAGACAAGATGCTGAGTCACCCTAAGGATGCGAGCCAGTGGCAAGCGTTGAACTTCGAATACCCAGAATTTGGGAACGATCCAAGGAACATCGTGCTGGGCGCGAGCACCGATGGAGTCAATCCGTTTGGCAGCTAGAGAAGCACACATAGCACCTGGCCTGTGTTTGTGTGGATGTACAACCTTCCCCCCTGGTTGTGCATGAAGAGGAAGTACATTCACATGAGTATGCTAATTGAAGGGCCGAAACAACCAGGGAACGACATCAATCTGTATCTGGGGCTGCTGAAAGAGGAGCTTGACACGCTGTGGAAAACGCCAGCCAATACGTGGGACGCCGCAGAGAAAGAATATTTCCCTATGAGAGCCGCACTGCTCACGATAGTGCACGACTATCTCGGCTACGGATATCTTGCGGGGCAGGTAGTCCACGGATTTTCTGGATGCGTAAGGTGCATGGATGATACAACGTATCGCCAGCTAGATAGAGATCCTGGGTCTTCGAAAACCATGTTCATGGGACATCGAAGGTGGCTTCGCGACGATGACCCGTGGAGGAAACGCAAGGATCTGTTCGATGGTGAAACCGAACCCCGAAAACGCCCGTGTACGAGGAGCGGCGAGGAAATAGACAAGCTTTTGAAAAATTGGAAAGACTGCCCACTACCAGGAAAGAAGCAAAAGGCGCCAGAGCCGGGAAAGAAGCGAAAGGCGCCAGAGCCGCTGCTGAAGGTATGGAAAATGAGGTCTGTTTTCTGGGACTTGCCGTACTGTAAGATCCACCGTGTGCCTCACAGCCTTGATGTCATGCATATCACGAAGAACGTGTGCGAGAGTCTGCTTGGTACCCTGCTCAACATGCCAGAGAGGACCAAAGATGGGCCGAAAGCAAGGGCAGACTTGAAATCAATGGGCATCAGGCAGGAGCTTCATGCTATATATGATGATGATGATGATGATGATGATGATGATGATGATGATGATGATGATGATGATGATGAGGCGAAGCAAGACACAGAAAGTCGTCGCAAAGGCAAAAAGGCCAAGAAGACCGGAAATGACTACCCTCCCGCGTGCTTCACTCTAAGTCAGGAGGAGATCGAGCAGTTTTTCACCTGCCTCCTAGGAGTAAACTTCCTTACGGTTACGCGGGGAAGATAAGCAGATACCTAGACCCAGCGAAGCAGAAGTTCAGCGGGATGAAGTCTCACGACTGTCACGTGCTGATGACGCAGATACTTCCAGTTGCAATCCGTGGGATCATGGACGCGCATGTCCGTGAAACGCTATTTGGCCTATGCAACTTCTTCGACGTCATCTCTCGGAAGTCGATTGGCGTGAGGCAACTCAGAAGGCTACAGGAAGAGATCGTGGTGATACTATGCGAGCTTGAGATGTACTTCCCGCCCGCATTCTTTGACGTTATGGTGCATCTGCTGGTCCATATAGTGGAGGATATCATCCAACTCGGGCCGACGTTCCTGCACAGCATGATGCCGTTCGAAAGGATGAATGGTGTCATCAAAGGATACGTTCGCAACATGTCACGTCTAGAAGGAAGCATAGCCAGGGGCTTTCTGACCGAAGAGTGCATCTCGTACTGCACGAATTATCTAGGCATCGAGAACCCCGTTGGTCTGCTCGTCAACAGGCACCTCGGCAGGCTCGCTGGATGGGGTCACCGTGAGGGTCGCCGCGAAATGCATGTCGACTTCGAGGGTCGACTCGCCGACTTTGAAAGAGCAAACCTAGTCGCGCTACAACACATAGACGTGGTCGATCCTTGGGTGGTAGAGCACAAAACCTTTATTAAGAAGACGTACAATGACCGAGGCCAACAGAGGACGGACGGAGATATACTCAAAGAGCACAACTCATGTTTCACGCGTTGGTTCAAGCAGAAGCTTCTGTCGTACCCTTTACATGAGGATTCTTCCGCGGAAGAACAACTCATATTTGCCTTGTCACAGGGCGCCGAGCACAACCTGATGACCTATGAGGCGTACGATATCAACGGCTACACATTCTACACCGAGGCCAAGGACATGAAGAGCGATGGTTATCAGAACTCCGAGGTAACAATGGAATCCTACACCGGTAACGACAAGGACAGATTCTACGGAAAGATCGAGGAGATCTGGGGGCTGAGCTACGCTGGAGAGAAGGTACCGATGTTCCGTGTCAGATGGGCCAAGAACGTCATAAAAGAAGACCGGTATTTCACCACCATGGTTATACCCGAAGCCAAATCCAAGACCGCGGGCGCAAACGTCACCGGGAAAAATGAGCCATGGGTACTGGCTTCCCAAGTGGACCAATGCTTCTTCATTACCGACCCGCCAAAGCCCAGTCGTGTTGTTGTGAGGAGAGGCAAAAGGAAGATCATCGGAATGGATGGAGTAGCCAATGAGCAAGACTTCGACAAGTACGGCGACCCGAGGATCGAACATGACGACGATGATGAAGTAGCAGCATACACCACAAGAAGAAGCAGGACCACCCTACCTAAAGGACGTCCGTTCCACAGAAGAACTCCATTTGCGAAAAAGAAGGGCAAGAAGATTGTGAACAGATAGCTAGCTAAGATCGATTGTATTTAAATCGTAGCCTTCATTTCTCGATTGTATTTCATGGACACTTTTTGAACTATCATGAATATTTTCAAATTTCATGGACACTCGATCTCGATCCCCCTCCATCTCGATCGCTATCCCACCTCGCCAGATCCGGTCCCCCTCGCCGCCGAGCACCCCCCGGTCCACCTTTTTTCCCAATTTATGAAAAACAGACGTCAAATTTTTTGCACGTTGACGTGAACTTCCTCTGCATCGTCCGTTCCCCTACACGAATCTCAAGGCAGAGGGGGAAGTCACGCGTTTGTTTTATAATGGGCGTGGACGCTCTCCTCAGGGAACCCACGCACACCCATCACATTAGCTAGTGCATCTAGCTGCCACCCGGGAGTCAATAGGGGGGTGAGGGATTATGCAAATACGAGTATTAGTTTTAGATACATGGCAAGTTTGCAATAAAAACCTTTTTTTCTTTTTTCACAGACGGCAGACTATGTAAAAAAATAGTTTTAGATACATGGCCGCTTTTTTCTTGTTTTCAATTCGTCCATGGCAATTTTATTAATTCTTATTTGTACCGTACCATGGCAATTTTTTAACCATTTGTATAACTTTTATTTTCTGTTCATAAATAAGTATTTTAAATGAAAAAAAATTGTGGAGCCTGGGAATCGAACCCAGGACCTCCTGGTGTGAGAACTGGCTGCTGACCAGTCGAGCTAGTAGAGGGCGCTTGATGTGGAGCAGGTCAGGTGGAATATAACCTGTTGGCTCGAGCAGAAAAAAAATTACTAATGGCGCACCAGGGTGAGGTGCGCCATTAGTGTGGATGTACTTATGGCGCACCGAGGGGTGGTGCGCCATTAGTATTGTGCCTCCATCCATCCATAGTCCTTCCCGGCGGCCCACCTCTCTCCCTCGCCCTCGATCCCCTCTCTCTCCCTCGCCCTCGCCCTCGATCTCCTTCCTTGATTCCTAGCTTCACGGGCAGCAACTCGCATAATGCGATGGCGGGGCCATTGGTGCCTCCGGCGGAGGCGGCATTGGTGTCTCCGACGCCGGCACGGGAGCTTAATGCACCCGGGTGTACGCCGGCCGGCACCTCTTCAGCAAGCGACCCCTCCGTCAACTGCACGCCCGCCGTTGGCGGTGCGTCGACATTAGCCGAGCTCGACGCCATCATCACGGTAACTAATTAAGCCTCTCTCGGCCGAGGACTTCATCTCCTTGCCTTTGACTGGGCATCCCTAACGCCCTACATGTTTTCGCAGGGCGCCGCCGACGTTCCATGCACTCTCCTCCACTTCGTGAACAACGAGTTGGTCGATGTCGCCAAGGGCAAAATCGTTCAACCGGGCAACCCCTTGTTCCACGGTACCCAGATGCCACCCAACTTGTTTAGGGTTCAACTGGTTCGGGTGCTGCCAGGCTGCGACGACTTGTTACCTCCGATTCGACCCGTCGGGGCCGACGATGAAGACGTGATGACCCTCAGCGCCTGCCTGAGCTAGCCCCTGCTTTGGCCGAAGAGCCAGATTCATTTGGGGGCAGGGGACACCACCCCAAAGACAACACCGCCAGTCGTGCCGGCGCCAAGTCGGCCCCATGGCAAGACCGCCGTAACGGTGCCGGACATCCCTATGCCACTGGATCCAAACATGCATATGGCACAGGATCAGAACGACGACGACGACAATGATGATACATTTGGCAACGTCGATCAGTACTTTGCCGATCATGGGTACGATGGTGACTTCATGGGGCCTCCTTCTCAAGAACCAAACCCAACAAAAGACGTGTGCGATCTAGCTGGTACCACGGAGAAGCCAAGTTGCAACAGGCGTCGTCTGGCGTTCAGCTCTCAGGAGACGCCTCCAGCTGCCGACTTCACCGAGCCTCAGATAGGCGAGGTGCGAAATATTATCAGCCCCAACACACTCAAGAAGGCGGTCTGTGAGCAGAACTCGGTCCCATTACAGGAGAAGAAGAAGGCACGCAAAAGAAAGACTAAGAAGGGTGCGAGCCAGCCGGCACCGAGTACGATCCGTGCTCAGGACGGGCCACCTTCACCGCAGGATATCTCGAGGAGGGTGCATGTGGCGGGTAGGGAGATGCTACCGACAAATATGCTCAATGCTGCAACCGGTGCTATGCGGAGTCTGCATGACAGTGTTCTTTCTTTGGAGAAGCGGCGTCTCAGGGAGAAGGATGTGGCATGCCGGCCAAGGTGCCAGAGGGCAAGGGCTTTGTGGATAACTCCATCGGGTGTACGATCGTCCTGCGTTTTGATGACATCCACGCTATGTTGAACCTTCATCCGCTGCACTACACCTTCGTTCGGCTATTTTCGCTGAGTATGGAGATGCGGATCATTCGCGACAAGACCCCGGACATCGTGATAGTCGACCCCTTCTACATGCGTGCCAAGATCTTGGGCAGCGCTGGGGACCGGCAAGTCGCGAGTTCTTACCTCGAAGGCGTCATTCTGGCAAACCAAGATAAGGATAACTTCCTCGTGCCTTACTTTCCCGAGTAAGTCCTCCCCTCAACCGGCCCGTAACATATGAATTCTTACATTTCGATCGTTTTTCTTTTAACATTCCGTGTTTTCTGCAGTGACACACGTTGCACGCTCATCCTCCTAAGCCCCAAATATTCCATGGCCACGTATTTCGACCCGGACCGTCAGTCGAACGTAGACTACACAAATGTCAAGAAGGTTCTTGATGATGTTCTCCCCGGCTACGCCAAATCTGGAGGCACCTTCACCAGGCCTATTCGTAAGTACGGCAAGCACGTGTTCTCCCACAATACGACGTTCTGCTGCGTCAAGCAGCCGCCTGGCGGTCAAAAGGGTGTCTACTACGCCATCCATCACATGCGGGCGATCGTACGGGACCATCATCAACTTCTGCTACCGAGTAAACTCAAAGATTGGGCCGCGAGCGTGTCGGCAATCCAGGACGCGGACCTCCGACAAGAATTCTTTCGCATCCAGTCGGAGTTTGCGGAAATCATCCATCAAGATGTCCTTCGTACCTCGGGGCAGTTCTACCTCAGAAATCAACCGTCCAACAGTGACATCGACACAATGCTACAAATGCAGGCTGACAACGACCGTTATTTCATGACTCCCATGATAGACGGCGGCTTCATCCACGCTCCGGTCCCTTGAGTCGAGTCGAAAGCAGTGATGCTGTGTCTAGTTCTGAAACATCGATTGGCTCATGTTGTAATTAAACTTTAATGAACTTGTAGTATGTCTCTTTGGTTTCGAGAGTCATTCAACTTAGATGTAATCGATGCTATTAATGTCTTGCTTTTCTCTTCCGATCGTTCTGTTGCATACTTATATATTGCTTATGTATTGTCTGTGAATTGGTACTAACGTTTCGTTTGGCTAGTGCATAGCGATGTCGACGTATGTCGTGTACAAGGGTAAGGTTCCCGGAGTCTACGATGACTGGGAGGAGTGTCGGAGACAGGTTCACCGATTCAGCGGTAACAGTTACAAAGGGTACACCACTAGGGCCGAGGCCGAATCTAGATACGTCCGCTATCTAGCGGGAGAGGGGAGGGAGCGTTATAGGAACCGGATGAAGACGAGTTTCATCGTGATGATGCTCATCGTGATGACCGCAGCTCTCTTCTATGTGATGGTAGTTTAGATGATCGATATCGACTTGTAATGTGAAGACAAACTCGCTACTCGCGGTCTCGAGACTTGTAATATAATGTTCTATCTTTGTTCGGTCTTTTCAATTCGGAGACTAATATGATGAATTGTATTCGGAGACTAATATGATGAATTGTATTCAAAGACTAATCTTCTATTGCATTCGATGAATCTGTTGTTGATGTGTGCTGTCTATATTTTGTCAAATTATACATTTTGTAACATGTGCAAAAAACAGAAAATAAAAAAATAAAAAAAAACTAATATTCATACTAATGGCGCATCACATGACAGTGCGCCATTAGTATGACAGTGCATACTAATGGCGCATCACTGGGTAGTGCGCCATTAGTATGCCGCGGTTACTAATGGCGCATCCAGAGGTGGTGCGCCATTAGTATGCCAAAGCACCTGGGTATACATGGCCCCTGGGAGGCATACTAATGGCGCACCCTGGCCTATACTAATGGCGCACCCGCGGTGCGCCAGATACTAATGGCGCACCAGGTGGTGCGCCATTAGTAAAAATTACTAATGGCGTGCTATTAATGGCGCACCACAGATGCGCCATTAATAGCCATACTAGGTGCGCCATTAGTAGGGGTTTTTCTAGTAGTGATCCGGCCACACTCGAAACAGAAGTGTGGCACCTTCTCATAGTAGAAGTCAAACCAAGTGCCAAATTTGTCCTCCTTAGATGTTTTGAGATAAAAGCCCCTCACCAGAGGTTCGAACACAGAAATTTTGGCCCTGACTCTGAGGTATTGTCCCCTGGCTACTCCATCCTTATCAGTATCTACCCGCGCAATCTCACCCAGCCAATTCCCAAGAGCTCTCCCGAATGATTCAGTCTTTCTGTCCGGTGGAAGATCGTCCACCCGGACTCAAATGTCCGTCTTGTCGAAGACCATCTCTGACGGCCTAGTCTTGCCTTCATACTCCTTCAAGATCAACACACTGAAATCATGCTGCCATGGTCCGTTATTCATTGTATGCTTCCAATCACCCTCGCTGCCAAAGTGAACCTCAAAAGTGTTAGACCAAGGTCAGCAAACTTAGCTACTTTGTGCAGGCCCCAGGCTCGTTGCATAGCTCGGCACTCATAATCATCGGCCTTGGCGAGCAAACTTTGCCCACCGCCGACCAGCGAGAGTTTTTTGGAGTACCCTTCTCTGGATCGTCAAACACAAAACCCTCCGCCTCCTTATCCAGCAACACCATGCCGCCTAATCTCGCCGATAGGCTTGACGTGGGATCCGGGGTTTTGCTTTCAACCGGAGACTTCGAAGAATCCCGGCTTGCCGTGTCAGTCATCTTGCATGCCGGCGTAGACATCACCCCCCCCCCCCCCTGCCTTGACCAGGGTGTTCTTCCTGTGCGAGGCCAGTGCCTCTGTATCTCCATGCATGGCATCTGCTTTCTTGAGATTTGCCGTTCCCGAGCCCGATGCATGGCTAGATCTTCTTGAGTGCTTCTTCTGGTTCGCCTCGTCGATCACCGTCGATGTCTTGTTTTGATGCCTCGGTGAAGCCGCCGCCACCGCCGCCGCCGATGAAGATCCCATCTGCCCCGAAACCCTAATTGACTTTCCCCTGCCTTCTCCGCCTCTAACAAAGGAGGAAGATCGCCGGTCAGTCCCACGGGTTGCGCCGTCGCCACCCTTGTGACCACCATGCCCTCTCTCACCCCCGCAGTTCGAACCCTAACCCTAGCAGCGGTAGGCAATCGCCATGCAATCGCCTCCCGTCGCCTTAGAGTTTTCGTGCGTGGTGGACCCACCCCGTGGGACGTTACCACTCCGACGGTAACATAAAATGTGAAGGAAGGGAAAATATTTACATGACTGATTCACTGGTCCGGCGTCTCAACCGTTATTAGATCAAGTTCCAAAGTCACAGAAGAATGCACCTACTGAAAACTGGACTGGGGTTTGGGGTTTGGAAAGGTCACCTTTACGTTTTCGTTCCACAGAAACGGAGACAAGAAATGCGCGACTGAGGGCGGAGTCGCGGGTGGGAGGGAGTGTGACCGCCTCTGCCTGCCGATGAGCGAGAGCGTCGTTGGCGGCAGGGCAATCCCAGCGCGGCTTCCATGGGCAGGCTGAGGAGTTGCTGGGTTCCAGGACGAAGGCGACCCGCTCGGTTCAGCTTCAGCAGCTCCGCTGGGATGTGATGTAGGTACGCATCAGCACCTCGGTTTATCCCCCCCATCTATCCGCGCATCCCGCTCGTCGATTTCACCAACAACTTGAATCCAAACCTATCTGGGATGCAGGGTTCGGTTTTGCTTGCGACTGTAGGTGATGAAACAATGAACATGTACACATGCGGTCAGTATTCAGTAGTGAACGACACCCCATCTCACGAAGCAACCACATTACTACATGTCAATTGAATTTTCTGAACTATGCTTCTCAGAGAAGACAGAAAAAGGAGAACCTGAATCTGGATTTAGGACATTGAACCTCGATCTGGATTTTGTGTGCGGTTGCAGGTCAGGAAAAGCGTAGAAAAAAAGAATAAATATGAACACAGTTTGCAAGTGGATCAAGTTACTTCTTTACAACCAAATTGAATTGCGAAAATCAAAATAAAAGCAACAGTATTCGAGCTTTCAGTCCAAACTTCGTGCCTTCCACAGAGGGATCTCTCCACTATCATAATAAATCACACTGTCTTCCCCCACTGTTCATCTTGCTCTCAATCAGTGGTCGGTCGGCAGATGCTCTTCTAGAACTGACATGTCCTTTGCCTGTTCAACTCTTTCGTAGAAAAGAATGTATGCCTGACACTCCAGCACCTCTTCCAATGATACTTCTGTGATGCTCTCATCGCTTGCACGGAACCATGTGGGAGTGCCACGGCTCTCCTGCTGCTGGCATGCAATCTGGCTTGCTCTCACATAAGCAAAATTGTGTCCTTCATGCAGGGTTGGTCCACTGTGTACAATGACAGCAACTAGACGGTATTTGTACCCGTCGTCCGCCTGATGCCTAAAAATTAGAGACAAACTATTTGTTAGCTTTTTTTCTTAAATTGAAACCATCAACGATGTCATGCCCACTTAGAGATAATCTGATCTCTGATATTTGAAGAGGACAATATATTAGCTATATTTAACTGAGTAAAAGTGTTAAGTGTCAATACCCAGGGTCCATGAACTTTGTTATATCTAGTGTATCCTGAAAGCGCACATGTTCTTCAAGCTTGTCTGGCCTATCAGGGTGTGAATAGTCGAATCTCTTGAGTTGAATGGTTAATAAAGGTGCCGCCTTGCTAATGCGATATTGTACTATTGCAACTCTGCATATCTTCTCTTCGTCCTTGTGTTTTCTATGACTTTGTTCTATTTGATTTGCATTGCCATTAAACACAGGTAGCTTTCCATTGTTCTGATTTGTTATTCTTGCTTCTCTGTCAGCTATATGGCTAGATTCCTCCTTCCCGTATGGTTTATTCTCCGACTGTTCAGGTTGGCCATCACTGGTTGTTGTATCATCTTGTTTCAAAGAGCCATTTCCACCATCACGACCACCAGCACCAGCAGCTGAACAGCCGATACAGTGCCAATCCTCGATCACCCCAGTGGCATATAAATCCAAGCAGTCCTCGAGTGATGTGGTCTTTTTTGATGGTATTGCCAGACTGAGATCAAGATTCTCCGTGGTAACTGATGTGTGATCACACTCTTTGCTGGAGACAAGTTTAACAATCTGGCCACGGAAAAGTGACTCAACCATTGTAGGTTCCTCATTGTTCAAACCATCTAGCAAGGAACCAAGCATGTTATTGCTGTCTTCCATCACGCCAGATTTGAAATCTGAATTCCTTAAGCACATATGTAAGAAGAGCTTCTCTGGCTTCAACATACCGTTTGCGTCATTGGTATTTGTTGTCATTATGAAAAGCTTCTGCAGTTCCTGGCCCAGGTTCCCTTTTAGAGCATCCGATCCTAACATCCTTGCACGCAGCTTATCAAGTGCAAGGAGACTCTGCAGCACTGCATTGAAGTAACATGTGTTCCCGCCATTCCGCATCCCTCTAACCCCCATACTGCCACCTTGCCCATTCTGATGATCAGCCGTATCTGCGCTTGGCGTTTCGGTCCACCCATTCCTCTCCTCTGCATCAACTTGCTGTATCTCTGATCTCTGTATGACAGCTTCCTCTCTTTCTTTCTTTGGTCCTGCTGCACAAGTCTGTTGTGCATGCTGAGTGCTATTAGTTTGAACACTGCTATCCTGAGGTGGTGTTCCAGGGGCACCATTTTCATGCAAATCTTCCTCAGGCCATAATTTGCTCTTCTCGATTCCACAATGCCATAGCAATGCCCAGATATAGGTTATGAATTCCCCGCCTGACTCGAGGCACTCCTTGTGCGCCTCTGCGTTCCAAGTGGGGGCAATGTGCACTAGTAACTCTGCCCATACCCCAGACAGGATCTCCCAGCAGCCTTCTTCACTCTCTTGATCAATCAGTAACTTTCCCAGCTTTGCACCTTGTCGTACGACATCATCCTTCATGATGTTGTTAGCATCTTGGATGGCCTCGACTCCTACTTGCAACAGTTTTTCATACCTATTCTGTAATGAGTCACAGTCCTTAAGAATACCATCACGAGCTTGTGTTACAGTTTCTTGGAAGACCATTTTGGGAACATAGAAGCTATCAGGGATCAGGTCGGGCTTTGAAACTAGCAGATATGCACAGTACCGAGACAAGCTATTGGCAGTGATATACATTTCCTGGATCTTATCGGGCAACTTCTCATTCACTTTCTTCTTTTCTTTCGTCTTCTCGTCCACATCCACAAGATATGGTTTTGATGAGCAGAAACTTGTCATGTACGACAAGAGGGATACCAGGAACCCATGTTTGCTTAAATCGACGCCATGTGCCCGAGCAAGCTTCATCTCACAGAGGCTTGTTGCAATGTGCCACACCAGAATTACATGAGAGCACGTGGGCAGGCCATAGCAGGCCCAATCATACTTCTCCCTTCGGTTTCCAACAGCTTCGGGCAGTGATGTGATGACCTTGGGTAGAAAACGACTACCCCAAATGATGGGCTCCTCATGATTTATGTTAGGACTGTCTGGCTGATAATGTACGGTGTCAGGAGAGTTGGGCTTCTCTAGGCTTGCACAGAGCTTCTTCAGTATTGTAGGCCTGACACATTCCGGCACATCGATGGCATCACGGAGTGTTGCTCCATCATCCTTCTTTGGTGCCATTCCTGTGGTTATCTTGTGAAGCAGATTCCAAAATCTTGGTCTATCATCATATGACTCTAAGAAGACATACTGGTCAATAAGTCCATGCCACTGCTTAGTAGTTACCCTAGATCTGAAAAGGGATGACATTGTTCTCTCCATACATCTATTTCTAGTGGGCTCTTCCTTAAGCCGTGCATAGCTGCACACAAGGAGTAACCTTGTCCAGTCTGAGATTATATAGCTGACCATCTCCCAGATCTCTTTGAACACCATAAAGAAAATGAATACAAATGTGATGAACATGTCAACGTTGAACCCATGCACCACATTAGCCCTGTGATTCTTCGGGGGATTGTACTGGTGATTTTGCGGGGGATCATTGTTATAGTTTTTGCAGATGTCCACAACAAGCCAGCAGACAAGAGCCAAATTCACCACAGAGAGAAGCAGATTTGAGAAGAGAGAATTGAACCCTTCCCAAAAGACCATAGGGTAACGGCTGTTGAAGTACTCATTTATGAAGGATAGTTGCAACTCCATGATTTTGAAGGCACGATCAGCATTCTGGTCGTCAAGAATCTTAGTCTTCACTAGCTTTCGGTTAATGCAGAAGATTTCTTGTTGCAGTGTTACATCCTCGAGCCTGCACCGGAGCAGTCTGGACAAGGCGAAGGCCAAAGAGAGATCCTTTGGATCATTTCCCTTATTGTTTTCTGGGAGTAACTGGTGCCTACGACATCCCCAAATCATGTCTAGGGTGATCACTGACGAAAAATCACGCCCAGCTGCAGTATCGATGTCCAAGACATAGCGAGGCTTCTTGAATTTTATTCTCCGACGGGTTTCTCCATGTACCAAGTATTTGTATCCTTCCAGATCATTCTCTGGACTGCACTCATTTGGTTTCCAGTTGCTACTATGAGGGCCTGCACGCATGTACTCTGTGACCACCTCTGAACTCTTGCCATGCCAGACAGAACGGAGCGCCAAACTATATGCTTTCAATCTGTACCAGCTCCTCAGCATCAGCAGAGCCAAAAGCGACCAAAGTGGAAGTGTGAACCTTGAGCCTCCGATCATCAAGAAGGCTGTTCCCAGAAGTTTCACCACGTTACTCCACTCCCTGAACCGTCGCCCATGGCGGTCATAAACACCATAGCCAGAGATGAAGTCAATGTTGTAACGGATACTAACAAGCACGAGGGCCCAGACAGGGAACAACTGATTTGTGAAGCTTGCTTTTGTCATGGCCCCCAGCAGGTAGAAGACAATAGAGTCAGAGACCGTACCCAAGATGTTGAAGAAGACTGTCACTGCTGTGTTGCGGATGTGGCGACGAAAGATGTCCACGATGAACATGACAAGGAACATGACTGTGACCAGGACCACAAGAAACTCAATCCGAAACAGGATGTATGTCTCTTTGTTTAGCATGATGAACAGGGATGACACAACATCGCGGATTTCTTGGACACCCATCGTTTTCCTAGCTTGCTTGTCCTATTGGGCAAGTGGGACCTGCAAGATCAATTTGTCAAAGATATTCACAAGCAAAGACTAAGAAAAAGGACTTTGAACAAATGTGGTGGAGAAAGAGTGGATTAGTTTATTTAGAACCCCGTCTTTGGAAGCAAAAAAACAAATTTATGGTTATACGGGTGTACGTCTAGAGACTAGAGTGCCCGTTGAGCATCAGGTACCTCCTACAATATAGTTCTGCACTTCTCAGTTGTCAAGACTGTTCAACCTCTTTCACTTGTAACTGCATAGGGTTTCGCTTGAGGTAAAACCACTACCAAAGAGCAATGCGCTTGTGCAGAAGACCACGTTGATGCAGCAGTCCAGCAGCATTTTCTCATAGATGAACCTTCTTTAATTTCATTGCAGAGCAAATTATTTTTCTCCAATGCAACCTTGTTCAATGCAATGCTGGAAGAGTAATAACTGGACTGCAAGGAGCATGTTGGTTCCCGTAAACTTGGTGTTATCTAGCATTATAAACGTTCACATATTTTGTTTTTCAAACCCACCGAAAGAAGTACGTAAATGATTGCATTATTTCTCGTCTTGATTACGCCAGATAAATAGATTAGTAGATGTGGGCCCAGAAATCAAGGGGTTCTAGGTATTCAGAACCTTCAACAAACAGAAGAAAAAACGTACGCAGATTAAGGGAGTCTAGGACTCTAGGTATGTTACGAGGCGGGAGCATGTAACAATGGCACAACTCAACCCCGAGTCATACTATGGACCAAGATCAACGCGCTTTTCACCGACAACAAACTTCGGCGCCTTGTTTTCTTGCAGCAGGAGTTCTTCGGCTGTCACCAGAACAACTCCACCATCAATGAGTATTGCATGAGGCTCAAGATGCTCGCCGATGAACTCCGCGACATCGGCGCCAAGGTCTCCGACGACTTCATGCTGAGCACCCTCATCGCCAGACTCAACGAGGACTTCGGCAACGCGGCATCCAATCTCACCTTGCTGCCGCAGCCCACCTTCCAACGCGTCGTCGCGTACCTCAAGCTTGAGGAGCGCCGGATGACGAAGGTGAAGCAGCGGGTCCAGCACACCGACCCCCCCCCCCCGCGCCCGTCGCAGCTCCACCGGTCGCCCCCCCCCCCCCCCCCCCACCGCGCCCGTCAGGTACTACCCGGTGCCACCCGCGCCCCCCGCGCCTCCTCAGCAGCAGCAAGGTGGCGGGGGCCGGCGCAACCAGCGGGGCGGCGCGGGCCGCCGTCAGCAACAGCCGGCCCAGGGCGCCGTGCTACCAGCAGCCCCCTCCACCATGGGCAACCGGGCAGAACACGTGGACGGGCGTTGTGCATGCCTATCATATGCCCGTCCCACGGGCTCCTGCGCCGGGTCGCCTCGGTCCTCGTCCCGCGGGCCACCAGGCGTTCCTCGGCGCGTCGTACCAGCCGACTGGCCCCCCCTCGCACCGCCTCCTCTCGGTGGTTACGGCTCGCCCGCCCAGGCGCCGCCCTACGGAGCTCCACTGTTGACGCCGGTACCTGCACCGTAGGATCCCGCCCTCCTGGCCGCCCTGGACTCTGCGCCGTCACCGAGTAGCTATGGCGGTGGAGGCGACTGGTACATGGACTCGGGTGCTACTGCGCACATGACAGCTCATCCGGGTAACCTATCCTCTTCTACTCCCGTTAACACACCCACTCGCATCACCGTTGGCAACGGTTCTTCTTTACCTACACTCATATTGGTAGCACTAGTTTTCCTTCTAGTTCCACACCTAACACGATGTCTAATGTTCTTGTTTCACCTGACTCAGTCACTAGCTTAGTTTCCGTTCGTCGTCCTACTCATGAGAATCCACTTACTGTTGAATTTGACGGTGTTGGTTTTTCTGTGAAGGACACCCGTACCCGGATGGTACTTCACCGATGTGATAGCCCTGACGAGCTCTATTCCATGCACGCTGGCGCCTCCACCTCCACACCCGTCGCCCTTGCCGCCAGCGTCTATCTTTGGCATGCTCACTTGGGCCACCCAACCCCGCCCTTTTGCGTCAAATTCTTAGGAGTTTTTCTTTCTCATGTAATAAGCTCGACAAGCATACTTGTGAGGCTTGTCGTTTGGGCAAGCACGTTCATCTTTCCTTTAGTGTGTCTACCACAGTTTCCACATTTCCGTTTTAATTACTTCATAGTGATGTATGGACGTCTCCCGTTGCCAGTAACACGGGCTATCTATACTATTTGGTGATTTTAGATGATTATTCTCATTATGTGGGGACTTTTTCTCTTCGTCGTAAATCCGAAACTTTAGCCACACTCACCTCATTTTATTCCTATGTCACCACACAGTTCGGTCGCCCCATTCTTGCACTCAGACCGATAACGGAAAAGAGTTTGACAACCTCGCTCTCCGCACCCTTCTCGCCTCTCACGGCACCACCTTCCGTCTAACTTGCCCATACACCTCACAGCAAAACAGCCGTGCCGAGCGCATCCTCCGCACTCTTAATGACTGCATTCGCACGTTACTCTTTCACTCTAACGTGTTCGCTCGGTTTTGGCCTGATGCTCTTGCCACCGCCACTCTTTTAGTTAACATTCGTCCGTGCCACCCTCGATGGAACTATGTCCCTCATCACCTTCTCTTCGTTACTCCGCCGTCCTATGACGGTCCTCGCATCTTTGGGTGTCTCTTCTATCCTAGCACCGCGTCCACCACCTCACATAAACTCGCACCACGTTCTGCCCCATGCGTCTTTCTTGGCTATCCCTCTAACACCAAAGGTTACCGGTGCTATGATCATGTCACTCATCGTGTGTACACCTCGAGGCACGTGTATTTTGTCGAGACGGTGTTCCCTTTTTTTGGCCCACCTCCTAGTTGTGTAAAGTTGAGGTTGAGGCCTTCCTGTACTTATATATACGTGCACCAGCACCCAATCAATACAACGAATATTCCATTGCCGAACTATCTCTCTACATCCGCTGATATGCCATTGACCTTCTCATATACCTTGACCATTGTGCGCCATTCAGTGTCATGGACTTCATATTTGAGACAAGCAAGAGGACACACGTGGATCTCAAGCACTCATGCTTCTATGCTCGATTCATTCAAAGACACATCAACTCCAAAGTTAGTACTTCTGATCTCGATCTTAAGCATGTGGTATTCACTCCCGCTCTTTAGATGTATGAGACTACTTGTGCCGCTCATGAAGAACCTTGACCTAAAGTGAAGATGGAAAAGAAGAATGTGCCCTGTAGTTCCACAATTTCTCCAGGAGTCTCTTCCAGCTCGACCACCTTCAGCTCCTAAGGAAACTGCCCCTACTCTAGTCCCGAAGACTACTTTTGGACAACTTTCCTACACCGTTGCTTCTCTTGGCCGCACTGATTTGACCTTGGCTACATCCCTTGACTGCCAGGAAGCATTCCAGAAGAATGTGACTGCCAAGTTTGCATCTTTGGATAAGAGAGTTTCTTCCATTGCACACGACATTAAGGCTATCATGGATGGCAAGGAAGAAAACGGAGATGATGGCCTGGATTTTGACTTCGATGGCTCTTCTTGCCAACTATGATAGCGATGAAAGGTGGATATTTGACGATGTGATGACAATATACCAGTTTCTAGCTTACATGTGTGAATTACGCCCGAGTCGAAGAGCCAACCGGTGTGGGCATTCATGGCATGACGAAAAGCAGCATGGTCCCGTGTTGGAGTCGGCATAGTCGGTGATGCATCAGGATCACAAAGCCATAGTAAGAGTTAGTTAGTGAAGAGGTGGCATGACCGATTTGATTGACGTGAATCAGATGGGTAGGACGGTGGGGTGACATCAATGGCATGGACAGAATGGCGTGTGCTGATGAAAAGCCGTCGCCGGTCAACAGATGGAGAGGCGTAACGTATGTGCAGGCTTGAGGTGGAAGACAAGTGCTAAGAAGGCATGGCCCGTCCACTGGACACATAGAGACCGATGCATGTTGCCACGAGGCGCCATAAGAAACATCGGAGGTGCATGGGACGGGCCAAACTTGGATGAACAGGGTCCATGGATCAGATTGAGGACACAAGTTCTGATCGAAGTGGAAGTCTATGTAGCAGCTCCGACGTTGGTCGAATGTCATGACTGAGAACCTGGGGTTGCATCCCCCCAATAATTGAGGCCGGCACCCGGTGGCCGCAATTACCGGTTTGGACTTAGTGCAACTTGATTTGGTGGATGGGCGCTTGTAAAGGAGTCGCTACCACCGCCCAGGGGGGCGGTGTAGGAGTAGAAGGCATGTGATACTCCATTTTGTAACTCAAATTGAGCTCTTCAAGTTCGAGCATGGATTGTACCTCAAAAGAACTTCAACGCTGGATAGAGTAGAGGGATGAGTGAGGACGCCGTGTCGAATTTGTCGCTAATGCCTGCCATCAGCGCCCTGACGAGAGTGCGGTCGTTGTCTCCAGGTGCTGGCAATACCGCCCCACAGTTTGTCGCCTTGACGGGTTGTGTGCATACCCATCTCCAGATGGTGTATGTGGGCGTCATGGTTCTCCTGGAGCATCCGCTGCAACCGCACAAACAATGATTGTAGTACGTCGAAGAGTTCCAATGAGATCCTTGTGTAGACCCATTGTAGGATCACGAACTCGTCCTTGACCCACATGATATCGCTGAGCACCATAACAGACATGTCCTCAATCGATGTGGCTGCGGAGGACCGCAGTGCCTGAGAAGGACCAAGAATAGGTGACACTATTGGTAGTAACTAAAATTGTGGGATCGGAGATCTAGAACATTGGAGATGGGTTATTGTTGGTTATATATAGCAAGATTTGTAGATTGTCGATCACGCTTCTGCGTGATGGCTATTGTCGCTTATGGTGCCGTTGAGAGATGTTGGGGCAAGAAGAGTGGTGCAGGTGGAGGAAAAAGAAGAGCGGGAGAGATGGTATAGGCTGGGAGTGCCTACGTCGCTGATGGTGAGGACTATTGAGCCATCTTGAGGAGACAGACAGACTATTTCCCCTCGTCACATCACTAAAATTCTTGCAGGTTATCTGCAGGGTGTCTGCTTGGATCCTTACGTGATCGTTAGTCAGCCATACGGGCCACAGGAAGCTTATGGATATTGGGTGCAACCGCTAGCAGACGGTCGCACGAGATAATTACAGCCGATCTGGATGACGGTCCAATAATAGGATAGGTGTCATCTTTTCTATTTTTGCCGGTTGTGGCAACTTTTTTATGATCTTTATCAGTTTATTTGAGACCTTGTTCTGAACGCGAACGTATATTAATAATATGGTTGTGTGCATTCAGAGAGGCAGAGGCCCAGTGTATTCCTCCTTTTCGAAAAAAAAACATCACTAAAGTTCTTACCTGCGCTGATTGTATACAACTGTATGCATGCCCTAAAGGGAATCCGGTACCATGATAAAGTGAGTAAAGGTTACAAACTGAACTCGTATTCATTTGAGTAATTGAGTTTACACAATACAACAATACACAGCACGTTCTTCTAAGAACTCATGTACGTGCATGTGGGCTAAGGCTCTTCCTAGTGCTCCATGGTGGATAGGTGCTAAGCATATGCCACATAAGCGAAGAAATGACATTAAATAAGTAAACCAGGAAGAACCAATGCCAAGCGCGTGAACCTAGGCAAACCACTTAAATGAAAGAAGCTGACCAATGCATGGATGAGTTTATGTGCTAAATCATTAAATAAAGTGAGTTTAGCAACAAGTTAATGACCTGTGCATCGGGGAGTTGAATTGCTAAGCTATTTGATGCACTTAGCACCTTTGCGTTGGAAGAGGTCTAAACCAACTGTCCTCGATACTGAGTCAAAGACTAACTGACAAATGAATGAGGCGCCACAGTAAACAATGTAGGAGTATGTACCCTTCAACACATAAAGGATGGGCCGAGAGCCAGCCAGAATGACTAAAATACTCTTCCTAAGAAAAGGCTAATTAACGGGCAAGTGGTCTTAATCGCAGCTGCGGCTAATTGAGGCACTTTGCAATCATTTGCAATCATTTAGTGCGGCTTTTATTTGGAAAGCATAGAAGCACTTTGCAATAATTTGCCCATGATTTTCCACACGAAGATTCATGTGGCATACATCAAATCCTATATGGATTGTTTTATAAAAAATAATAAAACTGACAAACAAAGAGGCTGCCGCCGGCGGCTAAGGGAGAAGAAGCAGCTCAGACTTGCCCACCACATCGAGGCTCCACGCCCGTCGGCCAGATTGGCGGGAGAACTCAGATCAGATTCTCGCCGGCATGAATCGTGTGGAGGAGAAGTCTGAGGGGGAGAGAAGTGACTCGCATCGAGATGAATGAATGCAAGAGAGAAACGATGAGGTGGGTTTTCTTCCGTTTTATGAAATCCGACGAGGCTAACTATTAGTAGTATCGTGTTGGTCTACAGTTGGTATTCCAGTAACTTATATATATAGTTTGCTCACAATCGGGGGTGAACGTTACAGCTGATTGTTACGAGTAACATAGCAGCTTGTCTAAATTAATCCATTTTGCAAATTTGAGATAAAAGGGTAGATGATGAGCAGTTCGTACCTGGGATCAGTAAGTACCTAGCTGCTCCCGGGCGATGCGTCGACGTAATACTGGTTTGTGTTCTGTCTTATGGAGTTGTAGTTGTGTCTGTCCTCGGGATGAACGGACAGGCAGTGTCTAATGGAGATGATGACTATCTATATATATAGTACTAAGCGTGTAGTATATGTTATTTGTGTGAGTGCACCTGACTTTAAGAGGTGCACTGCATATGGAAGAAATGTTGGTGATGCCAAGAACAGTCTTATCTTAATCATGTAGAGGTCTGGCATGCGATGTTTCGATTCTCTTTATCAAAAAAGAGAAATTATATGTCAAATACAGTAGTCTGTATGTAAAGCCTGTCTGTTTTTAGTTATTACTATATGTGAGTACAAACTACATGATACATCATCTTTTCAAGAATATTTCTTCTATTATTACAAGATATATTGGGAGAGGCAGCATGGTCGATTGAAAACTTAGTAATCAAGTCATAACTCAATGCGCTTAAGACACAAATATTTGAAACATAATTACCTAGACATCATGGCCACTAACAAAGTGGTTGTGATGGGCTGCTGATTGAGTATTAGCGCGTATGTTTGTAGCGTGTGCGCATGTGGTCAGAGTTAGGGTGCGGTATACAATGCTGGTAGGTAGGGCAGTTGCACGGTTGGTAGCTAAATTAGCTATTTCCTCTTTGACGTGCTCAAAATTTTAGACAAAGGTTGTTTCAATGCTAGAGCAAAATGCTAAGTAGTGCATTTTTATCCCATAAGATTTGAATGAAAGGGGTATTCCACTACATTGTTTCTACCATTTTCTTCTTCTTTTCGAACTTTCCCGATTTTCATTGCAGAAAACCGATAATACAACCCAGGTTCAAGATGGTTACTACATCATGCACAGAGTAAATTGCTCAAAGCCACCACATTTGTGGCTAGGATACTCCAAAACTATCATTTTTGTCAAAAATCACAAAAAACCACCACTTCTGTGTCAAGTGGATAACAAATGTGATTTTTTTTTTATTTTTTGTCATGACGCACATAAGTGATGGTTTTTTGTGATTTTTGACAAAAATGGTAGTTTTGAAATGCCCTAGCCACAAATGTGGTGACTTTGAGCAATTTACTCTCACGCACGCGAAAACAAACATCTACAGTCCAACTACTAGCTCCCAGGAACACTTCCCAGCCAGCAAAAGAACTACTCCCTCCGTCCCATAATATAAAACAAAACGTTCTTATATGGGTGTACCTTTTGACAGTAAAACCAATTACCCAGCATGCAGCACAAACATTGAAACGACCATTACAAAGGGCAACCTTTTGATCACAGCCATGAAGACATAGGGAGACAGATGTTTAAGAGGAAGCCCGTGGGAACGTCATCAGCAAAATTGTTTCTACGGTATCACAAGCTTTTACTGTCCTGGTTGGAGTGAATTGCAAAAAACATCGACACTTCAGGCAAGGTTTGCAGAAACCACACATTTACGAAATTGTGCCAAAAAGCACTAATTTTTTTCATAATTTTTTGCAAATAACACTAGTTGGCGGCTTTGGCCGTTTTGATGACAATTATGACAGATGGGTCCCATAAATGATGATGTGGCGTAACTGTTGATAGTTGACGGTGTTAGACGGGAGATTTTTACAGATTTACAAAACAGTCCCTGTTCAAAATTGAAAAAAGCAATCAGCCCCACCCGGCCACCCCCACCCCGTCGCCTGTCTCCTCGTCAGGTGGCTGCGTGCTCGCGGCCAGCGCCGACGGCCGGCGCACTCACCGCAGCTCAAGCCGACCTCCCCCATGAGCGCACCTTCCTCTCCTCCGGCCCCAACCACCTCCCGCCGCCCCATTCCCACCGTAGAGCTGTTGCTGCTCATGGCCCGGCGCAGAGGAGGCGCGGTGGCCGGGGATGGCCTGGCCGGCCGAGATGCGGGGCGTGGCCGCCACGACGGCTCGACCTCGACCCCCGCTCTTCGGCGCACTACTCGAGTAGGTCCAAGGCGAGGCACGCAAGGCGCGGTGGCCGGGGATGGCCTGGCCGGCCGAGATGCGGGGCGTGGCCGCCACGACGGCTCGACCTCGACCCCCGCTCTTCGGCGCACTACTCGAGCAGGTCCAAGGCGAGGCACGCATGAGTGGAGGAGCTCCTGCACGGCTGCACCGTTCCAGCAACCTCCTCAAATCCTCCAACATGGCCGCCTCCAAGATGTCCTGCACGGCGAACAGCCAAGATGCCAGGTCGGCCCGCCCGAGCCCGACGCCGCCGCCGCCCAACCGCCGCGCTCACCGATGGCCGCCACCTCGCTGAGAGGGTCCGTCCTCGCGTGTGCTGACCTGCTGCACCGGGCCTCGCCGAGCCTCTCGTGCGCTGCTCCTACCGGCCGCGGGCGTCCGCTGGAGGGAGTGTCAGCCGGCGTCCCCCACCGGACCGGTGGAACTGAAGAAACGGCGGCGGCGGCGGGGGCACCGCCGGTGCCCATGGTACGTCCGCCTCCGCCTCCGGAGAGGAGAGACGAGGAGGGCAGGGGCTTGATTGCTTTTTAATTTTTCTGAAAAGGGTGTCGGTGTAAAATCCTCTGCCTAACGGAGTTGCCTGCGAACCGTTAGGCCACGTCGGCAAAAACGGGACCCATCTGTCATAATCGTCATCAAAACGACCAAAGCCGCCAACTAGTGTTTTTTGCAAAAAAATTAGAGAAAAAATTAGTGGTTTTGGGCACAATTCCGTAAATGTGTGGTTCCTGCAAACCTTGCCTGAAGTGTCGATGTTTTTTGCAATTCACTCGTCCTGGTTGTTGTCTACTGCACTTTTGGTTGTTGTGTACTAGTGTCTACTGCACTTCTTTCTAGTGCAATTAATTTTATCTGCTGCGCGCACCTTTTCATCTGTTCAATGCAAGTAGGTTACAACTAATGCACCAGTTGCTCGGTCGTGGTCTCCTACTCCAAGGCATGGACATGTATGCGCTATGGGGGTGGTTCATATTTAGACAAAGCACTTTAGCACCTACTCCGGTTGCTGCATCAGAAAGAAAGAGGAAACACAAATGGGTTTGGTCATTGTGGTCTCGTGCGTCGTCGGAATCTGCGTTTGCATGGGCGCAGCCCTAATTAAGGTGGTGTTTATCACGTTTTTTCATGGTCAACAACTAATAAAGCGCTACCTAAAAAAAACCTAATAAAGCACATGAACGAATGAGGAAATACTCGACGCGCTATCATCTCTCCAGCTACTGCTAATTAATTTCAAAGTCAATGGATTGCGATGCATATAGGTCTTCTGAATCCGTGTAACTAGTTGTCCTTCGAAGCTTGTGTTCGATTGAACCTTGCAGGCAACAACATACACACACAGAATCACACACTCACGATGCCATCCCCAAACACGGTTGCATCTTCAATCTTGGCTACCTTGAAACAGCTCTTCAAGTCTGACAATGTCACTGGCTTTGCTAGCGCGGAGCTCTGGGTGTTGGTGACCACGGCGGGCCTGGTGTTGAGGTTCCTGCTGGACTGCTTCGGGCCGTGGCCCACAGACAGGAGCATGGCGGGCTTCGTCCAAGTCATTGACATACTGAACTACTCCACAATGCAGTACACCTTGGGGCTGATGCAGCTCTCGGCGAAGAAGGTGAACGACTACTTTCAGGTCTGGGCAGTGCTGCTGGTAACCCTGCAGTACAGCGTCAAGACTGGACGCCTGTATCGGAGGTCCAAGCAGCAGCCAGTGCTCGACCTCATGTCGTCCTTCTGGGCAGCCAGTCTCCTCCGAGTGCAGACCTTCTTCCTCCTCAAGATACTTCTCTGGCTCATCTGGACCCTCAATGCGGTTCGCATAATTTCGTACTTTGTCTCATCCGACAGGGCTGCGACCATCAACCAAGAGAACACAAGGCTGGTTAGTGACTATATGCGATACGAGCACTCACTGGGTCCTTCGGGTGATAAGGCCGAGTCTGACAATGGGATCAGGATGCAGTCGTACAAGTACTTGGTCAGTGGGGAAGATCTGGTGCTGCATGACATCCAACGGGAGAGGAAAACTGCATCAGCACAATACCGGATTCGGTTGGATCCGGATAATAAGAAGCTTGTCACCATGGAGAAGTTATGGAATGTTGATGCTGGCAGTAGTGGGTTGCTGGGTGCTTCCAAAGACACTGGCAACCGATTGAAGGATGTCTGCCTCTCATTCGCGTTGTACAAGCTGCTGCGTCGTCGGTTCTATAATCTCCCGATACATGAGGCTAGCCAAGAGAAGACGAGGCGGCTCGTCTTCGACTACATCCTGCAGGAGAACACTGACAACTACAAGAGGGCATTCCGCATCACAGAAGTGGAATTGTCCTTCCTCCAAGACTTGTTCTATAGCAAACATGCTGCCATGTTTGCGGCCGGATTTCCAGTCTTTGGTATGCTGATATCTTTGTTTCTTGTTGCGGCTACCGGCTACCTTGCATACCCTGTCCACTATATACCAGAGAGGATGGATCAAGCCGACAAAAATAGCATCACTCATGGAGTGATTGTCAGTTACATCATAATTGGCCTTATCTTCGCCAAGGAGCTGTCGGAGGTCTATCTATATGTATTCTCCAAGTGGACCAAGGTTCTGATGATCTGCATGTACGTCAAGCATCGGTTCTTGAGGACTCTGGTGGTGGAGGCTGCAATGAGGATGGTTTTCTCGTTCATCGGGGGTAAATGGAATCAAAGGATCTCTCAGTGTAACCTTCTGATTTCTTATTCGTGCAATAAGAAGAAATTAACCAGAAGCATCAAGTTGGAGTCAGAAGTAAAGACGATGATATTTCAGTTGTTTAAGGGCCTGCAGGAGGATCCAGAGAGGTTGGAATCCTACTTATTACATGCCTTTCCACCAAAGGAATCACCTATGAAGAACCTAGAAGAGGTAGTTGATCTGGAGGCTGATACCCACAGGATACTGGTCTGGCACATCGCCACATGCTTATGCGAGATACACATCTCTGCTGAAGTGAAAAAAGTGGAGGCTGTACGGCGTCAACATAGTGGGCTCTTGGCCAGAAAATCAACAACTCCAAAAGATGTGTGGCCGCATTACTTAACTGCTATCAGATTATCCAATTACTGTGCATACCTGCTTACCAGAGCATTGGTGCCGGACAATGGTATTGTTGTTACAAAGGTATTGGCCGCGGTACGTAAGGAAACCTATCGTGCTACTGATCGTTCTGCATCCCAGTCATTGCAAGATGTGTACAACAAACTTATGCATATTGCCACGAAGACCTCTGAAGAGTCGGGGGAGAAGGTGGCCAATGGAATGGGTTATTTGGGGGGACAATTAGCCCCTGGCAGTTCGGTGTTCATTGATGAAGCGTTCTGGGCCAGTACAGCCAATGATGAGGAAGATCCTAACAGAACGGGAGCTGATGCCACTAACAGTTCCATACCAGCTACCAACAGAGAAGATAGTTTCGCCGGTGATGACGACATCGATAATTCAATAACCCAAATGGGTGCAAAGCTTGGGAAGAAGTTGATAGAGGCTTACGGAGAAGACACATTAGGCCTATGGAGGGATCTAGCAGTGTTCTGGACAGGTTTCCTCCTCCACTTGGCAGCATCAACCAGAGCAGCCAAGCATAAGACACGACTGGCTGGAAAGGCGGAGCTTATAACACACCTGTGGGTTTTGCTGTCTCACGCTGGGTTTCTCGGAAATACCAGGCACGGGCAAACACTGTTAGATCCACATGACCTTGATCATACCGACCCGCTCAGGTGATGGATTTAATGAGCTCAATCCATCATTGCACGGTCTACACCCACAGGTTCTCATGCCGACTTCGCTGTTGTTTTTCTGCAATCAGGTTTCCTCTTACTGTACCATGCCCAGCAAGTTTTATTTGTATTGCAACGATTTCGATCTGGTTTCCTTCCGTGTACCACTCCTGGCAATGTAGTTGTATTGCTTAAATTTCAGATTTTCTTTCAGTGTACCATGCCCAACAGTTCAATTCTGTAATTGTAGTGCATCTTTGCACCATGCACATGTTGTATTTTCATTTGGCTGTTGTGTCTTTGGCAGAGCAGGCATTACCTTCCAGTGTATATGCACAGTCATTTAAATTGTACTCCAGGATTTCGTGTGCCATAGCTGCAGTATACTACACTATTAAAACTTGGGTGCCAAAAATCTGTTGTTTAGTCTATCAAGTGAGGACCATAAACTAATTTACTGCACTGCAGAAAAATTGTTTAGCCGTCTTGCTCCAACAAGCAAGTGTTGACCACACGACATTCATTTTTGCAACTGGATCTGGCTTTGCACTGACAATGACACAAGTCAGTGAGCCAACTGAGCCAGAACTGCTGTAGAGTGAAATGGATTGTAAACCGGAACCACTCGATAAATAGATCTTGTAGTGGAAGCTCGGTTCAGTGATGCGGATTGTGACGCAGTGCAATCGTGAATAGAACATAGAATTTGGTGCCTGATGCATGTCATCGCCGGTGCTATAGCTGCGTGAGCCAGCAATGGCGTCCATAGTTGGATAGATTACTGGATGCTGAGAAGCAATTTGTGTCTGGATTTATAGGTCCTTCTAAGCAATTCTGTTTGACCAGACTAAACCCCAAGTAATTGTGTTACGCGTAGGGTTCAGTTTAATATGCAGGGCTCGTAAGTTTCAGACTTGGAACCTAAGCACTCTGCCGACTTGGAACCTAATCTGCAGGGCTCGTAAGTTTCAGTTATAATATCTGACCATGGGCATAAACACACTGAGGACTCTAGGTAATTCAGTCGATCTACCGAGGATTCTACTGTATTAACCATGGAACGTTAGAGAAGTAGAATTAAGATAAGTGCTGAGGATAGAATCCACCCAAACCTGGGAGCCATCCGAGGAAATCAGCGGTGGTAGCGACTTCTCTCCTGGATCCGCGCCCCGGAATCGCTCCGAACTCCGTGCCACCTGCGCCTCGTCTTCTCGGAGCCAAGCCTCCCCGCGCGCCCGCCGGCGGCGGACCGGGGCGGACACCATTGGCTCGTGCCGCAAGCCCTCCCCCGCGCGCCCGCCAACGGCGAACCGGGGCCGTGGGCAGACACCATTGCCTCGTACCGCAAGCTCAGTCGGCGTACGGACCTAAAAGGGGATCCCAGAATCACTCTGTCATAGTGTCATGGCGGATTTGCAGCGGCGCCGCCTGAGGAAGAAGCAGAGAAGAGCAGAGCAAGTCGGCGTGGAATCCTGATCAGCTGCCGAGTATCTGAGGAAGAAGCAGAGAAGCAGAGGACATGAGACACGTCAGATCCGGAGGCCGTTCGATAAACAATGACATCTACGACTAGCTGCAAACAACGAGCGTACCTCAACACCACATCCGGCTATCCTCCGAACAGCCACACACAACAACACAACTACAACACGGAAAAATCTGCCCAAGACTGAAACACCTCGCCGCGTCTTGATCGACACTGAACACCTCCAAAGAACAGCAACTCCAGCTTCCTTTGAATTCATCCGTGACGACCATACATAGCGCCGGAGGAAAGCGGTCAGGGCCACGACGAACATCGGAGGAGCGCCAACAGGAAACTCAGTCTCCTCACACGATGCTCCCAACAGAGAAACGACGTCGCAGACGCCGCCATCATGCCACCCCAGAGGACCAAGGCTTTCGCCCGGAGACAGCTGCCAATACCAAGCACGAGGGAGATGGCGACACACTCAACGTCGCCTCCGAGGAGGGAAACGACACCCACGGGTGCCATCGATGCCGGCCGGCCAAAACCGGACGGGATTTTCATCCGTAATGTTGCGCATCTCCACTCCGACGAGGTGCAGGGCAACACCGTCCCTGAAGCCTCACACCGCCGTCACCGCAGCAAATCCGCTAAAGCCGCGTAGCCGTGGTCCAGCACCACCCACACTGCCGAGAGAGCACGAACCATACCTCCACCAACATCACCGACGAGAAGCAACCACATCCTCCAAGCGGAGCAAAAGCCAGATCCGCTCCATCGGCCTTCATCAACACCGAGAGACTGCCGCCAAATTGGATCTGGCCCGCCCCTCCAACCTCACTTCGGCGCCATCTCCACCGGGGCATCGCCGCGATCCCCTCACACGGAGGCGGCCGGAAGCCCGCTGCACGCCAGGACACCTTCCTGGCAGGGCCATCTCGGCACCGCCGCCCCCATGGCTGATCCAACGCCGCCGCCGCCGCCGCCGTTGCTGGCGCTCCACCTGCAGGCACCTACCAGTAGTGCTCCTCGCTAGGATCCGGCGAACGCCCCCGCCGTGCCCCCGCAGTGCCTAGAATCGCGACCCAACCAACACCTCCAACCTAGTTGAAGAACAGCAGCCACTCCGCACCTCCAGCAAGGGCCAAGACCGCCCACGATGGCCGTCACCCGCTCCAAGGGACGGCCTTGCGACGTCCCCAGCACCAAGGGCCCGGAACGGACCCAAACAGGTTCAGATCTGACCCGCCTCGCCGCGGGCAGCACCCATGCCAGCGCCACCGCGAGAGCGCCGTCGCTCGCCACACGGATCGCAGGTGACCGGCGCTCGTTGCTCGCCAGGAACGCCCTCCTAGCCGAGCCATCACAACGCCGCCACCGAACCTGGCCGGTAGCTCACGCCGTCGCCTCTAACACGCCGTCGCGCCCTTCCGCCACCAACACACCGCTGCCCATCTTCGCTAGGACCACCTCGCCGGGGACACCGCTTCCGCCTGCACCACCATGGCGCCCAGCGGCAAGCAGGGCCACGGCAACACCACGCTTAACAGTGGCCACAGCCCGAATCCCGCCGCCCAGATCCAGCAAGGGGGATCCCGAGCCGGCGAGCCCCAGGCTGCACCGACCGTCCAGGCAGCACCACCGGACGCAGGCGCCCCAACCCCACCGGCGCCGAGCAGGGACGCCGCCGAGCCTTCGCCGCGCTGCGCCGCCAAGGCCACCAGCAGCAGATCCGGGTCGTCGTCGGGGAAAGGGAGAGGAGCTGCGCCGGGGAGAAGCCCCGCCGCCGCCGTCACTGCCAGGGCTTTGCCCCGCAGTGGTCCACGGCAGCGGCGAGGGAGGGAGGCGAGGAAGGAGGCCGGCGGCGGGGATGTTGGGTTCCCCCCGTGTCGCCTCAGAGAGGGACGCGGGGGTCGGGGCGATGTCTTTTTGCTTCCGCTGATTAATGATAATCACGCATGGGTTATTGGCCAGCACTAACAACTGGATGAACAGGCTCGACCTTATATTCCAACCGAGAATACTAATTTGCCACCCCTAAAAATTATAAAATATTGCCATGAAATAAATGCATCTTAAATTTTCCATTGTGCTATAAGATGAGATGCCATGATCTAGGACTAAAACTAGTGAGTTATTAAAAATTTCAAACATGCCAAAATGGCACCAGTGACCATTGCACATTTTGAAAAAAAGTTGCCATGCATGATGGAACAAAACATCCTAAATTTGCCATGTCAAAATGGATTTCCATGGTTTGTATGAATTACTAGCAAAAGGGCCCGTGCATTGCAACGGAACAAAAAGAAAATCATAATATCCAGAGGCCATGACAACATGTCGCTGCATTACCGATAACATTTTGGCGAACATTCTGTTCAATGTTCAATTTCATTAACATTTTTTAATACATTTGTTTTTCAAAATATCATGAACATTTTTTGCTTTTCTAAACTTTTGTTTTCAAAATTACAAACATTTTTTAGAAAATTATGAATACTTTTTGAATCCACAAACTTTTTATTATTTATTAAACAATTTATTTAAACATTCTGGTTTTTTTAATTTTTTAGAACTTTTTTTAAGTACCAAAATATTTAAAATAGAAAAAATAAAATAAAAAAGGTAATTTAAAAACAGGCCGCCCGCCACATGTGCCGGTCAAAACGGGCGTGCTGCATTATAGGAGGTCCGTACTCCGTGGGCTGGCCCAAGCAGGGATTCCCTTCCGTGAAACATTTTTTTATCACTTATAGGCGTGGCATCGGTCGGTAATATTTTGCAACTTTGGGGCAATTTATGTGAAGTACCGCCAGAAGCACTAATGACTTTATTATTAGGTACTAGCAAACATGCCTGTGTGTTGCAACTGGGGAAAATTCACCCCCTTATACACACTGGACGATATCAGCAAATCTCTTGAAATCTCCACACAACAAACAACATGATAAGTGATGTCGTGTGAAATGTAATGATTGGATGATTTTTGAAGTGTACTCAAGGTGTTTTTAAAAACTTTATGGGCATAATTTCAAAAAATACGAAGATCAACATTAAGCCCAATATAGAAAATGTATTAATTAAGGTTACAACATAAACTTTATTCTAGACATGAGTAACATGCAAGATAATAGCATATTTGAAATATAAGTATTTTCCTAAGCGATTTTCATGTATATAATATGTTAGATTTGGAGTTAGGGTTTGAATGTGAATATTTTATAAAGCATTTGAATTTGCAAAAAAAAAGTGGAAAACGGATGGCATTGGAGGTCGAACTCAGGTCTACTCGCTGGGGGAGTCAAGCTTTGGCCAGTGGGGTAGCAATATTGTTGTGTTCATTAAAGGGCATAGTGGGTAATTCATGTCAACTTCGGAGGTAATTTTAATGAATAGCCCCTTTATTATTACTAGCAAAAGAGCCCATGCGTTGCAACGGGAGAAAAAACACAAGACACACTCTTAATAGAACAACCATCACTCAAAACCACAATAGGTCCATCTCCTTTATTTTAGCGACGCATCATATTTGTGTTGCCGCTTATCCTTCTTCCCACCCTCGCCGGCGGTGGCCTTAGTGTTCACACAAACAAAAACGTGTTAGAATGTGGTTAATCCTAAGACGTCTCTCTCTTCCTCTGTCCTCCCTCTCCCTCTCTATCGCTTTCTCTCACACTCGCGATGAGAAATCTGTTGTTTTCCCCTGCGACGTATTCAGAGGTATGCATGTGTAGTTCTTGATGTTTTCTTTTCCCTATATGATTATAGTGTGTGTTTATTTGCAATCCAGATCGCCGCCTATATGAAAGAAAAATGGATCGTGCGCTATAGTTATAAGTTTCCTTTCAAAACAATATTTAAAAAATATTTTACAGGTAAAATTAACATCACATACAGATTTCACACATTTTTCTAATCAAATTTAATATATAACATATTAAAATCGGAGTTACGTTTTAAAAGATACGTATAGTTTAGAAAACCATTTGTTTGAATTAAATATCTTTTAAAATAATATTTATAAATACTTAACAGGTTAAAATAATCTTATATTTATATTCTACATATTTTCTAATCAAAATTCATATATAACATGTTTAAATCAGAGTTACGGTTTAAAAGATATGGATGGTTTAGAAAAGCATTTGTTTGAATTAAATATGATCCGCGAATGGAATACCTAAAAAGTTAGGGGGGGTTTTGAAAAAATGTAAAATAACGGTTCGGTGTGACTTAAATCTGGACTGCGGGTTGATTTCATGAAAACGCAACGGCTTTTTTGCAAATTGGCGCGACGAACGGACAGAAAACCCTACGTCCTTTATTATTACTAGCACAAATGCCCGTGCGTTGCAACGGGAGAGCATCAGTTCCTATGAAGCACAGTTGGCCAAGTCGAGAAGCTGTGTCATTGAACAAATAGTCCCTCATGAGAAAAAAAAAGGATGGATCATTTGAGAATCATCACGTGAGCTCAGGGCAATGGGTGATCGAGTAAATTTACCTGACGAAAAAATAGCAATATCAATAGCAGTAGGAAGCAAGCCAACCTAGAATAACAATTGCAGTAGCAGCAAGCAAACCAACTTAGGTAGGTATTACTTAAAAAAATCCTATAATTAAACATATCTTATTTGTTAAATGCAAGCCCACCAAGCAAACCTAAATAATTTCATAGATAATCAGTCTTTCACTTCACATGGAATCGAACTGCATATGTACGTGAATTGTACTTCTGGTGAATATAATTGCAGTGTTACTTAAATAGAAGGGGCGGCCATTCACTGAATCATGTATATATTTTTCTCTTTTGAAGAGAACTGCTTACAGACAGCTGAATTACTCAATGTTTCGGCAATGCCGGACAACATTCCATCTGCTCAGGTTGTCAAAGCTAGTGCAACTTCCTAACATAACTATTTGTTTTTGGCAAGCAAAGGCATCCAGATAAACAATCCTTCCACTACACAATGATAAAAGCAAATAACTTAGTGCGCAAATGGCTCGAGGAAGTTTATTAGGAACTTCTTAATATTAACCAACTCTTCACGTCCAGCAACAACCATCATCTCAAATATGCCCAGGCTTGTCTATAAAGGCAAGAACAAAATCAAGTTTAGAAACATCAAAAATTAATGAGAATCGGAAGAGTAGTATGTTGATGGCATGTGGTAAGCATAGAATACTCAGTCTCATTCTTGTACAAAACAATCAAATGCAGCAACGTGACCACCTTCTGTTTACCAGCCATACAGAGGGCATATGTGTCATCAAGTACACCTGTATTGATCAACAGTAATAATGTGAGAATTGTTTAATAGGAAAAGACTTGTACAATTGTAAGAAACCATGCAAGAGTTTTACCATATCTGTCTGTTGCACTCAAGTGTGTTGGTCTCAATTGCATGCCTAAGTCGTGATGCAAGTTCCTCATCATAACTCACTCTACACAAACCAGTCTGATCGATATCAAGTTTAATCCAAAAATCATCTTTCTTGTGACATTCTATGAGCTCTAACAGATTGAAATCCTCCTGTTTTCCACAGGAAAATAACTTTTGCTGAACAACAAATTAGAGCGTTATTTTTGAATAGTATTGGGTGTCCATAATCTGCGTGAACCATATAAGTATGGAAAGAGCAAAAACATTGTACATAAATCCCAATATTGCAGGCACCCTAACTGAAAGTAACTGAACTGGATATTCTCTTCACATGCTACCAGCTTGCGACGTATCGCAAGAAAACACCTTGCGAAGAGAACGTAATGAATTCGTACACTTGTGTTGATAGGTCAAAGGGACATATAGTAAATAGGATAAGCATCTTTAGAGAAAAGGGAAATTACAATAATCTTACTCACCTTTATGACTAACTTTTGTGGGATTAAAAGAGCTACATCTGTAGACATTCAACAGTTACAGGCTTCATTCTTGCCCTAATTCTTAGGACATATTTATGGTTACAACAACATTCAGGTTAGTTAACAAAGACTAACTCCCATGGTTACATGCTTGAGGTGCTGCTATCATTCTATCAGTATAATAGCAGAAATCCTCATATCCTCTCGCAATGAGCAGAAATATAATTTGTATGCGCATGTTTATGTTTTCTGGACCAAGAGAAAACCATTATGGACATGAACCATAATCAAATCAGTTGTATTCTATTTCTATTTAATTGGTTTACATAATAGAAACAGGCATAGCGTCTTGCCTCAGATCTGTAGTAGTACTACACTACTACTGTACCGTATCTCATTAGTTCAAAGAACAAATTGTCGTGGGGTGCGCCGTAATACTTTCCTTAAGGAACTAACTTTGCATGTATGTATCTACCACAAACACATCTTCAGAGACACGCAATAGCTAAGACGACTTCAATCTACACCCCAACAGTACCATACAGGAAAACCAAGTTGACTAAACCACACAAAAAGAGAGGATTTCAATCTGATGAACCCGGTGATGTGGAATACCTTTTCGTCCCTGCAGCAAAACCGGATGCCACGCGTGAGGTGGCTAGCATGACAATGTTCCATAGAGGGTATGAGGATGCCACGCCCAAGAAGCCAAGCAGGGTCACACAAAGATTCTTCGTCAAGTGCATCACGTCGATTGCGGAGCGGACCTCTAGGTCTTTCCAATATGGCAGGTCTCAAAATATAGATTTCTTCTTCCACATGGGTGCACGTCCGTCAGCGTCCTTCGGAACAGGTTGTCCGCCAGGACCCTTTCCAAATATCACCTTCAAATCCTTGACCATATCATGTACATCAGCACCAGTACGGTGGCGAGGCTTCGTCCGGTGATCCGCCTCACCTTTGAAATGCTTGCCTTTCTTTCTTACGGGATGCCTGCTCGGAAGAAATCGACGATGTCTCAGGTACACATTCTTCTTACAACTATTCAAATATATACTGTCGGTATCATCCAAACAGTGCGTGCATCCGCGGTATCCCTTGTTTGTCTGTCCTGAAAGGTTACTGAGAGCAGGCCAATCATTGATGGTCACGAACAGCAATGCCTTTAGGTCAAATTCTTCCCCCATGTGCTCATCCCACGCACGTACACCTGTTCCATTCCACAGTTGTAAGAGTTCTTCAACTAATGGCCTTAGATACACGTCAATGTCGTTGCCGGGTTGCTTAGGGTCTTGGATGAGCACTGGCATCATAATGAACTTCCGCTTCATGCACAACCAAGGAGGAAGGTTATACAAACATAGAGTCACAGGCCAGGTGCTATGGTTGCTGCTCTGCTCCCCAAAAGGATTAATGCCATCTGCGCTTAGACCAAACCATACGCTCCTTGCGTCATCTGCAAACTCCTTCCCGTACTTTCTTTCGATTTTTCTCCACTGCGACCCGTCAGCGGGTACTCTCAACTTCATGTCTTTCTTACGGTCTTCTTTGTGCCATCGCATCGCCTTGGCATGCTCTTTGTTTTAGAACAAACGTTTCAACCGTGGTATTATAGGAGAATACCACATCACCTTGGCAGGAATCTTCTTCCTGGGGCGCTCGCCCTTGACATCAGGCTCATCGCGGCTGATCTTATAGCGCAATGCACCACATACCGGACAAGCGTTCAAATCCTTGTACTCACCGCGGTAGAGAATGCAATCATTAGGGCATGCATGTATCTTCTGCACCTCTAACCCTAGAGGGCAGACAGCCTTCTTTGCTTCGTACGTACTCTCGGACAATTCGTTGTCCTTTGGAAGCATATCCTTTATCATTACCAGCAACTTTCCAAATCCCTTATCAGATACACCATTCTCTGCCTTCCATTGCAGCAATTCCAGTGTGGTGTCCAGCTTTTTCTTGTCACCTACGCAATTCGGGTACAACAATTTTTTGTGATCCTCTAACATGCGCTGCAACTTCTTCTTCTTCAAATCACTTGCGCAGTTTCTCTTTGCATCGGCAATGGCCCGACCTAGATCATCAATGGGCTCATCTGATGCCTCTTCTTCAGCTTCTTCCCGCATTGCCGGCTCAGCTTCTTCCCGCATTACCGGCTCAACTTCTTCCCCCATTGTTGTATCATCATATTCAAGGAACCCGTGGCCAGGATAGCTGTCGTCGTCCTCTTCTTCTTCATTGTCTTCCATCATAACCCCTCTTTCTCCGTGTTTGGTCCAAACATTATAGTGGGGCATGAAACCGGACTCAAACAGGTGGACGTGAATGGTTCTTGACGTAGAGTAATTGCGATCATTCTTACAGCCAGCACATGGACAAGGCATAAAACCATCCGCCCGCTTGTTTGCCTCAGCCGCAAGCAGAAAAGTATGCACGCCCTCAACGAACTGGGGAGAGCATCGGTCATTGTACATCCATTGCCGTCTCATCTTCATTACACAACACCGAATAGACCAAATTAATACAAGTTCATACATAAAGTTCATACAACACTTAAATGCAACAAACAAATAACTCTCTAGCTAAAGCATTTAAATGCAACAACAAATGCGATCAAGATCGCAACTAAGGTAACAATTGATCCAACAACATAATGATACCAAACCTCACTATCGATGGCATATTTTCTAATCTTTCTAATCTTCAAGCGCATTTTCTCCATCTTAATCTTGTGATCATCGACGACATCGGCAACATGCAACTCCAATTCCATCATCTCCCCCTCAATTCTTTTCAATTTTTCTTTCAAGTACTCGTTTTCTTTTTCAACTAAATTTAACCTCTCGACAATAGGGTCGGTTGGAATTTCTGGTTCACATACCTCCTAGATAAAAATATCTATGTCAACTTGATGGACATAATTTGTCATAAACACGAAATGCAACAAATAGTTTTAAAAGAGAATATACCACATCCGAATCATAACAAGGACGAGGGCCGACGGGGACGGATATCAAAACCATGGCATTATGTATAACAAACAACGTACGGGTAAGATAATTATACGAGTAACTATATATCCAAATCACACAAACATCAATTTTTTATATAAAATTTCATGAACAAGAGGCTCACCACAAGGTGGCGGCGGCGACGGGACGGTGCGGGCGATCGACGGTGGTTACGACGAAGATTTAGAAGGAACTAAATAAACCACACCTACATATGCAAACTAAGTGTTATTTTTGACCTCAAATTGCATATAAATCAAATACTAGCACATATATATATATATATATATATATATATATATATATATATATATATATATATATTTCCACCCAAATTACTAAACTCACAAATTAATAACTATATAAAGCATTGCAAGAGCTAATCTAGCAATGAGAGATTAAAGGACAAAGTTGCTAACCTTTGTGATCATTTGAATGGATGGGGGCCTTCAAATCTTGACAAATTTTGGACAAAATGTGTGATGAGCTCGAGAGGAAGAGGGGAAGAACAGAGAGGAGAGGGGAAAGGGGAAGAACAGAGCGAGCTCGGGTGGACGAAGGGTTTATGTAGGACGACCTTTAGTACCGGTTCGTGCCAAGAACCGATACTAAAGGTGCTGGAGGGGGCCCAGACTGACAACATCCTGCCACCACTCTCATTAGTACCGGTTCGTGGCACGAACCGGTGCTAAAGGTTAGCCACGAACCGGTACTAATGAGAGCGGTCCGGCTAGCCGTTGGAACCGGCACTAATGTATACATTTGTGCCGGCTCAAATACAAACCGGCACTAATGTGCTTCACGTTTGACCCTTTTTCTACTAGTGTAAATTTAACCAACGAGACCGACTGCGGCGGGAGAAATATAATTGAAAACTTATTTTGAATACGAATTCATTGGTATAACTTTTGCTCCCGCCGCAGTCTGTCTTGTTGGTTAAATTTATGGTCAAAGTTGAAGCACAGAAGTCAAGGGCTACTCACTGCCCATGTCTGTATACGCTAGCAAGTAGTACATGTTCTGAACTTGTGCGGTCAAGCCAATTACTCCCTCCATTCTCAAATGTAAGACTGTTCAGAGATTTTAATATGAAGTACATACGGAGCAAAATAAGTGAATCTACACTCTAAAATATGTCTATATATATCCGTATGTTGTCCGTATTGAAATATCTCAAATGGCCTATATTTAGAAACGGAGGGAGTATAAGTTAATGAAAGTACACAACAAGATTCAAGACACCGCTAACGAAATGTAGCTAAATGATATATGTTCCAGGATAAAAACGTGTGCCTAACAAGCCACGGGGTAATCAGGTCATGTGCGGAAGAGTTTGGACTCGTAGCTTGCTTGATGCTAGCATTCTGCATTGATCATTTAGCTCGTCGCTGCAAAACCAGGTCTCCAACTTTTCCAGAGAAGGCGGGAGGCCCTTTTCTGGAAGCCTCGAGATTCTCGGACATCTGCTGATCACCAACCTCTTGAGGGAAGGATGGCTGTGGAGCCCCGCAGGAAGATCTTCGAGATATGGTAGAATAGAGAAATCAAGATGTCCCAAGGAACTGAGGAGCAGAAGTTCACTTTCTTGCTCTTCCGTCAGTCTCTCCACTTCACTTAGTTTTTGGAGTGATGCACGTAGTTTGCGGAAGAACGATGTGGTAAGGGCATTGAAGTCGTCGATTTGAAGGCTTTCCAGTCGAGGGCATTGTTCATAACCCTGCTGCCCTGACAAAAGCTCCAATGCATTGCATATTGTCAATCGCCTCAGGCTGCTGAGGGATTCAAGGCCCTCTAGCACCTTGAGCGAATAACAGGTCCAAGTACTCAACTCTTGCAGTGCCGTGCAGGAATGCAGCTCTAGAGATTTCAAAAATTCGCTGTTAGATAGATCGAAATTTCTGAGGGATTGCAACTTATGCAAGCCCTTGACTTCCCCGATCAAACAACAGTCAACAACCTCCACCCTTTCCAGTGCCGTGCAGTAATGCAGATCTAAAGATTCCAAGCAGCCGCAGGATAATAAATCCAATTCCCTTAGGGCCGGCGCACCTTGCAGCATCAGAGACAGAGACTCCCATGCTATTCCACATGAATATATATAGAGATATTCCAGAGATGGGAAGACATTGTAATTTGCAGCTGTCAAATCTTCATGGCCATTCTCTTGTGGAACATCTAACATGCAAAGCCGAGGGCAGTCACTTATTTTCAGCTTCTTTAAGGACACAAGTTGCCTTAATCCATTGAATGGAATAGACGTCAGATTCCGACAATAACTTACTGTCAAGTGTGTCAATAACCTTAGGTTATGGAATGCCAAAATCCCATCATCTAACACGAACAGCTCATCAGAAATCTCGTTATAAAAACCTTGGTTATAACTATGCTTATCAAAATAACCCTCATCAGGATCCTTGCCGATGGTCAATGTTTGGCACGACAATGCTTGTATATTTCGAAATTTCAGAACTCCACGCATGGAAATTCTAGAAACAGAACTGGAAGGTGGTACAGGATGTGGTAGACGCAAATGAGGACAATCACAGATAGTTAGTTCACACAGATAGGGCAACCAAGATTCCTGGTCAATTTCAAATTTATCACCGTTTCCAAACAGATCAAACACCTTCAGTGCAGGGCACTCCTTAATCTTCAGAACCCTTAAACGGGAGTTCAAACCTCTCATCGAAATGCAGGAGCATGACTCCAACTTTGGCATTTTAACTAACACAAGCTGCTTCAATGAAGGAACAGATACTTCTATTACTTCTGGCATGTCGCTTAACGTCAACTTTGCAAGAAACGGAAGCCTTTCCAGTGATGGGAGTATCCGCCATTCTCCACAGTCCTCCAAGTGAAGAGCTTTCAAGGAGGTAACTGACATATTGCTGGCAAACCAACTTGGAGAGGCAGCGCCGTCGTACCCAGATATCCGTAGATTCTTTAGGTTATTGTGTAGTTCAAGAAACTCAAGCGCCTCTGTTGGCAAACTCTTCTCCATTTCTCTTCTGCTAGAAGGTTCAGAGCCTGGATAAGCTGAGAAACCTTTCCAGGACAAGTGCAGATTTCCCATCGATTGTTTGTCTCCCAGTGCAGCCCCAGTTGCAGTAACATCAGCTATGCTGCTACAAGGAAAACAACGGTGGACTGGTTATCAGAACCAGAATAGGATTACAAAGCAGATGTATTGAAACGGTTATTAAGAATAAAAAATATGCATGGTTAGAGAACCAAGTAAAAATCCTGCATTCATGAAACAAACTATGTCCTAAAGCAATTCTAAATTGAGACCTTGTTCTATTTGGATGAGAAGAGAGTTGTTTATAAAAATTCAAAAGAACTCAACTGAACAATATAAACCTACACAAGAAGTGTGGTGACATTTTGGTCATTAAATACAGTAAGCCAGTAATTTTTCTACACAGCTAATAAAAATGGATCTGCAAAAATGCACCAGTACAAAGGGGTAAAAAGACATATGTGCTGGGGTAGCTCAGAAAGAAATGTATGCTGTTTTGGGATTTATATCGTACTTTGAAGGGTTTGCCAGCATCTGATGACTTGAACTCTTCATATGATTGCTCAAGACTCCCGTCGTCATGTTCGTAGTGCTGCATCGAATTATCTCGTGACTGGACTTACTTTCTGCCTCCAGTACATCAGCATCATCCCTTGATGTCTCTCCAAATCGTGCTGCCTTATGTATGCCTTCAGACTCATGTGAAGTAACTGTGCCAAAAGAAGAGAGGCGTTACCATTGTCCTACACTCCTAAACTACAAAAGTATGCTGATCTGCATATGTGAATGATTAAGCATACTACATGCTGGGAAATTTTACTATGAACATTGAATTTGTTGAGGGACGATAAACACCATCGGTAGAATTATAAGTTTTGGGGAAACTAGTCACTAAATTGAACTTCCAAATATAAAAACTGGTGACTAAAGTGCTGTAAACAAATTCATCCTAAAACCAATTGGGATATTTCCTCAAAAAGCCTATGGTAGGAACTTTTTTGAACAAATATTTGTAATTTTAACCATGGTTGAACCACTTAGACCATGCTTGGACTGACAAAATGGTGATCCACATTGACTGGTTCACTGACTGGTCCAATTAGAACCATGATGGGAAGACCAAGTACAATGTTTCTTGTAAAAAAAATCTAAACATGTCTTCTATGTTCTAGACAAGATTGTACATGTTTAGGTAAAAAGAAATCATGCCCCGGTTAAAAATAAAATATTTGAGTGCATTTGTTTTGACTGATGCAGAAATCTAGTAATATATCGTCTACTTTTTAGATCTCAAAGTGTTATCATACAATTCGAAAGAACTAAAATGAAGGATAATTAATTGTTCCAACATTAGCCAAAGAAGCGCTGGAGCGTCAAAAGGCATAAACCTGTAATACATGTAGGGGTTTGACATCAAAGAGATGCATAGTTTAGTTTGTTAACAACATCCAGGTAAAGATAACATTTGTAATAGCGCTAACCTGAACAAGGCCCGAAGGTCAGGCTTCTCTTGGCAGGAAGGACGTGTTCTCCATCGTTATAAGACTGCCAAGAAAAAAATGTATCATTACATATAAAACTGTCGAGGAGACTAAATGACATATCGTGATAATAAAGCATTTTGGCTTCAACCACACAGACAGAGACCCATTGAAAATCTTACATAAGCTGGCAACAGAAACTTTAATTCTGTTATGCTTAATGTGCCCAGTCGGCAAACCTGTTAGGTTATCTTGTTGCAGTCATATATGAATTGGTATCAGAGCAAGGTTCAAAGAATTTAAGCCGCTTTTGCGTTGGGGTGACAACCCTACTAGCGCCTCATGGCATACTATAGAGTCGCTAAGTGATGCAGCGAGGAGGATCTAGTGATCGGCATTTGGTGGAGCAGCATGGAGGAAGACGACAGGTTGTTATCGGCAAGGTGATGGAAGATGATCATTGATGGGAGTGGTGGTGCCGAGGTGCGGTGCCGGAAGATATCTTCAAGATCGTCGTCCAGGGTAGTCAAGAAGTCGTGCAAGTTAGCACATCTCGGTCATCATCATGTCAGTGAGTAGCCGTCGTCATGTCCAAGTGCTCGTCTCTGTGAGGACCAGTTGAAGATGAAGTGTGTCATGTTCGAACACTGTCCACTGTGGTGCAGCACCGAGGGCGCCGTAGACGTGAAGCGGAGATCAAGCTCAAGCGTGTATTGGGAGGAGAACCAGTGAAGGCGAGCCTCTTCAGTGAGGACATGTATCTACATGAAACTATGTGTGGATAGTGTAGTCCACAAGGTAGCCGACATGTATTGCGCTGGGTGTGAACAATGTCATCCACATGGCAGCGTGACTGGAAGTCTGGATCATACGTTGAGATGGATCGTCAAGTTATGGATCTATAACGAGCCAATATCCATAGGAGTACAAGGAGATGAGAAGAAAATAAATAAAAAGAAGGGACACGACAAGGGCCCATGGCGACAAAAGTTTTCGGCATGTGCGTTTGTGCGTTTCTATGTGATGGACCCTTTGGCGAAATTTCAAAAAAACCATCCACAGAAAAAAATTGTAATATGTCACTCTCTTTTTCTCTTTGATTAGTGAAAGCACTTCTAAGAGCTTAATCTCGCTTACATACACATGGAAACTAACCCTCATAGCAAAATGAAAGGACAAAGGATGTTAAAGTGTTGCTCTTCTGGATATCTTAAGGTTTTGCTAGCAAGTTTAGGGCAGAACTCACCTTAGAGCTCCCGTCTCTAGATAACTTGAATGTACTTTGACACAGCTCATTGGAAGCATTTTCTCCCTGTTGACAACAACAGGCACTTCACATCATCCATCAGTTAATAACAATAAAAGTGGAAATGGAGATATACACCAGATCACAAAATGAGGTTCTTGGGAGGATGGCATGTGCCATGACCAAACTTACTTGCTCTACCGTCAAACTCACTGCAGTTTTGATGGACCAGTCCATACTTTTTGTTTCAGCAAGCCTGTCAATTATAAGTTGTATAGGTGGCCTCTTTCCTGGGTTAAACTCGGTGCACTCTGTCCCAAGCTTAACGCACACTTTTACTTGCTCCAACCTATTCCTCCAAATTTCAATTACCTATGGAATCACAACCGTGGGTTACGAAAAAGGGGGAACATATTTCGGAGGAGTTGAAGTATGTGCCACTTAAAAGCACTAAACATGATGTCAATGTGCAATATCACATTAATCCAGGCAACAAACTAACACACACACAAAAAAAAATCGCCAAAAGTTAGAAGTGTGTCACCACAGCTTATAGTCAGATATAACTCAACAGCTATGAGTAATACTCCCTTCGGTCCAAAATTGGAGGCAGTATCATTTTAAACATCCGACTAAAACAAGTTGGATTTTTACTCATGTGATAACTTATATGATAATATGTAGTTTTCACTTCATTTATTAATAGTATTTCCACAAGAAAACATTGGTCTATTAATAATGCTATTTCTCTCAAAGTCTACATTTTATTCCCATAGTGGCATGTGTGCTTTGAAGTGGCTTCACATCGACTGGCATGGAATGCAGTTCAATGCCCTGACAATAATCTCTGTAAAATCTCTTCAAACCGAACAGACCCTAATATAGTGTTATCCATCAACTCGGTTAAAAATGTTGTTTATTGTTTTGCAGCCAATATGTGCACTGCACTACTAAAAAATGATATTATGACATGACTAAAAAAAATGTTATTGTACAAAGTAAAAGTGTAACAGAAGAATTATTTCCAATATAACATTTTTTTATCTTAAGATCACATAAATAGTTTCTTACATCCTCATCTTCACTATGCCTCTTTCCTGTCACTATCTCCGTGATTATAACACCAAGACTATATATATCTGATTTCAACTTGATTTTTCCGCTAAAAAATTCTGGTGCCATATATCCCCTGCATGCAAATTTTAATATGTTGATAGAACAATGGTAAAAGGCAATAGAATATAATGCACACCTGACCAAAAAAAGAAATAATTTTAAGAGGCTTAGCCAACTTACATTGTTCCAACCACTTTTGTAAGAATATCGCCACTTTGGTTATCACGAAAGCACCTCGAGACTCCAAAGTCAGCGATTTTTGGCACCATATTATTATCTAGTAGTATATTCGCGGGATTGAGATCTGAATGAACAATATTATTCTGGTGAAGATAATTTAAACCCTCACAGATTCCCTTAATAATTTGATAGCGCTTTCTCCATTCAAGTCCATGAGACGCCTCTATAAAAAGGCAGAGAGATTTGGTATTCAAGATATATTAATTTCATACTGGCTGAAATGCTTGATATATTTTTTTGACTATACGAAATGCTTGATATATAGGGTACTTGAAAGGTAAGTAATATTTTTTGAAACTATAAGCTAAGTATGCTAAGCATGCGATGATTGAATCAAGTGATATTTAGAACATAGATAGAGATGGAAAGAAGAGTTGTCCTACCACTGATATAAGCACCAAGATTACCATTAGGTACATACTCAAAGCAAAACAATCTTTGTTGTACATCTGCCATGACAAAATTCCCGTTGTATGTCTCTGCAACCCCTTGTGTGTCAGCACAGTATCCAAGAAATCTTACTACATTTTGGTGCTTCACCTTGATCAGACATTTCACCTCCTGGAGGAATTCTTCGTCAATCATATACGAATTGTTCAGTCTCTTCACGGCAACCAATCCATTGCCGAGAATTCCCTGCATCACATGATAGGGTGTCAGCATGGACCGGAGCTTTAAGATGAGCTGCAGTGTAGAGAGTTACCACACCTTATAAACCACCGCGAACCCACCACTTCCGATTTTCAGATCACCAGAGAAACCTTTTGTGATGTAAAATAGAAGTGATAATGGCAGGGCTTTCGGTCCTTCGCTTTCATCAGATAGCATGCGCTCAAGGTCACTTAGTGTAGCCATTTGCAATTAAACAGCACAGTACCTTTTGAAACAACAACACTAAGCACATCAGTTGTTTACGATGCTACTAGACCCAACCCCGCAGTTGCTCAAATATACTAATAATCATGAAAGGGCAGGATTACAAAACGAAGGTCACTCCTGTGTTCTGCAGATAGAAAACCTTCCATTCAGGGATGAAAGGACACGGTCATTTATTTCCTCAATCGTTAAACACTGGGAGACGACAAGTTGTTCCGCATAACACACTTGAAAACAAGAACAAAAAGTTGTTGCCGTCACTAGTAATTAACCTACCCCGTCAACAAAGTTATTTCATCAATCGCTGAACCATCCAAGGGACTAAGTGGTCTCCGGAAGAATTATTTCAAGGAGAATCATTACCTGAAGAAGCCCGAAGCGCTGCCAGAGGTTTCAGAAGCCAAGAGGAGATGAGGGGATGCGGAATCCAGCAGATCAGATCCAGATCACGGATCCAAGTCGCACGCAACCTCGGCTTCGAAGAAAAATCACATAAACTAACAAGGAGGGGGTGAGAGCGTGAGATCTGTGGGGCGGAGACCAGCGCAGCGCAGTGGTGAGAAGAGGGGTCGTTGAGGTCTGAGGAGAAGAGAGACGGCCGCTACAATGGTATGGAATCGATTCGTATGAGCCTCCTGTCGAATAAAAAACGTATGAGTAAGAGGCAGAGTCGTCACCTGGTCTAACCGAATGATTATAATACCCTTTTAGCGTGGGGTCCATAACTACAAAATGAATTGCTGGAAGCCTGGAATCCGTCTGCATAATTTTTGGAGGCTGTTTCAAACCACTAGTGCAGAACCGGGCAATAGCACCGGTTCGTATAAAGTGTGGGCACTAAAGCCCCCCTAGTACCGGTTCAGCATGAACCGGTGCTAAAGGGCAACCACGTGGCACGAGCCAGCTCCGGGGGCCTGGAGCCCTTTAGTACCGGTTGGTAAGACCAACCGGTACTATAAGGTTTGGGGGCTTTTAGTTTTATGATTTCTTTTTCATTTAATTTTGTGTTTCCATTTTAATTCTTTTTCGTTTGCTGGTATTTTACGATACTACACATTGTACACGTTATATATATATATACTAGCAAAAGAGCCCGTGCGTTGCAACGGGAGAAAAAAATGCCAAAATTAGTGACGTTGCAATAATTTATATACCAGAAAAGGTGTAATCAAAAGAATAATTTATAAATTACTATTGATCTCACAAAAAAGAATAATTTATAAGTTGGATGTGAAACATATTTTTTAAGTTCGCCGTGTGTGCCATAACCCCCTGGCGTGCGGGGCGAAACAAGACGCGAGCAAGATGCACTATTGTCGCACTCTCTCTACTCTTCATTCCCCCTCTCTTCTCCCTATCTCACCAACGACATCGATGACAAGCAGATTTGAGGTATAAGTTGATGGTCAGCAAGTACCGGCAGTGGCGGAGCCAGGAAAAACTTAATCAGGGGGCCAACTGATGTTAAATCATGTCGGGGAACACAATATTAGCAACAGGTAATTAGTCATGTAATGGAAAAATCTGCATGTTGGCCTTGGCTGGGGCCCCTGCTCGCACCCCTGCCTCCGCCACAGAGTGCTCGTGAGCCCCAAATATCTTCTCCCTTAAAAAGTAGTATTTCTTTTCAATTTTTCACTCACTTTTAATTAGTCTATTTGATAATGTATTTGTAAGGTGTGGTAGGCATGAATAGTAAACTATGATAGTAACAACAAACAACAACAACAAGTAGTTATAATTGGTGCTCATCCGGAAAACGATGCTAGCACGCATAGCATCCATCCATGGTTTTGTAGGTTTTGTTTATCATTTTGAAATATTACCACCCTTGAATGAAATGAGTAAATTTTGGAACTTTTTCCAAAGATGCGAAATGAACAATCCAAAATTTGAATTTTTGGACAAAAATGGGATGAAATATGAACGAAAAAATATCAAAATTGTACAAATATTTTGTCTTGCAGCAATGGAATAAAGCAGAATCAAACTGAATAACACTATCCCTTTATTGATATACACCCACGAATAGCTCACAGCAATACAATTAGCAGAAATACCACATTACTTACTACTCATCTTGGTGTGATTAGTACTACATCCTAGGTCCCGTTTTAGCAAGATGTGGCTGGAATTGTTCCTTGGTGATGTCGCTCGGATGACCACGTCTGCATCCAGCAGCTTGTAGTCCACAGTTGATTAAAAAAAGCAACAGGCACCACCAAATCCCCACCGATGTCACCACCCACTGCGTGCCCCTTCTTATCCACAACACGTCGCCATTCCTCATCACCCAAGCGCCGCTCCGCCTCCATCTTCCTCCTGCTGCCTGACCACCCATCGTTGCTCCTCCTCCTCTTCTCCTCTTCTCCATCCGCCTCACCACCCAAGTGTTGCTTTCCTGTTCTTGGCCGCGGTGGCTGGCCTGAGCCACATCCCAGCTGACAGCGTCGGCGTGCTTTCTGGCTACGGCTGAGGCGTTGGTGGCCTGCTCGTCGGCGCACTCGGGCCGGGGCGGTGTCCCCTTCCTTGCAGTGGTGATGGAGCCCCTCCTCCCGGAGGGTGGCTGGGGGCAACCGAGGTTGCGGGGCAGGTGTGCAGTGGCTCGGTTGCGCCAGATCTGGCGGCTGGCCAGCACGCGCGGGGGGGCGGTCTGGTGGTGGTGCTCGTCTGCCGGTGGCCACGGATGTGGGAGTGCCGAAGCTGCCTCCGGTGAAAGCCCCTGGGCCCCGGTTTTCTCTTCCATGAGCTGGTCTCTGTATCAGCAATGGGCATCAGTTTTCTCTGTATCTTTAGTTCGGCTCTCTCTCCTTTAGGATTATTAGCTCAAATGGCAATTAAGACATTTCTTTCTATTAGGCTTGGCACCGATGGTGCTTTTCTTTGGATTCATGTGCATCTCCTCTTTGCTCATTTTCAATTGGTGACGCATATAGTAGATGCGGCAGGCAGCTTTCTTGATTTCTCTAGGGTAAACATGAACATCTCATCCGCTTTTTGTTGGCTTGTTGATCTTGTAATGCATGAAATAAGTTGGTTGGATTTTATGTAATAGAGCAGGTAGGACTATTAATTGGAATCTGAAATTTTAGCACAGGCACAAGACTTGGTTCCTAAGGCAGGAAGAGGAGGAGCTCGGGCGCGCTGGTGAGAGGAGCTGAAGTGGAACGGTGGTGCCGGGTGATGCGGTCGCCGGCATCGACCGGCAGCGGATTGAGCATCACGTGGGCCGCGAGCCTAGCGGCTAGGATCCGGAGGCGAGGAAGAGTCCGTCCTCATGTCTGTTCATGTTTTTTTTCTCCCTTTAAAAAAGGAGTGAATGGAACGCTAGCAGGGCGGCGGGCGCGCGTGCCGTCGGGAAAGGACGGGCATGGCGTTGGTGGGGCGGGCAAGGCCGGGCAGGGCGACGGCGGCCTCGGACTCGGGCTAGGAATTGTACCAGCGAGAGATTTTTTTTACTTGATTCCTGTAGTACTGCGGGTTGATTTTAGCAAACCACAGGGGCTTTTTTGTAAAAAAGCGTGACGGACGACAGAAATTTAATTTGCTTTATTATTAGGGGTATATATATATATATATATATATATATATATATATATTCTAGTAGAACCAATCATGCATATATATATATATCATCAATGTGTCACAAACCACCATATTAATTAATTCACACATACACACATGTATAGCTATATACAATTTCTTCTACATATGCATGTTGCCTTCGGAGCCGGTGGCATTAGCCTAATTGGTGCCTTCGGAGCACAATGACAATTGGAAGTG